>NC_091438.1:143768706-144068706 GCF_964237555.1 Oryctolagus cuniculus
AGAGGGAGGGGGAGAGAGGGAGAGAGAGGGGAGGAGAGAGGGAGGGAGAGGGAGGAGAGAGGGAGGAGGGAGGGAGAGGAGGAGAGAGGGAGGGAGAAGGGAGGGGGAGAGAGGGAGAGAGAGAGAGGGAGGGAGAGGGAGGAGAGAGGGAGAGAGAGGGAGGGAGAGGGAGGAGAGAGAGAGAGGGAGAGAGAGGGGGAGAGAGGGAGGAGAGAGGGAGAGAGAGAGGGAGAGAGAGGGAGGGAGAGGGAGGAGAGAGGGGGAGAAGGGAGAGAGAGGGGAGAGAGGGGGGAGGAGAGAGAGGAGGGAGAGGGAGGAGAGAGGGAGAGAGAGAGGGAGAGAGAGGGAGGGAGAGGGAGGGAGGGAGAGGGAGGAGAGAGAGGGAGGGAGAAGGAGGGAGGGAGAGGGAGGAGAGAGAGGGAGGGAGAGGGAGGAGAGAGGGAGAGAGAGGGGGAGAGAGGGAGAGAGGGATGGAGAGGGGAGAGAGAGGGAGGGACAAGGGGTGGAGAAGGGAAGAGAAGGAGAGAGAGGGAGGGAGAGGGAGAGGGGGAGAGAGGGGAGGGAGGAGGAGGAGCAGGGAGGGAGAGGGGGGAGAGGAGGGAAGGGAGGAGGGAGACAGGGAGGGAGAGGGGGAGAGAGGGAGGGAGAGAGAATCTGAACTCCATCCGGGTTTCCCATGTGGGGTGGCAGGGGCCCAAATACTTGAGCCACCATCTGCTGCCTTTCCCCGCCCATGAAGCCAGGAGCTGGATCAGAAGTGGAGCAGCTTGGGACTCGGGGCTGCATTCACATGCGGTGCCCGTGTCGCAGGCAGCAGCTGAAACCACTGTGGCCAGCCCCAGTGAATGAATCGTGTGAAAGAGACAGAGAGAAAAGGGACAGGCAGAGATGCGAGGCGCCAGGTTCCCCGGGAGGGCCTGCTAGGCGGGAGGGGAAGGAGGCAGGGCCCTGCCGCGTCTCCCAGCAGCAGCTGCAGCAGGTGCAGTTCCCCAGCGCCCACTCAGAGCAAGCTGCTGTCCAGCCGCTGCCCTCACTCAAACAGGCCCAGCACGCAACACCGCCGCACTTCACAGGTGCGGAGGCCCAGGCTCGGAAAGGCCTCGCTGGGTCCGCAAACGCAGAGATGCTGGGATTTTAACGCAGCTCTGCTGGGCGCCCGGTGGCAGCCGGAGAGAGAGCGCGGTTCTTCCCGCTCCCGCGTGCGTGGCGGCAGAGTGCGGTGACCCCGCGAGTCCCCGCTCAGCCCCGCGTGGCCTGGACTTGTAGCTGGGCTGGAGGGCACAAAGCCGCGCGTTGACAGACACAACGTGGCGCTCAAATCCCGGCTGCACCCTTTTTTAGCTGGGCGAGCCCCGGGTCCAGCGACAGGAGCCGGGGGGGGGGGGGGGGGGGGGCGGCGGCACAGGTGCGTCTCATGCTTGTCGCGGCCACCCTCGCCTCCCGGCTTCTGCCAGAACCTGGCTTTCTGTTAGGAAGGAAGCGTCCAAACGAGAAACCCTCTTCCTTGTGGTCGCACGACGTGGGAATAGAGGAACAGAGACATCGGTGGCAAAAGTCACCTCTCGGCTGCCTTCTGCTTTCCGAAACCCGGTTTGTGAACAAGGCCAGCAGCTCCGGCCAGGGGTCGTGACCTCGCCAGGGACGCTCCTTCCCCGCGTGCGTGGGGTTTCCCGGAGCTGGCGCGCCCTGTGGCAGTGCCTGAAGGCCTGGTCACCTGCGCGCAGGCGGAGCGGAAGCGGACCCAAGGTCCTCGCAGAAGGACCCAGGAAAGGTGCAGGCCGCAGGCACAAGGCTGTCTGGCAGAGTCCAGCACCGGGCGGGGTGGCCGCTGGGGAGCACCAGGCTCGAGCACAGGCCCGGTCCCAAGCAGGATGAGTGGGGGAGACGTGGAGCCGGACCGTTGACCCTGGGCCTGGGGAAGGGGTCTGAGGGCAGAGGGCTGCTCACCAGGCGAGGTCAGACCTTAGAGCAGCCCAGAGCCTGCGCGGGAGGGGGGAGGGGGGGAAGGGGAAGGAAGCCCCACCCAGCCGGCATTGGCTCTGCCCACGCGGCAGACCCTCGTGCACGCTCCGGGGTGTGTGGCCGTTCTGTCTCCTTTCAGCAGACGTTAGAAAGTCCTCGCTTTCTCAAAAGGCTGAGCCAGATGACCGTACAGCCCAGAGGCTCTGACTCGGGGTAGGTCCTCGGAGCATTTGAGCCCCGGGCTCACAGCCTAGGTGGTACCCCTGGCACAGCAGCCGAAGGCGGGAGCCCTAGGAATGGGCCCAGGAAACGTGGGGTGTCCGGGCCGCGTGGGAGGGCAAGCGCCTGGAGGACGCTGGGCTCCATGGGACCAGCCGGGCTCTGAGAGACAGGACTGATGGAGTCCACTCGGAGGAGGAACCTCTAGAGCCAAATTCCTAGAAACAGCCAACAGCGCAAAGCAGAACAGAGGTGAGGAGGGGAGAGCTGTTCCTGAAAGAGCTTCGGTTTTGCAAGGTCAGAGTTCCGAGATCTGATGCGTAACAATGGGGATATCCTTTTACCTCATTTAAAGAGAAAAGATTGATTAATATCTTTGACAGGCAGAGTTACAGAGAGGCAGAAGCAGAGAGATCTTCCATCTGCTGGTTCACTCCCCAAACGGCTGCAATGGTTGGAGCTGGGCCAATCCGAAGCCAGGAGCTTCTTCCAGGTCTCCCACGCGGGTGCAGGGACCCAAGGACTTGGGCCATCTTGCACTGCTCTCCCAGGCCATAGCAGAGAGCTGGATCGGAAGAGGAGCAGCTGGGGCTGGAACAGGCATCCATATGGGATGCCGGCACTTCAGGCAGTGGCTTTATCCACTAGGCCATAGTGCCAGCCCCAGAAACAGGCTTTTTCAAGAGGCTTGCCACGTGTCAGGAGGAGGGCAGGGAAGCAGACATCTTCCATGTCAAAAGCGGTTTTTGCTGGGGCCAGCACTGTGGCGCAGTGGGTTAAAGTCCTGGCCTGAAGCGTCCGCATCCTAGATGGGCGCCAGTTCTAGTCCTGGCTGCTCCTCTTCTGATCCAGCTCTCTGCTATGGCCTGGGAAAGCAGTAGAAGATGGCCCAAGTCCTTGGCCCCTGCACCCACGTGGGAGACCCGGAAGAAGCTCCTGGCTTCTGGCTTCGGATTGGCGCAGCTCCAGCTGTTGCATCCATCTGGGGAGTGAACCAGCAGATGGGAGACCTCTCTCTCTCGTCTCTATCTCTCTCTGTAACTCTGTCTTTCAAATAAAAATAAAACAAATCTTAAAAAAAGTGTTTTTTGAGCCGGCGCCGTGGCTCAATAGGCTAATCCTCCACCTTGCGGCGCCGGCACACCGGGTTCTAGTCCCGGTCGGGGCGCCGGATTCTGTCCCTGTTGCCCCTCTTCCAGGCCAGCTCTCTGCTATGGCCAGGGAGTGCAGTGGAGGATGGCCCAGGTGCTTGGGCCCTGCACCCCATGGGAGACCAGGAAAAAGCACCTGGATCCTGGCTCCTGCCATCGGATCAGCACGGTGCGCCGGCTGCAGCGGCGGCCATTGGAGGGTGAACCAACGGCAAAGGAAGACCTTTCTCTCTGTCTCTCTCTCTCACTGTCCACTCTGCCTGTCAAAAAAAAAAAAAAAAAAAAAAAAAGTGTTTTTTCCTGCCTTGCTAGTGAGCAAGAGCCTTTTTCAAGGCTGAATGGGGGATGGAGGAGTTGGGCTCAGGGAACTGTCGAGCAGTTTCCAAGGTGAGCTGCACACCGGCTGGGCCTTGGGCCCTTCCACCCAAGGCCTGGCTGTTGACAGCAGGTGCAGAGCCTGGTCGCGTCTGTGGCCCCAGCCACGTCTTTGGGGTCCGTTGCTAGGATGCTTAAGCAGTCTTTATTTGCTTGTTCGAAAGTCATCCTGCTTAGTGACAGGATCGGCAGTCGGCTTCGTTCATCAGAAGTGGCAAAGGCAAGGGCAAGGAGGCTGGATTCACACAGCCACAGCCGTGTCTGTTTCAGGCCGCCCAGTGGGGCTGCTGGCAAAGAGGACCCTGTGTGTGCAGGTGGCTCAAGTGCCCGCCCTTGTGCGGCCTGGGAACCAGGGAGGTGGTGAGAGGGCTGAGGGCCAGTGGGAGACAAACAGAGGGGGGAGGAAGCACTTGAGGAACTGAAAGGTGCCCGGGGCAGGGCTGGCCCATCCTGCAGTGTGGCAGGGGCGCCTTGGCCACTTCAGCCGGCAGTGTGGCCTCAGCCCAGCACCTGCGGGAGTCCAGTGGGGGGCCAGGTGGTGTGCGTGGCGTGGCGTCTCAGCAGAGTCTGGACTGGGCATGGAGGACGGGGCAGTGCGCCTGGTGAGGACAGAGGGCAGAGGCCCAGCTGCAGGCAGAGGGCGGAGGCTAAACACAGAGGGGAGAGTGAGGGAGGAAGCCCACCGGACCCCAGGCTCCAAGGGTCGGGTGCTCACCCCCCTGTCAGTTATGATCAGGGTCCAGGGGGGCACAGTTGCCGCCACTATGAGAGCCTGAGCCAGGCCTGGCCGCAGTCCTGCCCAAGATGGCATCGCCTTGGCTCTTCTCTCTGACTGCCCATTGCAGGCCCCGGCCTGAGCTACCCCAGAGGGCAGAGCCTGAGTCCCAGGCCAGGCAGCCATGGCCACCCCAGGGGCGGGGGCTCAGTTTCAGAGCGGTCACTGCAGTGGGCTCTGTGCTGATGGGAGAGCCGGGAGAACCCTGTCCCACAGAAGGGGCTCGGCCACTGGGGCAGAGGCACAGAGACGGAGATGGAGCACCCTCTGCCCTAGGCGTCAGCGAGAGCCCTCAGGACACGCTCCCTAGTGCCTCGGCCTCCCCCTGCGTCCTTTCCTGGGCCTGTGACTCCGCTGGGCCTCAAAAGCCACAGCTGCCTGGTCGCCTGCTCCTCCCTGTGCACCCCCTGCAGTGCCAAGGCCAGGCTGTGCGCCCCCTGCAGTGCAGGGCCGGCTCTAGCCTCACCCCACTCACCCATCTGCCCTTCCTAGAACAAGGCTCTTCCGGTGAAGCCTGGGTTCTGGGTGACTTGGCCCCTCATGTCCTGGTCCCTGACAATACGGCTTCATCTTTTGCCTTCCCCTTCTAGAACATTCTCTGCTTGTTAGCCACATCAAAGCTCTTGTATTCCCTCGGTCCTGAAACACTCCCTCGCTTCCCCAGGCCTTTTGTACATGCTTGGACAGCAGCCCTGTTGGCTCTTCCAGGGTCACCTTGGGTGAGCAGGCTGATTGGAAGTGTCCTTGGTCTGCTCTGTCCCGACACTCATTCATTCATTCAACAAATATTCCCTGAGCGCCTGCAAATATTGCCTGGCCCTGTTGTGGGCTCTTTAATAGGCTGCCTTAGTTTACCTTCACATGGGGGCTGGGGGAGACAGACCACACACAACACAGTGTGGCAGTGATGGGGTGGGTGGCGGGGCTGTGGGACTAAGGAGCTGGGGGTGGGGGATGGGGTCAGAATAAGGGGGGCGGGACTCTGATCTGAGGTGGGGCGGAGAGGGTAGGCCTCACTGAGAAGGTCTCTGGGCCGAGATTTTTCAACGCCCTCCAGCCAAAAGCAGCAGAGCGATTTGGGTTCACCCCTGGTAGAGAGGAGTGGCACACATGGTGGGAACCAGGGGGCCACTCAGTAAGGGGGCGTCGGAAAGGACCTACACAGGGCTGGCGTGGGAGCTCACACCCACCCTGCAGCACCTGGTTGGAGTCTCAGCTCCACTTCCAATTCCAGCTTCCTGTTGGTGTGCACTCTGGGAGGCCACGGGTGCCCATGGCTCAAGTGTTTGGGTCCCTGCCACCCACATGGGAGACCTGGATGGAGCTCCTGGCTCCTGGCTTTGGCCTGGCTTGGTCTTGGCTTTTGCCGGCATTTGGGGAGTGAACCAGAGGATGGAAAATCTTCCACTCTCTCACTCTCACTTCTCACTTTCACTTTCTGCCTTCCAAATAAAATTAAAACAAACACATTTTTGGCCGGCGCCGCAGCTCAATAGGCTAATCCTCCACCTTGCGGCGCCAGCACACTGGGTTCTAGTCCCAGTCGGGGCGCCAGATTCTGTCCCGGTTGCCCCTCTTCCAGTCTAGTTCTCTGCTGTGGCCAGGGAGTGCAGTGGAGGATGGCCCAAGTCCTTGGGCCCTGCACCCCATGGGAGACCAGGAGAAGCACCTGGCTCCTGCCATCGGATCAGCGCGGTGCGCCAGCCACAGCGCGCCAGCTGCGGCGGCCATTAGAGGGTGAACCAACGACAAAAGGAAGACCTTTCTCTCTGTCTCTCTCTCTCACTGTCCACTCTGCCTGTCAAAAACAACAACAACAACAATTTTTTTAAAAAAGAAAGGGCATAGAGGATTCAGGCGAGTTTACGCAATTTGGGAAGATCTGCTGCGCCCAGGACGCTGTGAGGAACCAGGAGTAACCTCTGCCTGTGTTAACGCAGTTCCTCTACAGAGAAGGAGGGAAGTCCGTGGCCAGGCGAAGGCTGAGTTAGCAGAAGGCAACCGTCTCTCCTGTTAGCCAGGAGAGGGGGCCATTCCTTTCCCTAGGTTGGTCAGAACGAATGGCCACAAACGTGGTAGCTACTTGTGGAGTAGCAGGTAAAGCCACCGCCTGCAGCACCGGCATCCCATATGAGCGCTGGTTTGAGACCCGGCTGCTCCACTTCCGATCCAGCTCTCTGCTGTGGCCTGGGAAAGCAGTGGAGGATGGCCCAAGCGCTTGGGCCCCTGCACCTGCATGGGAGACCTGGAAGAAGCTCCTGGCTCCTGGCTTCGGGTCTGCCCTGCTCCCACCATTACGGCCATTTGGGGAGTGAATCAGAGGATGGAAGGCCTGCCTCCCCCCCCCCCCCTCCTCTGTAACGGATCATTTGGTGCGGGATGATGGATCCTTCTCGCTGCTTGCCAATGTCCACGTCTCGGCTGTGTTCGGGCGGAGCGCGCCTGTGTGTTGTGCAAGCTGTCACAGGGACAACTGCCTCGTCTGCTCTCGCTGCCCTGGGAAACCACGCCCAGCAAGAGAGCACCCAAGCTGGCTGGTGCCAGCCCAGCTCCCGGAGGGCAGCGCTGCCGCCCTGCCTCTCTCTCTCTCTCTCTCTCATTGGAGTCAGCGAGCCTGGGGGAGGGAGGGACAGTCCCAGCCCAGCACAGGGCAGGCTGCACCTCGCAGTAGAAGGACCACGAAGCCAGGGTGCTGCAGGTGAGGGAGCAGGGGAGAGAAGGAAGAGGCAGAGAGGCAATGGGGGAGTGAGGGCCCAGGGAGGCTGCCCTCACCGTGGGGGAGCTGAGCAGCCTCTGCAGTGTTCTGAGCAGAGACATGACCATGGCCTCGACCCACAGGGGTCATCAGCAGGTGCATTTGGTGGTATGCTGGGGCAGCATCCTGACTGGAGTGGACCCAACAGCAAGTGGAGTGGAGACAAAGGAGGAACAGAAGTAGCTGGGCTGCAGTGGGGAGGGGAATCAAGTGGAGCTTGTTGGTTTTTTTCCTTTTTTTTTTTTTTAATTTTTTTGACAGGCAGAGTGGACAGTGAGAGAGACAGAGAGAAAGGTTTTCCTTTGCCATTGGTTCACCCTCCAATGGCCGCTGCAGCCGCAGCTGGCGCACCGCGCTGATCCGATGGCAGGAGCCAGGTACTTATCCTGGTTTCCCATGGGGTGCAGGGCCCAAGCACATGGGCCATCCTCCACTGCACTCCCTGGCCACAGCAGAGAGCTGGCCTGGAAGAGGGGCAACCGGGACAGAATCCGGCGCCCCGACCGGGACTAGAACCCGGTGTGCCGGCGCCGCAAGGTGGAGGATTAGCCTAGTGAGCCGCGGCGCCGGCCGGTTTTTTTCCTTTAAGCTGAGAAAAGACTGGCCAGTCGGGATGCAGGTCCAGTCAGACACCAGCATCTCAGGTTGGAGAGCCTTGGTTCCAGGCTCAGCTTCTGATGATTCCAGCTTCCTGCTAATGCACACCTGGGAGGCAGCAGGTGAAGGCTCAAGGACTTGGGTCCCTGCCACCCACATGGGGGACCCAGATGCAGTTCCTGGCTTCTGGCTTCAGCCCAGCTTGGCCCTGGCTGCTGTGAGCATCTGGGGAGTGAATCAGCAGATAGATCTCTCTCCCTCTCTCTGTTACTCTGTCCTTCAAATAAATCAATAAAAAGTAAATAATTGGGACCAGAGTTGTGGCATAGTAGGCCACGCCTCCACCTATGGTGCCAACATTCCTTATAGGTGCTAGTTCATGTTCTGGTTGCTCCACTTCCCAATCCAGCTCTCTGCTATGGTCTGGGAAAGCAGTAGAAGATGGTCCAAGTCCTTGGGCTCCTGCACCAACGTGGGAGACCCAGAAGAAGCTCCTGGCTCCTGGCTTCAGATTGGCCCAGTTCTGGCCATTGTGGCCATTTGGGGAGTAAACCAGTGAGTCAAAGACCTTTCTCTCTGTCTCTCCCTCTCTATGACTGTAACTCTACCTATCAAATAAATGAATACAATCTTATTAAAAAATAAAATAAAGGAACAGGCAGGGGCAGCAGCCGAAGTCAGGAGCTCCCTGTGCTGTTCATGGCCTCAGACACTAGGGTCCAGGGAGAATTCCTGCTTTACCACTTGCCTGCTGCATGACCCTCACCCATGCACTCTCTCTGAGCCTCGAGTCCCCGATCTGTAAAATGGGGACACTACTAATGTCCTCGTAGGGCTGTTCGGAGAATTGAGGGGGACAGGACTCACAGTGCCAGACACCCTGCAGCCCTAGGCGTCCATGCTGGTTACCTAAATGGCTCCAAGGGTGGGCGCAGGGCCCCGCCTACTGGCAGGCTGTGGAACTGCATCCTTTCGCTTATGCACAGGTGGAAGGCTCAGAATCCACTCCCTCCGAGGAACAGGAATGATTTTATTCCCCGTTTGAAGGAGAAAATCCAAACTCTGGAGGCACTCATCCTTTTTCTAGGGCTCTGGGATCCCCGCCTATCAGCCCCTTCCCTTCTCACACATAGGACTAATGCAGAACTTTTTCTTTTTTTCCTTCTTTTTTTTTTTTTTTTTTTTTTTTTTTTTTTTTTTTTTGACAGGCAGAGTTAGACAGTGAGAGAGAGAGACAGAGAGAAAGGTCTTCCTTCTGTTGGTTCACCCCCAAATGGCCACCATGGCTGGTGCTGTGCCGATCTGAAGCCAGGAGCCAGGTGCTTCCTCCTGGTCTCCCATGAGGGTGCAGGGCCCAAGCACTTGGGCCATCCTCCACTGCACTCCCGGGCCACAGCAGAGAGCTGGACTGGAAGAGGAGCAACCGGGACAGAATCCGGAGCCCCAACTGGGACTAGAATCTGGGGTACTGGCGCCACAGGCAGAGGATTAGCCAAGTGAGCCATGGCGCCGGCCAAAACTTTTTAATTTGTTTTATTTATTTGAAAGGCAGAGTAATGGCGAGAGAGGGAAGAGACAGAGAGAGGGGTCTTCCATCCACTAGTTCACTCCCCTAAATAGCTGAAACAGCCAGGGCTGGGCCAAGCTGAAGCCAGGAGTCAGGAACTTCATCCGGGTCTCTCATGTGGGTGCAGGGGCCCAAGCACTTGGGTCATCTTTCCCAGGCACATTAGCAGGGAGCTGATAAGTGGAGCAGCTGGGACTCAAACAGCACCCATATGGAATGCAGGCACTGCAGGCGCTGGCTTTACCTGCTATGCCATAGCGCCGGCCCCCAGAACTTTCTCTTCTGTATCTGCTCAACATTTGGACTTCTCTCTAGGTTTTTTTTTTTGTTTGTTTTTAAAAGATTTATTTATTTGAAAGGAAGAGTGACAGAGATCTTGCACCTGCTGGTTCACTCCACAAATGACTGCACAGCCAGGGCCAGGCTAGGCCAAAGCCAGGAGACAGGAAATCCATTGGGGTGTCCTGCATGGGTGGCCCAACCACTTGGGCCATTACCTGCCGTCTCCCAGGAAGCATTAACAGGGAGCTGGAGCAGACGCTGGATTCTTGGGCCCCTGCACCCATGTGGGAGAGTCTACAGAAGCTCCTGGCTTCAGTTTAATCCAGCCCCAGCAGTTGTGGCTGTTTGGGGAATGAATCAGTGGATGGAAGATCTCTCTCTCTCTCTCTCTGTAACTCTGCCTTTGAAATAAAATAAACTTTCAAAAAAAAGAAAAAAAAAATACAGAGTGCTGGGACTCAAGCCGACACTCCACATGGAATGGATGCGGGATGTGAGTCCTGGGCAGCTGAGCTGTGCTCAGTGCCGTGTGCTCTGCCCAGAGCTGCACTGGAGGCCGGTATCTCACTGGTGGCTGCCCAACGCCCCAGGGAGGCTTACAGGCAGGTCCCTCCCTCCTCCACCTGCCGGCCTCCCTGCCCCTTGCCCTCCTCCCCCTGGGAAACCTTGGTCCACGCCCTTCAGGTAGCAAGTTCCTATTTGTCCTTCAATGCTCAGCCCAAACCTCAGTCCCCAAGACTTCGGTCAGGGACTTGCCGTCCTCACCTCCATCATCCATGGGACAGCACGGGCAATGGGCGCTGCACCCTGCCAGGCGGCAGGGCCCTGTAGGCAGGGGCGGCACATGCCACCTGCTCTGATCACAGACGTCTATGGCCGCCCTGCCGTGAGGGTCCGGGCAGATGTCCTGAGTCGCTTTTCTCTAAATTTCTGATATGCACAGGGTGATGAGCATACTTAGGCCAGCAGTCATCCAAGAGCTGATCCTGGATCAGGATCCCTGTGGACAGGGGCTGGTCTCACAGCCTTCCTTCTCCCTTCCCTGGGACTGCATCTTCCTTCCTGGGCAGATGGCCAGTAGCCTGCGTGAGACTCAGGAAACCAACAGTCTCTGGGATGGGGACTGGCCCATGGCAGGAGCAGGAGCCCAAGTGCCAAGTCTGGTGGTGAACAGGAGCGGTCGAGCCACCTACAGTCGCCGTGGAGAGCTAGACCCAGGGAGAGAGGCAACTGAGCCCATGCCTGGGTGCTCCTCTTTGAGGGGCACTAAAACACTGGAACGAACTGGACACAGCACTGAGCACGGGGGCTTGGCACACAGCCTGGAGTTACCGAATGCAGCCAGGCCTGCTCCCACCAGAGTCAATGGGGCCTAAAAAGAAAGAAATGTCCTTGCTGGTGTGGACTTTTTTTTTTTTAATAAGATATATTTATTTATTTGAAAGGCAGAGAGAGAGCGAGCGCTTCCATCTGCTAGTTCACTCCCCAAACAGCCAGGCCTGGGCCAGGAGCCTGGGCTTCATCCAGGCCTCCCACCTGGGAGTACTTGAGCCATCTCTACTGCCTTCCCAGGCGCATCAGCAAGGCGACGGACTGGAAGTGGAGCAGCTGGGACTTGACGGGAGCTCATCTGGGACGTCAGCGCTGCAGGTGGCAGCTCAACCCGCTGTGCCACATGCTGGCCCCTGGACAATTCCTGTGGAGTCCCAGCAAGGCCTAGGGGCAGGCTCTCCTCCCTCCTCCGCCAGCCAACCACGTCCCTCCCAAGTCCTCCTTCCACGCCTCTCTCGGGTCACCGCCGGGCCTTCCAGATGCTAACGCAAGTTTCACTCTGCAACTCGGATTCTGAAACGGAAACTGCAGGGCACGTGCCCTCGGACCAGGAGGGGTTATCTTACCTAAACTAGATCTAGGCTCTTCAGCATACTTCCAGTAAGCTGTGTCATCTGGGTATTATGAAAACGAACACTTCAAAACACCTAGCCCCTGTCTACGGAGCACAATGGTGCCAGCCCGGGTCAAGCACGCCACTCACTTCCTGTCACCCTGGGGCCAGGAAAGCCTGTCCTCAGACTGATTTAGACTGCCTTCAATCTTGACTTCACTGCAGGGGCTCACAGGGAAGTCTGCAGCCGAGCCTGGTTTCTCATGTCTAATGGGATAAGACGCGAGAATGCAGACATGCTGTAAGTGGCCACACCACAGCTATTTGCTCAGCAAGTGACATGGGGCTCACCACCACTAACAGTAAGAGGGCACTTCAAACAGCTCCTGGAGGGCTGGGGGTTTGGCACAGGGGTTAAGTTGCCATTTGGGATACCTGCATCCCATGAGTGCCTGGGTCCCATGGGAGACCTGTAGTACATTCTGGGCTCCTTGCCTTGGCCTGGCCCAGCTCTGGCTAGTGTGGGCATTTGGGAAGTAAACTGGTGAATGGAAGACCTTTCAAAAATTTTTCATAATTAAAAAAAAAAAAAGAAAGAAAATAAGTTTATTTTAATGCAAAAATTTTTTTTTAAATATTTGAAAGGCAAAAAGTGATGGAGAAAGGGATAGACAGCTTCCATCTACTGGGTCGCTCCCCAGATGCCCTCTACAGTGGGGGCTGGGATAGAAAGCAGATAGAACTCGATCCCAGCACTCTGATGTTGGATGCAGGCGTCCCAAGCTGTGGCTTAATCCTCTGTGCCACAACACCCCAGTACAAAAAAATTGAAATCTAATGTAGATCAGGCAGTCTTCAAAAAGGTCATGAAAAACGTGTATTATGGGAAAATTATGCAGGATTTCAAAAATTTCTTGCAGCAAAATAATCTTTGAATCCCATTTTCCCAGGAACATTTCGAAGTCTCCCCCTAACCTTCACTGTGAGGAGGAAGGTGCTATCCCCACTCCTAGAGCCCATGGGAAGTGAATTTCCTGCACAGCCCTGATGTCAGGGGCGTCTGTTCTGGAAACGGCTGTGGGTCCCCACTGTCAACTTCAGGGATTTGGACCTTGGCATTTTCTTCACAAAGTCACACAAATCGCATCCCATACTCAGCACTGCCCATGACAGATTCCAGTGTGCAGAACACGCCCACTGGCTGTAAACTCCTGCAAGACCTCTGACTCACTCAGCTTGGGCTTCTCGTTCTTGTGCCATTAGACGACAGCCCAATCTAACCAGAGAGGGTGACCAGGCTGAAACCACGCCCATCCCAGGAAAAAGCCCCCAGTGCCTCCTGTTCCGTGTCCCGCTGAAGGGTAATGAGCACAGCTTAACCCACTTCGCTCTGCAGGCTTCTGCCCAGGGACCAGTCTCTAATTAGACTCCTGCGCTCACCAGGGGCATCTTTATTTGCAGTAATGAAACGGGGACAGAGCATCGCCTCCCAGCCCCGAGCCGAGCCTTTCACAACGCTCCCTGATGGCAGTGGGAGTCAGCGCCGCGGCAGAGTTACAGACAGCACCCAAGTGACAAAAGTTACGTTTAATTTACATGTAATAAAGGTTACAGGTAAAAAGCTACACATAAAGCGTGAAAAGGCCTATTACACAAATGTACAAATCTCTGTACAAAGCTCATCTTGACGTTTCCTACCTCTGTCTCCTATGTTTGTTAGCCAGGTCTAGTCTTGGAGCTCTGAAGAACGAGAGCTCTCAATCTGGAGGGGGGCGGGGGAGGGAGCCTGCAAACCAACAGCTACAACAGCGACTGCCAAGTGAAACCTTCCCCTTTGCAGTCTGAGTCGCCCTAACTGGTCGTATCCTTTAAGAATCGCCTTCATGGCACACCTACAGAGGAAAGAGGGCAGTACTCAGGAATTAAATGGAGTGCTCAGATTTGACAAGAAAACAGATAAAGTTCAAACAATACTGCACAGTAAAAACTATAATGGCACCAAGGTCCAATGGCACCAAGCACGGATGAAGGAAAGGCAGAGTGTCTTCATGTAACAGAAAGCACAAAGGAGAAAAGCCCATTGGACCTCAGAACCGCTGACCCAGGAGACATTTTGGAGTTGCAACCCTAGCTCAGCTGAACAGCTCTCAACCCTAGCTCAGCTGAACAGCTCTCAACTCTTGCTGATGGACCCGGGATCCACAGCAACCCTTTCGTCTCCTGGGACTTGTAAGGACAGTAAATACTAACTAGGCTGCTGGACCCCAGGGCTGGGGGCCCCTGGATCAATCTGAGAGCCTGGAGCCTCCCCGGGTATGTGACTTAACATAAAAATGATCCTAGAAAGAAGAGAGAGGGAGGAGGAGGCAACGAAGGCCTGGGCAAGAGCCAGGGCCAGGGCTGCCTGTTAAAGGACACAGTAAGCTCTCTCTACGCCGGGTTCCAAAGACAGGTCTTTAGGGGACATTTCCACCCACCCCTACTTTTAATTTACATGGTTAGGACCCCAGGAGACATCCTGAAAGACGATACTGCACACATGGAAAGTTTTCTCCCTAGTTCATTAGCTCCCCAACACCCTTCCACCCCATTCCCACCCAGCCCCACCCTTTTCCATGACCAAAAATATCAAATCAGTAAGGAAGGTGTGGGCTTCTTGCCCGGCCAAGCCTCTTTTGCATATTTCTTCTTCTTGGGTTCATTTACAGCTTCAGGGTTATAGACCACAGGGTTTGGTGCAGGGTTCATGTTCACTGCTGACGGCACGACGGGAGTCAAGTCCACATCAGGGGCGAGGTTCGGGTAGGGCATGGGCAAGCCCCCAATGAGTGCTGTCCCATGGATGCCATGTGGCTGGGAGCCTGCTTCACTGTGTGTGGGGGGCAGGCCCCCGTAGAGTCCACCGCTGAAGGCAAAGTTCTGCATGCGTCTGCTCCCTGACTCCTCCAGGCCCAGGGAGCCAGGGCCATCCACACGCTTCTTCTGTGGTTTGCAATGAGAGGGAAGAGAATAGAGAGAAGAAAGAGGTGAGGCACACGAGAGAGGGCTCCCATCTGCTCGGCCCACAGGGCCTAGGGCTTGCACAGGCCAAAGCTGGGAGCCAAGGACCCAATCCAGCTCTCCCAAGTAGGTGATGGGGACACAATCACTTGGGTCATATTTGCTGCCAGACAGGGTGTGCATTATTATAGAAGCTGGAGTCGAGTCGAGAACAGAACTGGGCCTTAACCCCAGGCATGCCCATCTGGTGTGCAGCCTCTTAACTAGGCCAAATGCTGTCCCAACATATTCAACTTAAATCACTATTTTCTACTCCAAGTCATATCGCTCTTTCTCTTATTTTGATGTTCAAATGCCCTTTTAGGAAACAGAAGTGATATTATTTTTGGGAAAAGTAAATGTGGGCATTTCCCTATTAGGTAGCCACTTTTTAAACATTAACCTGAGGCCAGCACTGCAGCTCACTATGCTAATCCTCTGCCTGTGGCGCCGGCACACTGGGTTCTAGTCCCGGTTGGGTCACCTGATTCTGTCCTGGTTGCCCCTCTTCCAGGCCAGCTCTCTGCTGTGGCCTGGGAGTGCAGTAGAGGATGGCCCAAGTGCTTGGGCCCTGCACCCGCATGGGAGACCAGGAGGAAGCACCTAGCTCCTGGCTTCGGATCAGCGCAGTGCGCTGGCCATGGCGGCTATTGGAGAGTGAACCAACGGCAAAGGAAGACCTTTCTCTCTGTCTCTCTCTCTCTCACTGTCCACTCTGCATGTCAAATAAATAAATAAATAAATAAATAAACAAACATTAACCTGAGAGCAAAAGAAATGTATAGAGAAGCAGTTTCCTGGTTGCTAGGGGCTGACAGTGGAAAGAGACTGGCTGCAAAGGGACATGGAAGGGCTTTATTTGGGGAGGCACCTGCTGCTTCACTCCCCAAGTGCCCACGACAACCAGGGTTGGGCCAGGGCTGAGGCCGGAAGCCAGCAACTCAATCCATGCCTCCTGCATGGGGAGCAGGGACCCAATTACTTGAGCCATCACCACTGCCTCTCAGGGTCTATATAGCAGGAAAATGAAGCCAGACATCGAGCTCAGATACTCCAAGATGGGAGGCAGGCATGTTACCTGCCAGGCTAAACATCCAGTCTAGAGAGAACGTTTTGAGGTGATGCAATTTCCTACACTTGATGATGGTGGTTACACAGAGGTGCACTCTGTCAAAACTCAAACCACACACTAAAATGTGTGCACGTTGTTATATGTAAATTATACAATAAGACTGCCATAAAAGGAAAAATATCTGATGATTTTGATTTTTAATGACAATAGAAAAATGCAAAGGTGGAACAAAGACTGAAGAGAAAAGAGTTTAAGGGGAAATGAGACAAACATGATGGAGTCCCGCAGAAAAACATCCATCTTTACCCACTGCTCCAAAGCCCAGGATCTCCTCCTCACTCTACTCTTCTGGAGTAAACTAAGGCTGCCTGAGATGCTGATCTGTCTGACCAAGGCAGTCTGACCCACAGCTGCATTCTGTATCTATGGTTCTGTGGATTTGAACAACTATGGGTCAAGCATATTTGGAAAAAGAAAACGTGTATGTATTGAACATGGGCATTTTTCCTTGTAATTCCCTAAACACAAAGTAAAACAGCCACTGAGCTGGTACTTACATTGTAATTGGGTATTTTAAGTAACTCAGAGATGATTTAAAGTATATTAGAAGATGTGCATATCTTATATACAAATACTATTCTATTATATATAAGGGACTTGAGTATTCACAGATTCTGGTATTCACAGGGGTCCTAGAACCTACTCCTCCTGGTTACTGAGGGACAACTCTTGTCTGAAGATTTTCAAGTTAAAACTTGATAACATCTTGGATGAGCATCTTCTGATCATTTTTTTTTAAAGACTTATTTATTTATTTGAAAGTCAGAGTTACACACAGAGAGAAGGAGAGGCAGAGAGGTAGAGGGAGAGAGAGGGAGAGAGAGGGAGAGAGAGGGAGAGAGGGAGAGAGGGGGAGAGGGGGAGAGGGGGAGAGGGGGAGAGGGGGAGAGGGGGAGAGGGGGAGAGGGGGAGAGGGAGAGAGGGGGAGAGGGGGAGAGGGGGAGAGGGAGAGAGGGGGAGAGGGAGAGGGAGAGGGAGAGGGAGAGGGGGAGGGAGGGAGGGAGGGAGGGAGGGAGGGAGGGAGAGAGAGAGAGAGAGAGAGAGAGAGAGAGAGAGAGAGAGAGTCTTCCATCCGATGTTTCACTCTCCAATTGGCTGCAACGGCTGGAGCTGTGCCGATCCGAAGCCAGGAACAAGGAGCATCTTCCAGGTCTCTCACATGGGTGCAGGGGCCCAAAGGCTTAGGCCATCTTCTACTGCTTTCCCAGGCCATAGCAGAGAGCTGGATCAGAAGTGGAGCAGCTGGGACTCGAACCGGCACCTGTATGGGATGCTGGCACTGCAGATGGTGGTTTTACCCCCTACACCACAACACTGTCCTCCTATTACTTTCTGAGTACCTGTATTAACAAGAGATCTCACCACTCCAGGGGACAGTTTGTTCTTCTTGGGACGGTTCTACCTGCCCTTTACATGCAGGGCAAGCACAGCATAATCTGTAACTTGCACCTCCCTATCTTCAGCACACCTGATCTTTAGGCTATTCCAGACCTGGGCTGACCTTCCTGCCTGTATCATTCTCATACACAAAATTATGGCACGGGGGGCCAGTGTTGTGGCGCAGCAGGTTAAGCCACTGCCAGAGAAGCCAGCATCCCATATGGGTACCAGTTCAATTCCAGCTGCTCCACTTTTGATCCAGCTCCCTGCTATTGTGCCTGGGAAAGCAGCAGAGAATGGCTCAAGTGCTTAGGTCCCTGCACCCACGTGGGAGACCTGGATGAAGTTCTTGGCTCCTGGCTTTGGCTTGGCCCAGCCCTAGCTGTTGTCATCTGGGGAGTGAACTGGCAGATGCAGGATTTCTCTCTGTAACTCTGACTTTCAAATAAATCTTTCAACCACAAAACAAAACAAGACACAAAAACAAAACCAAGATAAAGCTGTGGACAAAGCCACAGGCATCACACAGCACTGCAGTAATGCACACCCTCACCTAGAAGCTTTCCTTGAGCCAGAAGGGAAAGGCCAAAGCAAGGCGGGACTTTACATCCTTCTGGAGGCTATTTTGTCAGACACATATGAACATAACTGACACGTAGCATTGAGTTACCTGGTGATGTGTAGCCTTTTTGTGGTGCTCTAGGAATCCCTAGGCACAGATGGAGTAAAAGTATCTCTGGAGCCAGCGCTGTGGCGTAGCAGGTAAGGCTGCCACCTGAAGCGCTGACATCCCATATGGGGGCCAGTTCTAGTCCCGGCTGCTCCTCTTTCCATCCAGCTCTCTGCTATGGCCTGGGAAAGCAGAAGATGGCCCAAGCACTTGTGCCCCCACTATCTATGTGGGAGACCTGGAAGAAATTTCTGGCCTGGCTTCAGCCTGGCACAGCCCTGGCCATTGCAGCCATCTGGGGAGTGAACCAGCGGATGGAAGATCTCTCTCTCTCTCTCTCTCTCTAGTGAACCAGTGGATGGAAGATATCTCTCTCTCTCTCTCTCTCTCTCTCTGCCTCTTTCTCTCTCTGTGTAACTGACTTTTAAATAAATAAATAAATCTTAAAAAAAAAAAGTATCTCCACAGAATGAACAAGGAACACAGAATGTGTGTGAAATGTAAGCACTCATTTAACACCTACACAACAAAGGGAGAATGTTAAAGCCCAGACAGTATGGCATTTCGAGGTGTTCCACGTGCTTCTTACCTTGACTGGGACCACTGCTGTTTGCACCATGTTCCGGAAGCGACCAACTGAGGGATCCACATCCTCTGCAAAAAGAGGTGAGGGCAGGGTCGGGTTGGCACTCTCCTGGGAGGAGTGGCACAGGACTCACTGCCATCACCACCAGGAGCTAAAACCTCACAACTCTGGGAGGCGGGCACCTCTACGATAAACATTTAGTTGTCAAGAACGCTTGGAGAAGTGACTGGCTACTAAACATTCACTGTGCCAGAACTCTATTCCAAGCAGCCAGAAATGGGCCTGTGCTGTGCTGCCTTCCTCAAGTTCTTTCCCATTCCATACGCTTCCCTCTTTCAGCGAGAAAAGAGCAGACATTATCAACCCCATGCTAGCGATAAAACACTGACAGGTCAAGAGGTCACACACTGCACAGCTTGCTGATGTCTGTTTCTTTGCAACTAACGGGTTTAGGACTCAGATTCAGGCCTTCAAACTTAGCCTGGCCCTTTTGACCTGAGTAAGCTGACCTGTTTGCAGTCAAGACTTCTGCCCAGGTAGGATGGGACAGCAGTTCCCCTTCCACACCTTCCACACCATCACTGTACCCTATGAAGCATCCAGCTCTGCAAGGAGAAAGCATGAGGCCCAAGTA
Organism: Oryctolagus cuniculus; assembly: GCF_964237555.1. NCBI lineage: Eukaryota > Metazoa > Chordata > Mammalia > Lagomorpha > Leporidae > Oryctolagus > Oryctolagus cuniculus. The sequence goes on from NC_091438.1 coordinate 143,787,716, forward strand.
ACAACTTGCTTTTCAGTTCCTCTCTCATGCCTCATTTATCAACACCAGGCATGGAAATGAAGAGTGAGGCACTGTCCCGCCTTTGAGGGGTTCCCAGTCACGGAGCTGGACTGCTGCTTCAAGAGAGTGCAATGGCGTCCCTGGGCACAGAGCAAACAGCTGGGGAGGGAAACCGGCAGGCACAGACCTCTTACCACTGCTACAACTAACTACTCCAAGCCCCTTTAGCTTACTACGCAGTAAAGAAGTAACTGTTGAACATCTCATCTTTTAATGAAGTTTAACTACTGAAAAAAAACACTACCTTTGGAAAACAGGGAATCCCTGAATTTGGGTAATTACTCCCTGGTTTGTTTAAGTCTGGCTTTTCATATATTTAAAATGTCTCCAAAGAATATACCCTGGAATTCTGTTCACAACCAATGTTTGCTCAATGAACAAACGGCTTCAGTATGGAAGAAGGAGAGAAAAAGCTATCCAGGATCAGTAGGAAGCAAAGTCTCAGTCAATGCCCTGATCTTTCCATGTCCATGGGAGAGCTGGTCCACTCACCCTTTCAGCAAAGAGAGCTAAGGAAGCCCAAGAGCCACTGGGGGCCAAGAGCAGGGCTCCCCGGCACTGTGCCCGCTGGCCTGTGGCAGGGTGGAGCCAAGTTACTCTGGGGCACCCTCCCTGTGCTAGCTAAATGGTGCTCAGGGTCATTCTAGTTCTACAAAGAAAGGTTATACTCCTTCCGGGATATCTGTGCTCCTGCAAGACCTACCAATAATTTCCCTGTTAACCCTACTTCTGGTTAGGAAAGACTGTGTGCATGAAAAGCAGATGATGGTGGCAGTAATGGCTAACCGACTGTAAGTTACTTCCACACGGATTAACTTAGTCTTCCCCAAATCCTGTGAGGTCAGTTGTCTGCCAAGTCACTTGGCCAAGGCCACACAGATACTAAGTCAAAACCCTCAGGGCATAAATTATCAAAATTAGTACAGACCAGACCCTGACTGACCAAAGAGATTATATGGTCTAATGGTTCTGAAATTGTTGGCTATTTATCAGGACAATCAGGAGTTTGTGTAAAAATGCAAATTTCCAGGTCCAACTCTTGGAAACTCATACTATTCAACTGGACCTGGGGCTCAGAAATAAGCTTTTCGGATGGGTCAACTGGCCCCTGTCCAAGTAATTCCCTTGGGTGCTCACTGCTTTGAAGAGGAATACATTGTGCTTCACACACCATCAGAAAGTAAACGTGTAATCACTGGAAAAAATGCCTTTTAATTCTTCTTCTAAATGTAAGCCTCGAATTTGCTGGGCTTTGTTTTTTAAATTCTACACTGAGTCGAACACATGGTACCCAATGACTCTGGCTTTGCTCTACTCTTCCTTCCTAAGCCCCTCCCCCCGACCACAGGGCCGGGCCTGTCGCATGTCCCATCTTCTCATACACAGCTCCCGCATGTGACCAGCATGCAGGGGAAGGCACTCCAGGACTGCGAGCCTCTTCCTCCTCAGAACAGACTGCTGCTCCTCCACCACACTTCTTCCTATCAGCGCAACCTTAAATTGCACCTGATTAGTTTCCACATCCCCCTAATGACTCAAATTGTATTCTCAGTGAATTAAAATCCCACACCTTTTCCCCCATAAACTCTCACTGGAGCAGGCCTTCTCCATTTAAATACTGATATTTTGAACCTAAATGCAGGACATGAAAGCTATTCTCAAAACATTTCAATTTGGGAATAAAAGCAACATGTGAGACTGCATTCCTCGTCTCCATCCATTTAGATTTATTCTCAAAACCTAAAAAAGAAACAAAACCCTCCATTATCACTGCAGAAACTGCAGCCACTTCTCAGGTCCATGGCATCTACCACCAGAGTCCCTGAGATGTAACCTGAGCTCGGTCAGCAAATCAACATCGAATGATGGCACAAAGTGGGAGTGGCCTTCCCTAAAACTGATGCTCTCATCTTGCTGACATTTCCACCCAAATGACAGGTAAATTCCTTATGGACAGGCGAGTTGTCAGGGCAATTCATGGTGGCAGCAGAAGTGTCTCCATCTTTGTAGCTGGCGATCCTACTCCTAAGCCTACAGACAGTTCTGAGTACTGTTCTGAGGTGAAGAAGCCAATGCACGTACTTGGACTCCCACTCAGCACAGACTACACGAGCAGAAGAGAGCCCCACCTTGCTCTGGATTCTCAGCCATCCAGGGCCCTCCCATTAGCCTTTTTCTTCTGCCCCATATGCTGTGGACACACTGAGACCATAGCTTTTTCATCAAAAAGAACTGGGAAGACACCTCACCTGGGTTGATGATCTCATCATCCTCACTGAAAGTCACTCGGGAGTTCTTCCTCTTCCTCTTTGGTCTCTGAATGTCCAGATTTCCCTCCTCAATGGTGAGGGTTGAAATCCGCTTGTTGTGGGCAGTGTTGAACTCTGTCAGGTTCTAGGCCAGGATTTATAAGAAAGATGGGCATCAGTACATATGGAATGGGGTGGAAAAATATTAAAAAGGCTAAGAAGGCCTTGGGGGCTTATTTTGACATTCCAAGGCAGATAAAACTCTTTTACACTTAGAGAAGATCCAAACTGTCCCTAGACTGCTAACACCCAGAAGTCCCATCTGAAAGAATGTGGGTCATCCTCACTGACAGTGGTGCAGTGAAGGCCTTGAGCTAAGAACAGGTCATCTGGGCAAACAACCTTTCGTTGAGGCTTTTGTTTTTTGAAGAAAGGCTCTCGTGCCTTCATGCTGGGGATGAAAGGAAATGCAACTGGGAGGAACTCCAAGAACTGCTTTTAAGTATCAGAACAAGAAGAAAAAAGGACAAGTGACTGCTTCTTTCCCAGTGGCCCTCTCCTTTAAAAATCTTAAGAACACTACGGGGCACTTAATTTATAGCATCAATATTCTGTTACTTCCCATCCTGTGTCTGGCCCAATTCTATTCATAGCCATCCACGCACACACCCATCTCAGTGATTAACTTGGTGTTAGCACTGCTGCCAGCTTTGTCCCGATCCACTGGACTTATTCCAACCTGCACTGCAGACTGCGATAGTCTAATGAACGGTCTTAAGAATGAATGAAGACCCAGACAGGACCTAACACACTGAGCTAAGGATGGGGAAGCAGCCTCGTCGGGGAATGGGCCAGTGACCAGCACTTCTCCTCTGCTTCTTTCTGAGGGTTGGGAAACTGCCTTGGTGTACAGGGACAGTGCCTGTGGGTGGTTAAGAACATGTCCATCTGAACAGGACAGTCACACCAGTACGGTGGAGAATGTGAACTACTACAGCCACACCACAAACTACTGTGGCCAGCATCTAAAAGGGAAAATTTTAGCACTTTGAAAAAAAAAAAGTTTGTAAACGTTCAGTACAGACACAATTTACTTCCCCCAAATATTTTTCTTCCACTGTTGGCTGAATCTACAGATGTGCAGCCTGCAGAGGGCCTACTGTAATCTCCACCTGTGCTATCCGCTCTGGTAGCCATCAGCCTCCTGGCTGTGGAATACTTGAAATGTAGCCAGTGGCTGCCACACTGGACAATGTGACTCTGAAGAGTTGGAGTGACAAAAGAAAGTAACCCCCAGCTGTGGCTTCTAAAAGCCAGTGAAAGAGCACATGACAGCTCAGAGAGTCTACTGGCAGGGAGACCCCATCTCCTCTCCCCGCTGGCTCTGGTCATAATTATCCAAATCTGCACAATGTGGCTCTTTCCACAGCTGGCCATCTCACCCTGCTGAAGGCCCGTTACCGGACTCAAGAGAACCTGCTGCTGCTCACGCACTGGTGTTTCAACCTGCACAGAACAGCCACGGGCTGTAAAAGCAGGGTCCCCAACAACAAAAACGACATAGACGTGGAATTACATCAAGCTCGGTTTCCTCCTCTGGAAGCCCCAGCAAGCCCTTGAGCTCATCATCCTCTCCACCCATCTTCTCATCTCCTTTCACGGCCGACGGCAATGTCTGAGGTTTTTCACGCAGAGTGTATGCCCTTGTGGAGGCGCCAAATGAGACTGTGGAATCGATGGGAATTTGCTGAGGCTTGTGAGGTTCCAACCGAATGTGACCTAAGAAAGTGCCGTGTGCTGGGAATAACCAAATCAGAAATGTAAGGTGGGAGAAACCAAAAACAGCCCGAGTTTTAGGGGGAAGCGCATCATCTTCAACTCTCTTAGGTCAAGTCCTCCCAGCACATCAGTTCAGTTTGTTTGTTCATAAAAATGCCACAGTCAGGACTATGGTGAGAAAACACAAGCTTTATAAAATGAAAATGGCACTGGATCCACTGCATCCTCTGTCCTATGTTACAGTGAGCCTTGAATCTTTTCAGTGGACTTCTCACACATCTTCAGACCTGCTGTCCCCCCAAGTAACAAATGCCACTGCCTGCTCTCTGCTGCCAGATAGGCGTGGCTCCATTCTGGGTCCAACAGCAGTGGCTCCCACCCAGCGGAAGGTAAACCCCTGCAAGACAGGAGACACGCGCATCACCGTAGTCTGCTCTCTCCAGCCCCAAGTCTAAGGAACATAGGAACTGCTTGTCTGGTGGAAACTGGGTTTAACGCTTGGGCTTTTCCCAGGACAAGAAAGGAGACTGGCTGCAATAGGCCCATTGCCAATGCCAAGGCTGTCAAAACCTTTGCATGTTATAAATGAAAAGCAAAGATGAAGTAAGTACTCGTAAGGCAAGGCTCCAAGTTCTTCATGACGCACACAAGTGGTGTGTTTTGTAGGGACAGAGGAAGAGTCAAAGAGGGCACATGAAGACACTTTAGGACTCCATGCAGTCAACCTGCAATTGAATTTCTATGGATTATTTTTAGCAAAATTTGAAAACTTATTATTTGGAGTAACTTCCTAGAATTAAGATTTATATCATTTGTTGGCAAAACAAATATACCTATTGTAAATAACTAAATTTTGCTCACAAAAAAAAGTATTTTTTAAATGTCCTACCTACATCACTGCTCTACTATTCTAACAGAGCTAACACTAGCTTCTGCTTAAACTGGACCATAATTCATCACGGTCCAATCAATATCTAAATACCCACCGGCCCTGGTTGCTGGGAGCTTTTTTGTTTCTCTATATATACTTATTACTGCCTCTTCAAGCAGGTGCTCCTCAAAGCTCTCTGCTCTCCACAGTCAGTCATCATTAATTTCAGGAAAACAGGAGAATCACAGGAATAGACAAAGACTGATTTTAAAAAACACACTTAAACCTTTTCCTTTGTGAGCAATAAAACATGTTTTTCAAACCAAAGAACCCAAAGAGCATTTTCACACTGCCAAGGGGAACAGGTGAGATGGGAAAAGGTACTTACTACTATTGAGATCTATCAGGAAAACTCTCTTCAGATGCTTGTGGTAGACCAGTGCAGCATGGACCCGAGAGCAAGACTGATGGTCAATGGTAAAGTCACACAAATCAGGGTTTCTCCCAAATAAGTAATATTTCTTCTCATCAATAATCAGTTTCTAAATAAATATTAAATTAAAATATTACTTATATCTTGTTTTAACAGGGTTAACCAAAAACACCTCCAAACAAATAAAGAGGATCTTGAATAAGACAAAATCTTTCGCCACGAAGAGCTCAGGGTAAGTGACCGACCTAATCCATCAGGGGGTTGTCAACCAGTCTCCTCAAATGCAGCTCAGTTGTCCAGCATCTGTATGAAAATAACTTTTCTTGATTCTAACAGATTTAGGTGGCCTGTCCCCAAGAAAGCAATAATTTTTTTTTTTTATTTTTTTTATTTTATTTTTGACAGGCAGAGTGGACAGTGAGAGAGACAGACAGAGAGAAAGGTCTTCCTTTGCCGTTGGTTCACCCTCCAATGGCTGCCGCCGGTGCATCGCGCTGATCCAATGGCAGGAGCCAGGTACTTCTCCTGGTCTCCCATGGGGTGCAGGGCCCAAGCACCTGGGCCATCCTCCACTGCACTCCCTGGCCACAGCAGAGAGCTGGCCTGGAAGAGGGGCAACCGGGACAGAATCCAGCGCCCCGACCAGGACTAGAACCCGGTGTGCCGGCGCCACAAGGTGGAGGATCAGTCCAGTGAGCCGCGGCGCCGGCGTAAGAAAGCAATAATTCTACTAGTGGTTGGCTTCTATCTGCTGGAAATTTAAGGTCTCATTAGATCTGAATTTAAAATTTTTTAAAACTTCTTTATTTTTTATTTGAAAAATAGAGAGAGGGATTTTCCATCCACTGGTTCACTCCCCAAATGCTCACAGTAGCTGAGGCTGAAGCCAGGAGCCACAAACTCAATCCAGGTCTTCCATGTGGGTGGCAGAGACCTAACCGCTTGAGCTATCACCTGCAGCCTCCCAGGGTTCAAATTAGCAGGAAGCTGATATTAGAAGCAGACCTAGGACTTGAACCTAGGCACTCTGAAATGGGATGCCAGCAGCCCAAGCAGTGTCTTAATCACTGCACCAAGCACCCACCCTTGTCTATCAGGAAACAAGATGCACAAAGCATATCTATAAAGCAATAAGACTGCTTTTCAGAAAATACATATTCAAATTAAGGCTATCACTTGGTTGGGAAAGGAATAAGGTATAAACATCTATCTATATTCTAATCATGCTGTCATAGCTCCGAAGTATTTTTGGAACACTGCAAGAACTGGAATTATGTTAGCCAACACTGCATGAACTCCTGAATATAACTTTATTGTCCCATTTCAGTTTTGCCACAAAAAGATTATCCAGAGTTAACACTAAATGAGCATTTACTGTGTCCAAATATGGAACCACCGCACGAGGCAGACTTTCCAGACTGAAGGAAGGTATGGGAAGTAACGTTTAATGAAGATGCCTATTGCTAGGCATTCGAAACATTATCTCCTTAAAACAAGTCTATGAAGCAAGCAGCATCTCTACTGTTAAAGAGAAAAGAACAGAGCCAGAGAGATGCAGTCAGTCACTCAAGGTGGCCTGGCTGGTTAAGTGGGAGGGCAGCTAGGGTTTAAACTCAGACTTGCAACGATAATTGATAATTCTAAACACAGTGCCCTGGACCTGGAACAATTCTAAAAACTCAGCTGCTACTGTGGCACTGGAAAAAAAAAAAAAAAAACAGAACTAAACTACAAAAAATTGTGGAGTAAGAAGGGGCTGACATAGATGTGTTAATGTTTTATTTTCCCAAGTAAAGACATAAAAAAAAAAAAACTTCCATGAAGGGCTGGCACTGTGGCACAGTGAGTAAAGCTGCTGCCTATGATGCCAGCATCCCATACAGGTGCTGGTTCATGTACCAGCTGCTCCACTTCGAATTCAGTTCTCTGCTGATGCCCTTGGAGAAGCAGTAGAAGATGGCCCAAGCACTTGTGCCCCACTATCTATGTGGGAGACCTGGAAGAAGTTTCTGGCTCCTGGCTTCAGCCTGGCACAGCCCTGGCCATTGCAGCCATCTGGGGAGTGAACTAGCAGATGGAAGATCTCTCTCTTTCTCTCCCACCACTCTCCACCCTTCTCTGTAACTCTTTCAAATAAATAAATCTTAAAAAGATAAAAAAAAAAAAAAGTCATGAATTAGTATAACCATCCCCATCATTTTATAAAAAGGTCATTTTACCAGCAAATGAGTAGGAAGACAAGTATAAAGGACCTTCCACTCTCTGAGTTACATTTAGCTTCATGAAAAACTCACACCATTGTCCTTTCCTTTCTTTTCATCCTGGATCACTAAAGCCTCTGCCACAGACTGGTTATAGACCAGGCTGTCATAGTAGAAGCACTCTAGATGGATTATTGCTACCACTCCATCCAATTCCAGTATTCGGGGCCATTGCTAGTGGTCATCTATCTAGTCTTTATCTGAAGATAACCCTCATTTGGATATGCTGTGTTTTTCCTGGAACCACAAAGTCTCATTAAACTCCAGCTCATGTTTAACTCTATACTCCTAAAATCCCCGAGGAAAGACAGTATAAAGCTGAGTAGAGAGGCATAGTCACGTTAGTCTCAGGAGGAATCAAGAGGCCTGAATCACATTCCTGGCTATGCCTTTGAACTTTACTGTTCCCCTCACAAAACCATAACATACAGCTCATACAGACTCTAAGCACTGATAAAACGAGCAACTGCTAAGCCTATGTGTCGCTCAGGGTGTGAACGTTTTCTTTTTAAAGATTTATTTATTTTGAAAAGCAGAGTTACAGACGCAGAGAGAGGTCTTCCATCTGCTGGTTCACTCCCCAAATGTCTGCAGAAGCCAGGCCTGGCCAGGCCAAAGTCAAGAGCCAGGAACCTCTTCCAGATCTTCCACAAGGTCTCGGGCCATCCTCCACTGCTTTCAAAGGAATAGTAGCAGGGAGCTGGATCAGAAGTGAAGCAGCCGGGACTCAAACCGACGCCCATATGGGATGCCGACATTGCAGGCAACAGCTTAACCCAACACGCCACAGCAACGGCCCCAGGGTGCTGAGTTTTATTATGTCATTTCCTCCCCTCAACCATTACTGAAGTGAATAGATACTATTTTTCCTTTTAATAGATGAGAAAAGTGAGGCAGAAAGAAATTAATATATTTGAGTTCACAAAACTAGATATTTGTGGGCTGGGTGAGAAATTGAGATCTGCATGACTTCAGAATCTAAGCTTTTTTAACCACTACATTACATATTTTCTTCATTCTACTTCATCAAAAGATGCACCACAGAGCAAGGAGTATTTTAAGGAGTGAACAGGACTATGGGTCATACTCTTAATTTTTTTCTTTTTGTTTTTAAAGATGTATTTATTCATTTGAAAGTCAGAGTTATACAAAGAGACAGAAAGGTTGATCTTCCAGTCATGGGCTCACTCCCTAGATGGCCCCAACAGCCCGGGCTGGGCCAGGCAGAAGCTGAGAGCCTCTGGGTCTCCTCCGTGGGTGGCAGAGGCCCAAGCACCCAGGTCAACTTCTGCTGCTTTTCCCAGGCCATTAGCAAGGAGCTGGATCAGAGGTGGAGCAGCCAGGACTCAAACCAGCACCCATGTGGGATGCCAGTGTCACAGGCGGCAGTTTTATCCACTACACCACAATGCCAGTCCCCTTAAGTTTTCTTTAAACAATCACTTACCCAGTTGCTTTCAAGCTTAGCCTTAGGGTTCAATTAGTTCAAGCCAGCATAGTTATGCGGGTCACCCCTGGGAAAGCCGGCCCAGTAGCACCCATCTGCTGCTGGTAGAGCTTGTTCCAGGCCATACACTACAGAGCTCCAAGACAACTACGGCCTGACAGCTCAGTCACCCCACGTCTGCTCTGGCACAAGTTTTAAGACCTCGGTTAGAAATAAGACATTTCTTGAGAATTATAAGAGAGCCCTAAATTGTCAACATCTTTTTCTCACTAGGTAGTATCTATTCTGACTGAATCTCACTGCATTTTTCATTCATACTCATAACATACAGATTATACCCTCAGAGACTGTTTGGCAACCACAATGCTCTCAGGTGGGTCTCAAAGAAAACCAGCTCTTGGGTTCTGATTTTAACAATGACCAGATTTCTACAATTTTAGGTGCCAAAGAAGTATCAGAGGTTTAGGGATTTGTTTGAGGGAGAAAAAAAGAGAAAAGGTCCTCAAACTAAACATATGCATTCACTACTAAAGACATCTCAAATACAGAAATACTGAAATGTATGGAATTTTAATGGAAAAGTGTGTGTCTCAGAATCAGACAATGTGCTTAGGGAATGTGCTGCTCTGTCCAAGTGCAGGAACTAAAGCATTAGTCCAACAGTCACTAAATCTGCATCCCACTATCCAGCTGTGCCTCTGAGTTATAACTCAGAGTGTGTCTTTACACTCTGGGCTTAAAAGCCTCATGGCTTTTGTTTTGATATTGCACTTCTTAAACCCAGCTATCACAACACATCCCAAGCCTTTGACACAAGACCAGGATGCAGATAGCTCGGTTAGTATCAAGTGCTGACCAAGTTTACATCTTTAAAAATACACATCTCAGGTCTACTCCTGTCAAGAACAACACAGTGATGTCTAAGGACTGCAACTTGACAACTGTATGGCAACTCAGCACGCTTAGGGCTCTGAAAGACAGAGAACATTATCAGTTAATGGGAACCGGTAATCAGAGGGGTGCTGGACAAGTCAGAGTGCTTGGAAAACATAAATTACTTCACAAAGGAATGTGAGGCCGTCGTCAGGGCTAGCCCTCACTGTCTGCTTCTTCTATTGTAAACTAAAAGATTTACCAAAACAGATTCCTATTTGTCGTCATGCTTCATGCTATTAGTGACAAATACTCTGAATCTGTGAAACAATCTATAATAAAAAGGTTGCTACAGATATTTTAGCCAAATTATTTCCTTGAAAAATCTTAATGTTTTGAATCTTTAAGATAGAAGAACCCATGACAAAGGGGTTCTATGTGACTGGCTGAGGGCACAATGAATTAAAAATAGGAGAATTACTTGCAACTCATTCATGTCTTAATACTTTGCAAAACACCTGATTATCCTCACAACATCCTAAAACTAGCAACAACGTATTTAAGGAGCATCCTTCAGAAGATCTCAGATAGCTTTTTAAGCTAACAACTATGGAACTGCAATGTTTTTACTATGTGCCAAAGAAAAACAATAGAAAACAATGGGACCTGAAGCCAAACTGTAGCTCAGCAAGCAAACATAAAATTGGACTAAGACATGGGAACTCATGGCTCCAAAGGCTTAATCTCTATTTCTTGGTAAATAAATAATCTCATAAGGATTTTTAAAAACTTACACAACTAATCAAAACTTATGTTCTCTTTAAGTTTTATGTGGCAATGTTCTAGAGACTTGTATAAAAGCTGGCATCTGCCAAACTTTCCCTTTTAGTACTTATTTCAATTATAATCATGTAATTTTATGTGTGTGATTCTGTCCCCACCCCCACCCCTGGGATGCCTGAAGGACAGGAACCGTGTGTTTAGCTCACTGCTGTAGTCCCTGCCCTAAGTATGGTGATTGACACACTATAAATAATCAATCAATACTGTGAATGAATGAATCTCATTTTTGAGCAGCTTATCTTAGTTCACCATACTTCCTTAAAGGAGCTGGGTCTGAGTCTCAGAAAAGCAACATAAAGCCTATCTGTATCATCCGTGCAATCCACTTTCTTCTTCACTAACTGCAAACCTTCTGCCTTCCAGAGAGGGAATTCACTAATTAAGAGGCTTCCGGTCTGACTGGGGCCTATAGGCCTATTACCTATTAAAACCCTTCATCTAGAAGGTGCAAGAAGTCACTGAGGGAGATGGGAGCTTTGAATGTGTTACACAGAAAAAATAAAAATCAGGATGAACAAAAGTAGCATTACTGGAAAACAAAGCATGGGCAAGGGGGTGGAAAAGTGAGTCACTGCCAGAAATCCTTGGCAAGATGGGGGGATAAAGGGCAGACGAGTATTTCCATACCTCAATTAGTTTATCTCCTTTGACTACATCCAGATGTAAACCAGGTGGGGGCTTACCTGCCCTGAAAAGTAAGAGTGAAAAAAAGCATTTTCAGGATGAGTTCATAAATGCTCTTCACAATCACTGTATCAGTCGACACTGCAGCTCTCCTACCAGCCTATAATTAGTTCATGTTCAAGCAGAAATGTCATCCACTTCACTGTTAGTACAGCTCCTTTCTATGTGACACTCACTTCCCCAGTGATTCTATTGCTCTAAAACAGATTTTAGTGCATCTGTATTGAGAGCAGCACCGAAGGCAGCTATATTTTAACGTTGGATATTCACCTTGGCAAGAAAGCAGCATATACAGCTGGGGGAACCTGGTCACCTGGAATACGAATGCGAGATCTGCCGCTGCCCTCCTAGCACACAAAGGCAGGGTAGATCAGTTGCTGGTTTTGGACTGATCGAGGTTAGTCTCATCACAGAATAAGGTGAGAATACTGTCCTGAACTCTGAGACAAAAATCAGAGGTGCAGAATTAGGAAACTAGGGCAATTCAAAATCACACCTACAAAACCAGGTAACAAACGAACACAAGAAAAATGTTACCCTTGAACAGGTCTTGCCACAATGGCATGATTACAGGAACTTTTCTCTATCCTCCTACAGCCACGCCAATCAAGGGAGGAAGACACACACGTTCATAAATGTCAAAGCGGCCAACACACCCTTTACACACCGGACCCAGCGGAAATGATAGGTGACCTCCGTGTCGTGGTACATTTGCTATCTTTTAAAAAAAATTTATTCCAGGTATACACATTTCCTGTACTCCAGATATACAGATTCAGGAACACAGTGATACTCCTCACCCTATCCGCCCTCCCGCCCACGATCCCACTCTGCCTCCTCCCTCTCCTATTCCCATTCTTATTTTTTACAAAGATCTATTTTCAGTTAACTTCAGCACATTTGCTATTCTGGTCCAAATTTAGAAATCAATGCATTGAGAGACAAAAATTCAAAATGGACAGAGAATTTGTAGAGTGAAGCAAGTGGGTGCTAGAAAAGTGTGAAGTGATCCTGAAAACAGTCACACATGGACTTCTCGACTTGCCTCCTGGGCTTGTTCATTTGATGTTTGAGAAAAAGAACAATCTTGCCAGAGCACCGCATTTGCACAAGAAAAATGTATCTCTGTCTATCTACTGAAGAGGGAAGATGCAACATAGTTATCTCACAATTCCAGCCTGACCCCTGCATGCCACTTGGTGAGCGGGCAGTGCACTGGACAAAAACCCATTCTGTCCATGGACACAGAGGAAAGAATGGTACACCTAAGCCTTACTTTCTGAACTCCTACTGTGTGCCTGTCTCAGACCTAGGGGCTGAAATACAAAGACCATCAGTCCTTGCCCTTGAGGTCCTCAGTATTAACGGGGGCCAGAGCCGAGCACCACAAACAATACACTACACTGAGATGAGCTACCGTAGATACAGCGCTGACTGGGGGACCCTGCTCTTTCCGAGGCAACTCATGCTTGCTCGTTTTGTACCTTACTCAAAGACTAAATCACTCCATTATTCCCAAGGACTTTCCCAAGGATGAAGGAGGTTCATTCTAACAATTACAGATGCCCACTTGGGCCGGGCCACGCACTGGTCCCTGGGCTCTGCAGGGTGGGTCGGCGCCATCCCTGCCTTCAGCGAGCTCCCAGTCTGCGGGAGATGTCCAAGTAGAGCCGCGGGATGCGCGGGGCTCGGAGGCCGGGCCGGGGTCGGGGAGCTGGCTCGTGCGCGCTCGGGACGTACAGCAGGGGGTCGGGTACCGCGCTCCGCTAGAGCACCAGGCGCTCCGTCAGGAGTTGAGGGCAAGTTTGGGGCCAAGGCCTCAAAGAGCCCAGGCGAGCAGCTGACCGCCCGACGGGCTGCTTAAGTGAACGCCTTTGAGCCCCCAATCCCGAGTTTCCTCAGTTCCTGGGCCCCGGCTCCAGGCTCTGGGATCCTCCACACGTCGCCCGGCCCGGCGCAGCGGACAGTTTTCCCTCAATCATTCCAAGGTTTCTGAGCCATTCGACTCACGGGGGAAAAAAAAACAGCTTCCCTTCCAGGGCAGGCTAGCTCAGGCCAAGCCACTCCAGTCCCGGTCGCCCCGCCACTCACCAGGTCGGGCAGTCGAACAGCGGGAGGCTGGAGCCGGAGTTCGCGGCTGCCGCCATCTTGCGTCTCCCCCTCCCATTTGGCGGGCCCGGAGCACGCCGGGAAACTGGAAGACCGGGAGGGACGGGGCGGCATCCCAGCAGTCTGCGCGAATGCGCGCTTACGCACGCCCGTACGTACGTGGAGGCGGTGCTCCTAGTGGAGACTGGGAGCCGGTTTCGGGTCTGTAGTTTTCTGTTAGGTCCGCGCTGGGGAACCCTCCAAAGGTTAGGGCTTTCTGTAGCCGGGAGATGGCAGAGGAAAGGGGGCTCGTGAGGCGGCTTCTCGGCCTCCCCCCACGTCCTCCCGCAGACGCTCCCGGGCTCTGAAATCTTGGGACTCAGTCCTCTCCCAGGGCTCGCACCGTTAGCCTTTGGCCAGCCATCTAAAGAACAGCTAGATGGTAAAGTCGGAAGTCGGTGTGATCGCTGTTTCTCCTCTTCTGTCGCTTCTCAGGAAAGCTGCACCCTGCTCTCTCCGTCTGAATCTGGGCCTTGAGGGCTTCTGTGGACCAACTGGGAACCTGCTTAGGGGTCATCTAGTCAGACACTGGGCAACCTGGAGCCAGGAGTGGACCCAGTCGGGTGTCCAGATCTTCACGGTGCATACATAGTTCAAATGGTTAATAAGCTGTGGCCCCTCTGGATTTTTGGCTTTGGTCAAGGTGACTGCATTGTGCAAGGACACATTGGGATTGCTGGCTTGGACACCAGCGGGCTGATTATCAGCAGGGCCTTTGGCTGTAATGGCTGGCTGTCGAGCCCCTCCTCTCTCTAGGCAAGTATGTACTTTATGAGTCATCTCAATACTCAGAACTCTTAAGGCAGGTATTGTATGATCCTGGAGGAGATGCTCAGATTTCCCAGTCTCATCCCACAGGTAGTGAGTGGGATTCCAACCTGACCGTGTGAAGCCAAGGGCCATGCCCATTCATCACCCACTTTGATGTGGGTATAGTCATATTAATTATTAGCATGCAACTGATGCCTCTTTTTCGCTTTTGTAAAAATGGGAGGATTATCTGACCTGTAGTGTATTCCTTTTTAAATTAGCCAATTCCAATATTATTGTTCACCCAGAAACAGGCACTACTTGGCAGGTTAAGGAGTCTGAGATTCCTTCTTGATTCCCCATTACTGGTTTTCTGGATCTTAAATAGAAAAACAGCCTATTCAAGAGACTTTGCCTCTGGAGACGCTGCCGCCAAGATTTAACTGCAATGTAACATTAACTTGAATTTTAAGATTATCAACTCTTACACCGGTTGGAGAATCACCTTCCTCTGGCCTGGATGTGTGTGCACACACACACACGCACACTCACTCACCCTCATCCAACAAGGAAGGCCACGAATCAGATCACTTAGCAAACTGCCTGTGAATATCCATTCCAAAGTAATACTAGGCTGATAGAAAAAATACAAATCTAAACCTGGTTTCAAGGAAACAGAAATGACCCTAATACTTCCTCTTTTGAGCACAAGGACATGATTTTGAGGAGGAATTAATCTTAAAAGTGTTTTAAGTGTAACAGGAACTAACAAAGTATGTCCCATCCAGAGGTTGTGGAGGCCTGTTAAATTCATGTCCCTTTCAGGCAGGGGGTGGTGTTGAAACCACTTCCAGGTGTTAGTGAGTTGGTAACGTCTTACTTCAACTTTGCTTTTCAATTTTTCAGCTTTTGTGTCTGGTCCTTCTGGTGCCAACTATATGTCCAAGAAACATCAGAGCTATGCTGTTACCCTTACAATCCTTCACTCCTTAGCCACGTTCCGTCTTCAGACCCTGAGGTGGTGGCACCTTACACTTAGGCCTTTTAAAGCAAAAATGCTGTTTGGGTGCCAGTGATGTCAGTGTGGACCTCTGCAGCAGTCTAAGCCCTCAGCCTTGTGGAATGGAAAGACTGATGGGCTGGCTCTTTGGATCTTTGCCTGTGGCAGACTTCTTTAGAAAAAATCTTGATCAATTAAGATTTTAAGTGATCAAATGGAGATGAAATAAATTGTGTCTACAGAGCACAAGCAGGAGACTTAATGTGGCTGGTGGTAATAAAAAAGTTGTTCACAAGGTGCTAAGAGAAAGGATGTTGATGAAAAGCTGGGTGGAAATCACCACTTCACCAGCTCTTTGGGGAACGCTTCATGAAGGTTTCCATCAGTGACACACACGGTGGTCAGGGTCTAATGGTGCATGGTTTTTTTAGTCTGAGTGTTTGAAAATTGAATTCTGACTCCATTACATGTAGACTGTGTGACCATGAGCAGGTGACTTACACCTCAGCTTCCTGATCCCAAGAACAGTACATAGTCCTAGTATTTGTGGGCACAGGAAAATAAGAGAAGCATTTACCATAGTAACTTTTTTTTTTTTTTTTTTTTTGGACAGGCAGGGTAGACAGTGAGAGAGAGAGACAGAGAGAAAAGAAAGGTCTTCCTTTGCCGTTGGTTCACCCTCCAATGGCCGCCGAGGCCGGCACACTGCGCTGATCCGAAGGCAGGAGCCAGGTGCTTCTCCTGGTCTCCCATGGGGTGCAGGGCCCAAGCACCTGGGCCATCCTCCACTGCACTTCCCTGGCCACAGCAGAGAGCTGGCCTGGAAGAGGGGCAACCGGGACAGAATCCAGTGCCCTGACCGGGACTAGAACCCGGTGTGCCGGCGCCGCAAGGCGGAGGATTAGCCTAGTGAGCCGCGGCGCCGGCCTACCATAGTAACTTGTTGGCTGTCCGGGCCCAAATGTTTTCCAGGTGGTCATTCACACGCAGAGCCCTTACATTCCTGACTGCATTCTGGGCCTCCCCTTCAGCTGTAAAACGAGGCCCGTCTGCACGACCGGTCCACAGACTTAGAGAAGTCACACACCAGGAAAACAAAAAGTAATAAAAGGCCGCTGACTTTTGACAATGAAAGGAATTTAAAAATGAAATCTGCTGGGCCGGCGCCGCGGCTCACTAGGCTAATCCTCCGCCTTGCGGCGCCGGCACACCGGGTTCTAGTCCCGGTTGGGGCACGGATTCTGTCCCGGTTACCCCTCTTCCAGGCCAGCTCTCTGCTGTGGCCAGGGAGTACAGTGGAGGATGGCCCAGGTGCTTGGGCCCTGCACCCCATGGGAGACCAGGAAAAGCACCTGGCTCCTGGCTCCTGCCATCGGATCAGCGCGGTGCGCCGGCTGCAGCGCGCTGGCCGCGGCGGCCATTGGAGGGTGAACCAATGGCAAAAGGAAGACCTTTCTCTCTGTCTCTCTCTCTCACTGTCCACTCTGCCTGTCAAAAAAAAAAAAAAAAAAAAATGAAATCTGCCATCTAATATCAGCAGTTTTTTATTATAATTTTGTATTGCAATTTTTAAAAAGATTTATTTATCTGAAAGGCAGTGACAAAGAGGAAGAAACAGACATCTTTCAGTTGCTGGTTCGTTCCCCAAATGGCCACAACAGCCAGGGATTGGCCAGGAACCCCAAACTCCATCTGGGTCTCCCATCTGTGTGGCAGGGGCCCAAGTACCGAGGCTTATATCTTTTGCTGCCTTCTCAGGTGAGTCAGCAAGGACGGGAGCCGATGCTGATATGGGATGCTAGCAACCCAAGTGGCAGCTTAACCCACTGCACAACACTAGCCCCCACTTTAATAATTATTTTTAAAGATTTACTTGTTTATTTGAAAGTCAGAGGCACAGAGAGGGTGAGGCAGAGACAAAGAGAGGAGGGAGGGAGGGAGGGAGGGAGGGAAAGGTCTTCCATCCACTGGTTCACTTCCCAAATGGCCACAACAACCATGGCTGAGCCAGGCCAAAGCCAGGAGCCAGGTGCTTCTTCCAGGTCTCCCACATGGGTGCAGGGGTCCAGGCACTGTGGCCATCTTCCTCTGCTTTCCTAGGTGCATTAGCGGGGAGCTGGATCAGAAGTGGCGTAGCTGGAACTCAAACCAATGCCCATACAGGATGCCGGCACTGCAGGCAGCAGCTTTACCAGCCACAGCGCTGACTCCAATTTTAGTAATTGTAAAATACCATTTTATAAAAATTGGCAGAACATTATCTCAGACTCAGGAGGAACTTTTAAAAAGCCAACTACATCATTTTTCTCATTTCTCTAGGAACTGATTAAAAACTTGGTGCTTAACCAAAGTCCAGCATAACAGTGTGTATTGTTTCAAGTTTATTCTTTAAAAATTTAAAGTGCTAGGAGCAAGTGTTGTGGCGTAGCAGGTAAAGCCACCACCTGAGCTGCTGGCTGCTTCACTTCCAATGCAGCTCCCGGCTAATGGTCTAGGAAAGCAGCAGATGGCCCAGGTGTTTGGGACCCTGCACCCACATGGGAGACCCGGATGACACTCCTGTCTTCAGCCTGGCTCAGTCCTGGCAATTGAGGAATCTGGGGGGTGAACCAGAGGATGAAAGATCTTTTTGTCTCTCTGACTTACAAATAAATAAATAATCTTTTTTTTAAGTGATACATGTCAATCAAATTTTATGTTGGCAAAGTATCAAAATGGACTACATCAGTTGGACTGATGTAGAATTAGGGGCTGGGAATCAAAATCTCCATTCTCAGGTTAAATGGAGCTTTTAAAGTAGTTGTATTTTGTGGTTCTGGAAAGTAATATTGCAAACTCCTTTGAAGGCTAGGGACACAGTACACAGGATTGGAAAAACAGGGAAGCAGCAGGCGACTGCTACCTTTCGGGAATAGAATGGACTGGAGAGCTGAGTTGGCTCAGCGCTGCACTTATTGACCAAAAGCGAACAGTGCATCCCATGACTGAGGTCGGTCTCAATAGAAATAAAAACTGAGTGTTCTAGTTTCTTTAGACTGAAAGGTATTTTCATTTTGCCCAATGGTAAGGCAGTGTTTTGTTTTTGTTTTTTTGTTTTTTAAAGAATTATTTATTTGAAAGAGAGGTAGAGCCAGAGAGAGAGGTCTTCCATTCTGCTGGTTCACTCCCCAAATGACTGCAACAACCAGAGCTGAGTTGATCCAAAGCTAGGAGCCAGGAACTTCTTCCAGGTCCCCAACGCGGGTGCAGGGCCCAAAGACTTGGGCCATCTTCCACTGCTTTCCCAGACCATAGCAGAGAGCTGGATCGGAAGAGGAGCAGCCGGGACTCAAACAGGCACCCATATGAGATGCCGGTGGGGCTTTAACCCATTTTGCCATAGCGCTGGCCCCAAGGCACTGTAAGTTTACTTTAAGAGCTAGACTGCACTGAAGTGGGGGGGTGACTTCTAATCCCACTCCTTAGCAATGCATACACATTTGCCTTGGAAGCATCAGTCTAGCATCTAGCAAATTCTTGTTCTAGAACATTCCCAAATGAAGTGGCCAAAAGGACATTTCTATGTCACCCTACACAGTAATACAGCTTTCATCTCTTTGATGAGAGAATGTTAGATCTATCCAGTATTCCTAGAACATTCTATAAATGAAGAACAGGGAAGGAATACAGACACAGGCATATAATTTGTACATTTAGACCAACTCCCTGTGGTCCTTATAATCAGATTTTTATAGATGGAAAGAGCTATTGAGAAAATTTGGAGCCTTTGGATTATGTAATTTGTCCAAATAACTCTCAGCGAGTTTATGGCAAAGCTAAGATTCTCCAAGTCTTTAGCATGCCAGTCTGGTTTTTGACCTCCAAACCTGTGGTTCTCATGTTTGCAACTTAAGAATTACCTGGAGCTTTAACAAAATCCCTATGCCCAAGCTCTACTCCAGACTAAATTACAATCTTGGGCTGCAGGGATCAAGGTAACAGTATTTTTAAGAATTTCTAGGGGCCGGCGCCATGGCTCACTTGGTTAATCCTCTGCCTGCGGCACTGGCATCCCATATTGGAGCCGGGTTTTAGTCCCAGTTGCTCCTCTTCCAGTCCAGCTCTCTGCTGTGGCCCGGGAGTGCAGTGGAGGATGGCCCAAGTGCTTGGGCCCTGCACCCGCATGGGAGACCAGAAGGAAGCACCTGGCTCCCGGCTTCAGATTGGCACAGTGCCAGCTGTAGCAGCCATCTGGGGGGGTGAACCAACGGAAAAAGGAAGACCTTTCTCTCCGTCTCTCTCTCTCTCTCACTGTCTATAACTCTACCTGTCAAAAAAAAAAAAAAAAAAAGAATTTCTAATGTGTGGGGCCAACGTTGTGACACAGCAGGTAGAGCTGCCACTTCCGATACCGGCATCCCATATGGGAGTCAGCTCGTGTCCCAGCTGCTTCACTTCCAAATCCAGCTCCCTGCTAATAGCCTGGGAAAGCAGCAGAAGATGGCCCAAAAGTTTGGGCCCCTGAACCCACATATGAGGCCCAGATAAAGCTCCTGGTTCCTGGCTTCCATCTAGCCCAGCACTGGCTGTTACGGCCGTCTGGGGAGTGAACAAGCAGATGGGAGATCGCTGTCTCTCCCCCTCTCTCTGTAATTGACTTTCAAATAAATACACCTTTAAACAAAAAAATGTCTGATGTGAAGCCATAGTTAGGAGCCACTCTCCTAGAACACAGTCCTCACAAAGATAATCAAGGAGGAGATGAAGGCTTCTGAGCACAGGCTGTTAGAATCACCTGGCATCTCTTTGGCAACTACCATGAATTCTAGGCCAAGCTCCTATCTGCTCTCCCGGCCACAGTACAACCACAACTGGACCACACGGTATTACAGAACTACGAACACTTTATTTTACCCGAATTCAAATATTTTTTCAAAAAACTTTTTTTTTCTTTCATGAATGTTACAAATGATGTATCCAAGTCCAACCGAAATGTGGATCCGAAAGGGCGGTGACCAGAGCATCAGGGAATCGCCTCTGAAGCTGCTGCCTGGGCTACCTCGCCACCTCAACAGCTCTGTCCTGTCGTCCAAGGAAAGGCAGCAACACCTGTTCCACTGCCAATGCAACCCTCACCTGGTCTCCAGTCTTCTTGCCAAATCTTAATTTATTTCACAACAGCACATTATCTAATACCTACCCTCATTAGGGTGCAGACTCATAAAAACTTAACTACAAAAGCTTTTAAAATGTTTATTCGTATTAAGTAGGTGGAATGGTGCAAGAGTGCAAAGAAACTTAGGCATCTGGGCCCTTGTTTTCCCACCGTTCACATTAGCTTAGTACAAGATTAAGTGACATTAAGAGAAATGACAAAAAGGAATATAAATATACCCAGGGTGGCCAAATCCTCTAACTGAGTAAAGGATGAACCAAAACTGTTGGCCCCATTCATATTTAAGAGCCTAAACAGATTATGTTCCCTTTAACTTGTTCTAGGCCTGTGAAAAAGGGAAGTGAACAACATTTATATTACAAGACAGCAATCTTTTTTATTGAAACATATTTTGTCTAAACTATGCAAGGAGAGATTAATCTCTTGTTCATAAATTAGGGTAAGTCTAACATCACTATTCCAAACTATTATTATTTACAAAAATGAACCTTTGCTTTGCTTTATCACAGGTTCACAGGACTGTTTTAAACCAACTTCAGTATAGCTTTCAAAATCTCCCTGCTGTCAAGTGCCCAGGAATCCTTAGAAGGTAGGGGGCAGCTTTTGACAGCAACATTCATCATTTACCAGGAATGTAGAACTACAAGTGCATAACAACAAAACAATTAAATCATTCCAAACAATGCCTACTTGCTTTCCAAAAGCATGCTATGCCTAATTCTTCCTTTAGATGCAGACAGGTGGGTGAGGGGATCCCCCCCCCCCAAGACTATAGTGTTGTTCATTAAATTAACCTCTTGAAAAAGTGGGCAAAATGGCTTAGTGTGTAAGTGGATGAACTGCTGTGGGTGACACTAGCAGAAAATAAACTTTAAACCCAGATTAGGAACATGTACCCGAACAACTGATCAGCTCGAATAGATACTTTTCATTAAATCTTAAATCACATGTGCAATTTTTACTTTCCAGTTAAATATAGTGCCAAAATTTTGCAAAACAGAGAATAAGCTTCTTAGAAATTCAAATTAAAATATTAAATAATAAAAATTCCTGGCCTATTATACAGTTTCTGACATACTCCAATTATGCTGGGCGCCAGAAAGCAATTCATGTTAGTTGCTAGGAAAAAGGTAAATTTTGTATACACATAAAAAGACAATATTACGAGTCTGTAGTGTTGCCTGTCAAAAAAGAATACCTAGAATGGAATTTTCAATAAACTTTTGGGATACAGGGCAATCAGAATACAAGAGAAAGCAAAATCCACATAAATTAATTCCTAATTGGAGAAACCAATAAAATGTATACATATATTGATAAATACTGTCTCCATGGGTCACTAATTCCAAGGACTAGTTAGTAGTTAGTTTCTAACTAAATTGTTACAGGACGTTCTGGTATGTGCACTCCTCTTGTGATCAGTTTGTTCTGGCAAGACTCCAACCAGCACTTGCCCTTGAAAACAGTTCAGCAGGAGAAGGCTTTGAGGCAACCACACTTCATTTCCCATACACTACCCAGAAAACAATTATCAAGACTGCAATAATCACAGACAGGACAAGCACCAGGATGCACATCTTCTTGCGAGATTTTTTCTGGGGAAAGAAATATGTGAAGAAGACACTCATGAAACAAAAGTTTTAATATCTAAGACTCCAAGAGTGCTTCATAAATCTGCCTCCTTGTAATACAAAATTAACTCTATGCATGCACAAATAGGCAGAGAACATTCACAAAATCTCAACAGTCATCAGCACTAGCACTAGGCAGCAGTGTAAGTTTTAATTCTAGGTCCTTAAATACAGTTTTGCAAAGGAGACATACCTATTATGATAGAAATTATTTATAAAAATAATGCTATTGGGGCTGGAGCTGTGGCGTAGCGGATAAAGGTGCTGCCTGCAGTGCCAGCATCCCATATGGGCGCTGGTTCAAGTCCCGGCTGCTCCACTTCCAATCCAGCTCCCTGCAAATGCACCTGGAAAACCAGCAGAAATGGCCCAAATGTTTAGGCCCCTGCACCCACGTGGGAGACCTGGAAGAAACTCATGGCTCCTGGCTTCAGATCAGCCCAGCTCCGGCCATTATGGCCATTTAGGGAGTGAACCAGCGGACAGAAGACTCATTCATTCATTCTCTCTCTCTTTCTGCCTCTGCCTCTCTGTAACTCTACATTTCAAATAAATAAATCTTTAAAGGGGGAGGGGACAATGTTGTGGCATAGCAGGTAAAGCTGCCACCTGCTGACACTGGCATCCCATATGGGTGCTGGTTTGAGTCCCCACTGATCCACTTCCAATCCAGCCCCCTGCTAATTTGCCTGGGAAGGCAGCAGAAGATGGCCCAAGTACTTGGACCCCTGCACCCACATTGGGAGACTTGTAAGAGGCTTCTGGCTTTTGGCTTCAGTTTCAGCCATTTGGAGAGTGAACAAATGGATGAAGAGTTCTCTCTCTGTGTCTCTCCCTGACACTCTGTAACTCTGCCTTTCAAACAGATAAATCTTGAAAAAATAATAATATTTGTCATATGTATTTTAGTAAGTTTATACCTATTATAAAATTTAATATGCATTGGGAAAAAAAAGGCAAGCAGAAAAATAATCACCCATAGATCAAACTGTTGATGTTTTGATTGTAACTCCTGATCTTTTATCTATGCATACTGTCATTTGCATACATACTGTATGATGTTTGATTTTTTCTCACTTAATGTTTTATATAAGCATCTTTGTTAATACAATTTTTTCATAAATATAACTAAATCCTCACATCATATAATACCAAGTGGATGTATATAAAATTATTCCTTACCATTAGACACTAAAGACATCATGTAGTTTATAAAGGTAAAATTATTATTGAACACAATTTCTTTAAGAACAGGTAGTCTAAGAACATGGAAAATGACTAAAACACGACTTCCAAAAAGCCATGAAAACCAAACTGAGAGGAAAGGAGAAGGACCTCACGTTCACGGTATTTTCACACTGAGATAGAGACCCAGATAAATCATAAAACCAGTTTCAACTAGTAAGTAGAACTTTACTTTGCAGGAACAGTTCCAGTATGACTAAGCTCTACTTATTCAGATATAAATAACAGTTGAAGTGGTCTGTGTCCATCTTCTGTGCCAACAGTCAACATAAATCCTGTGAAACCCTGCTTTAACTGTACTTCTTCCTATCCTAATGGAAGCACATCTCAGCTGATTAGGATGTAAGATTAGCCTTACACCATTTATATTCTAGGTTTCATGCTAGCTTATGGGGTTATTAGTTTTGCAGCTCTGAGGTTTCTGTATATGTTTATTCATGGTCTGATGACATTTTGTAGATCTCCCTGCAAAGGAAATACTTGGGACTGGACCTGCAAGTATGACTGCTTGTCTCCAGCTTCAGCCTAAGCAAAAAGCTGGGCTGTGCTCAGAGTCAGTGCACTGTGGTGGCCCATGAAGTCTGCAGTACAGTGACTTTCTTTGGTTCTTGCTTTTACCTGATAGTAAGCAGCTCGCTGTAACTGATCAGTTGCTCTTTCAACGTGCACCTCTGAACTTTCCACATTGGCTTCTATGCTGTCTGCAAAGAGAAGGATGATGCATATTTTAGCACACCCAGATGTGTCAAGGCTAAAAACTGAACCTACTTCTGATGTTATGGGTTCCTGTTTCATTACTATCCCAGTTAAGAAATCAGAAGTTACTACCTGGATAAGAATATAGCCCTATTCTTAGAAATAAACACTGAAGTATTTAGGGACAAGGGACTCATCCATAAATGCTTCAGGAAAAATTATGTATATATGAATACATTCTCTCTGTCTCTGTCTTGCTCTCACTTGTACGTGCATATGCCCGTGTGCACGCAAACACACACACACACACAGAGTACATCAAAAAGCAAATGACGGCCGGCGCCGCGGCTCACTAGGCTGATCCTCCGCCTTGCGGCGCTGGCACACCGGGTTCTAGTTCCGGTCAGGGCACCGGATTCTGTCCCGGTTGCCCCTCTTCCAGGCCAGCTCTCTGCTGTGGCCAGGGAGTGCAGTGGAGGATGGCCCAAGTGCTTGGGCCCTGCACCCCATGGGAGACCAGGAGAAGCACCTGGCTCCTGCCTTCGGATCAGCACGGTGCGCTGGCCGCAGCGCACCACCCGCGGCGGCCATTGGAGGGTGAACCAACGGCAAAAGGAAGACCTTTCTCTCTGTCTCTCTCTCTCACTGTCCACTCTGCCTGTCAAAAAAAAAAAAAAAAGCAAATGACATAGAATGTTAACAAAAAGTAAACCTAAGTAAAGGTTAAAAGGAGTTCCTTGCAGTATTTTTATTTTTACAGCTTTTTATGAACTTGAAATTATTTCCATATAAAAAGCTTAAAAAAGAGTAATTGTGCAAGTTTCTGGAGATAAAAGTTGGGAAGCTAGTAGCTATTAAATAGAGATTTACCAAGAGGCTTTGGCAAGTAAATGAGGTTTCATGGAAACCTCACTTTAACTTCTACATTGATAACATAAGAAAACTGCTAGCACAATGAATTTTAAAAATCTTTATGGGGCTGGCACAGTGGCGTAGTGGGTTAGGCTACTGCCTGCAGTGCTGGCATCCCATATGGGTACCGGTTCAAGTCCCGGCTGCTTCACTTCCAATCCAGCTCTCTGTTGTGGCCTGGGAAAGCAGTAGAAGATGGCCCAAGTCCTTGGGCCCCTGCACCTGTGTGGGAGACCCAGAGGAAGCTCCTGGCTCCTCATCAGTGCAGCAGTGAATGGAAGACCTGTCTCTCCCTCTGCCTCTCCTCTGTGTAACTCTGACTTTCAAATAAATAAATAAATCTTTAAAAAAAAAAAAAAAATTTAAGGCCAGTGCCATGGCTCACTTGGCTAATCCTCCGCCTGTGGCACCAGTACCCCAGGTTCTAGTCCTGGTTGGGGCGCCGGGTACTAGTTCCAGTTGCTCCTCTCCCAGTCCAGCTCTCTGCTGTGGCCTGGAAGGGCACAAGTGCTTGGGTCCCTGTATCCGCATGGGAGACCGGGAGGAAGCAGCAGACTCCTGGCTTCAGATCGGCGCAGCGCTGGCCATGGCGGCCATTTGGGGAGTGAACCAACGGAAGAAAGACCTTTCTCTCTGTGTCTCTCTCACTGTCTATAACTCTCTCTGTCTCTCTCTCTCACTGTCTAACTCTACTTGTCAAAAATAAATAAATAAATAGATGAAAAATCTTTAAATAACTTTTCTAAACTTTAATTCTATAGCTGACATGTCTTACTTGTTGCACCAAACACTATCAACTCACCTCAAGGTTAAAAGTGCCAATAATACATACCAATCAGGTCACCCTGGTCATGGATCATCATGGCCAAATCTTTAAATATCTGATTGACATCCAAAATATCTGCCTAAGAAAGACAAAAAAACTATTAACTACCATTAAGCAACACGTTAGCAGATTTATTTCTTCTACTTACCTAAAGTTTTGGCTGTTAACATAATACATGTGTTTTCTTTTTTGTTTTATTGCTTTTTAATTTGAAAGGCAGAGGGAGAGAGAGAGAAAGAGAGAGAGAGAGATTGATTGAGATTGATTTTCCATCTGCTGGTTCAGTGCCCAAATACCCACAACAGCCAGGCTGGGCCAGACTGAAGCCATGAGCCAGGAATGCCATCTAGGTCTCCCAGGTGGGTGGCAGGAATCCAGGCACTCAAGGCATCTCTGCTGCTTCCCAGGGTATGCATTAGCAGAAGCTGGATCAAAATGGAAGTAGAACTTGATTCCAGGTACTCTGACATGGGATGAGCCCAGTAGCTCTTCACATAGTTCTACAGCCAGTCCAAGGGGCAGAGGGGCTTCCTGCTTGTGGCTATCTCCTCCTTGCATTCCCTACGTAGCATGATCCTCTGTAAACAGAGGTACGAAGTCCCAGTATGTTGTCGCTGGGAGGCACTCACAGGCATTCCAAGCTGGGCTTAACCTAACCATGCCATAATACCCACTCCTCTGTTTTTAATCTATAAATGATGCTTTTTCCACAAATAGAAAATGATCTATCACTACCCACCTAATATTGTAAAAAAAGAAGGCAACACGAACTGAACATGCTACCTGGGAAGCAGCAAGATCACCCAGCCCAAACAGCCTAGAGGAGAAGCTGACATGCTGGTACGGACAAATTCTGCATGCACTAGCCCTAAATTGAGCCTAAACTGGGCCTTACAACAAAGCCTATGAGTGCCTCCCAGCAACAACGTACTGGGACTTTGCACCAGGGAGCTTAGACAGCTTACAGAGGACCATGTTGCCTGGGACTGCAAGGAGGAGATACCCCCACAGGTAGTCTCTCTGCCCCCTGGACTGACTGTAGAACCCTGTGAGGAGCTACTGAACTCTACATTGTCACTTGGACATTTCCTATAAATAGTTCTCAACTGATTGACTAAGAGACGCTCAGTTTGCGGATGGCAGTTCCAGGGTGAATGGCAAACACCCTTTTTGGAAGGCTGCTACTCTGACAGAGGAAGGTAACAAAGCTACCTTTTTATGGATGTTAGCAGTTTATTGACCGAATATTTGTAAATTGTCTGTTTGGGCAGGTAAAATTATGTAACGCAGTGTTTGAAACAGGAGAAAAATAGAAGGTTAAGCCTCTACCTGCAATGCCATATCCCATTTGAGTGCGGTTTCGAGTCCCAACTGCTCCACTTCCAATCCAGCTCCCTGCTAATGCACCTGAGAAAGCAGTGGAAGATAGCCCAAGTACTGGGCCCCTATACCCACATGGGAGACCCAGAAGTAGCTCCTGGCTCCTGGCTTTGGCCTGGCCCAGCCCTGGCTGTTATGGCCATTTGGGCAGTGAACCAGTGGATGGAAGATAATTTGCTCTCTCTCTTTCCTTCTCTCTGTATCTCTGCCTTTCAAACATAAAAATAAATCTTAACCAAAAAAAAAAAGGGGGGGGGGGTTTGCCCAGATAGGGCATGGCACTACAGAATTTTGAGATGTGCATTTGAGTAGCACATACTGATGTCCATCAGAAGAACTCCTAGGTTCAAAGGGTAACCAGACCAGCTCTCTGCTGTGGCCCAGGAAGGCAGTGGAGGATGGCCCAGGTGCTTGAGCCCTGCACCCGCATGGGAGATCAGGAGGAAGCACCTGGCTCCTGGCTTCGGATCGGCGTAGCTCCGGACGTGGCAGCCATTTAGGGGGTGAACCAGCAGAAGGAAGACCAAAACCTTTCTTTCTGTCTCTCTCTCTGTGTCTAACTCTATCTGTCAAAAACAAAAAACAAAGGGTGACTGGAATCATAACTAGCATCTCAAACCTGTGCTAAGATTCTTTTATAGTTGGGGCAGTCTGCAAGTTGCTGTGGATACGTATGGCTAAGTGGCATGGGAGTGTGTATGCAATAAGTACAGATAAATAAGAAAGGGATTACATAGGAAATGGCTAACAAATAGTGTATAGAAGGGTGTGCAGAAGACCTTGTGAAAGAGGTAGCATGTG
Organism: Oryctolagus cuniculus; assembly: GCF_964237555.1. Classification (NCBI taxonomy): domain Eukaryota; kingdom Metazoa; phylum Chordata; class Mammalia; order Lagomorpha; family Leporidae; genus Oryctolagus; species Oryctolagus cuniculus. Next base: position 143,815,760 of record NC_091438.1, read on the forward strand.
AGTGCCTTTTTTAAAGAAGTTATTTGCTATATATATAGCCAAACTTGAATTTTTTTTTTTTTTTTTTTTTTTTTTTTGACAGGCAGAGTGGACAGTGAGAGAGAGAGACAGAGAGAAAGGTCTTCCTTTGCCGTTGGTTCACCCTCCAATGGCCGCCGCGGCCGGCGCGCTACGGCCGGCGCACCGCGCTGATCCGATGGCAGGAGCCAGGAGCCAGGTGCTTTTCCTGGTCTCCCATGGGGTGCAGGGCCCAAGCACCTGGGCCATCCTCCACTGCACTCCCTGGCCACAGCAGAGGGCTGGCCTGGAAGAGGGGCAACCGGGACAGAATCCGGCGCCCCGACCGGGACTAGAACCCGGTGTGCCGGCGCCGCTAGGCGGAGGATTAGCCTAGTGAGCCGCGGCGCCGGCCCAAACTTGAATTTTTTTTTAAGATTTATTTATTTATTTGAAAGATAGAGTTACAGAGAGAGACAGTGAGAGATCTCCCATCCACTGATTCACTCACGAAATGGCCACTATGGGCAGAGCTCAGCCAGGATGAAGCCAGGAGCTAGGAGTTTCTTCTGGGTCTCCCATATGGGTGTAGGAGCCTAAGCCCTCAGGCCATCTTTCACTGCTTTCCCAGGTGCATTAGCAGGGATCTAGATCCGAAGTGGAGTAGCTGGGACCTGCCTATATGGCATGCCAACACCTTAGGTGGTGGTGTAACCCGATATGCCACATGCCAGCCCCCCTTAGTGCCTTAAAGCAAAAGAGAAGCCACATAAACAGAAAAGAAACTGAGTTAAAGAGCAAAAAAGGGCCGGTGCTGTGGCGTAGTGGGTAAAGCTGCTGCCTGCAGTGCCAACATTCCATATGGGCACTGGTTCCAGCCCCGGCTGCTCCACTTCTGATCTAGCTCTCTGCTACGGCCTGAGAAAGCAGTAGAGGATGGCCCAAGTCTTTGGGCCCCTGCACCCACGTGGGAGTCGTGGAGGAAGCTCCTGGCTCCTGGCTTCAGATCGGCACAGCTCCAGCCACTGCGGCCAATTGGGGAGTGAACCATCAGATGAAAGACCTCTCTCTCTCTCTCTCTCTCTGGCTCTCCTCTCGCTGTATAACTCTTTCAAGTAAGTAAATAAATAAATATTTAAAAAAAGAGAGAGAGAAAAAAAAAAAAGTATGTCATAAGATTTAATTGTCGGGGCCAGTGCTGTGGCCTAGTAGGCTAAGCTTCCATCTGCGGTGCCAGCATCCCATATGGGCGCTGGTTCGAGTCCCGGCTGCTCCATTTATGATCCAGCTCTCTACTATGGCCTGGAAAAGCAGTAGAAGATGGCCAAAGTGCTTGGGCCCCTGTACTCCAGTGGGAGACCCAGAAGAAGCTCTTGGCTTCTGCCTTCAAATGAGCCCAGCTTCAGCCATTGCAGCCATTTGGAGAGCAAACCAGCAGATGGAACATCTTTTTCTGTCTCTCCCTCTTGCTCTCCTTAAATACATAAATAAATCTTTAAAATTGTTGTTGCTGGGAGGCACTCATAGGCTTTGTCGTAAGGCCCAGTTTAGGCTCAATTTAGGGCTAGTGCATGCAGAATTTGTCCGTACCAGCATGTCAGCTTCTCCTCTAGGCTGTTTGGGCTTGGGTGATCTTGCTGCTTCCCAGGTAGCATGTTCAGTTCATATTGCCTTCTTTTTTTACAATATTGTCTATTTTATCATTTACTACCATAAAATACATGCACATAAGTGGATTTGTGCAGTCCCAGTGAGCAGTAAAATATTTGTTTCCCTTGCTCTGTTCTTCTTGTGTCTTTCTCAAGGAGACCACGTGACTGAGGAAACAATTCGGGTACTCCTGAGCACCAAGGCCTATATCCTGACAATGGTTTAAACTCACCATTGTTAACACTGAAACAGACAATATACAAAACTCATACACGCCTCATTTCATATTTTTCATAGTAACTGGGAAAAAATTCAAGTGTACTAAATCCAGATAGCTGCAGACGGTCAAACAGGAAACACAACTTGGCTCTTACCTCCAGCTGCCGAATTGCTGTCTCCCTCTCTTTAATAAGCTCCAGGTCCTGCTCGGTGATGGCCGCCTCGTCCTCTTGGCTCTGCATCTGGTTCCACTCCTCATGGCTACAGGGAGACAGATACACTGAGTCCTCTGCTCAAGCTGTGACAACACCTATCTACAATACTGCCATTGCCAGCAAAGCCTCTCCAGACTCATTTCCAGGGTTACAACTCCTCTGATATCAACACGAAGTCCTGGAGGGCCACACTCTTCATATCAAGAGGCAAAGAGCTGGTAATAGGCTCCAAGGAAACAGAGTGTCAGCTTCCATAGGCAAAGCTGAGATGAAGTGGAATTACGAGGGTTGGGATTCCTGGCTGGTTCCATTGAAGGGTATACTCTAAAGTCTTGCTAGGATTTGCCAGACAAGGAAAGCAATGTGAACTCACTGAAGGCATGCTTCCTATTATAGTAGGCCCAAAACACCTTGAAATCCACTGTTGTGCATTTTCCCAACATATGGATGAACCATCCTTCTTGGCCACAGTATTACAGAACAGCCTCCATGTGCTGGAGATGCGAAGTTGATAAGAGAGTCCCCCAGACCTCCGTGGAACTCGAGAACATCATGTAGGGTGATGGATAGAGATCTATGATAAAATTCAGCATATTAAGTTCTAAACTAATGTCACAAATATGTCTAAGGGATTAGCTTAGGGAAGTTAAGAAAAGATAACTCCTTCAGATACAAATTGTCTGCTTTTCCTCTTAATATTCCTAGAAGATGAGCTGTGCTAATTTAGAGGTGAGTAAGCAGATACCCAAGAACTCCGAGGAATGCAACTCTGAATTAGAGGTAAAATGATCCGTAGACGTGTGGGTTCATACCTATTCCTAATGAGTCAAGGTCTCTCCCAAACACACAGACATCAAGGGTTTCTTGGAATTTTTTATTCACCTTGACATTATTCCTGTCATAATTCAAATATCTTACAAGAACCTATGGTTTGACCTTTTATTATGTGGATTATCAATTACCCACCACAGATCTCTTTTATTTTGTCCTCCTTTTTTACTCATTTCCCTTTTTTTGTTTGTTTGTTTTTATTTTTATTTTTTGACAGGCAGAGTGGACAGTGAGAGAGAGACAGAGAGAAAGGTCTTCCTTTGCCGTTGGTTCACCCTCCAATGGCCGCCGCGGCTGGCGTGCTGTGGCCGGCGCACCACACTGATCCAATGGCAGGAGCCAGGTCTCCCATGGGGTGCAGGGCCCAAGCACTTGGGCCATCCTCCACTGCACTCCCTGGCCACAGCAGAGAGCTGGCCTGGAAGAGGGGCAACCGGGACAGAATCCAGCGCCCCGACTGGGACTAGAACCTGGTGCCGGCGCCGCAAGGCGGAGGATTAGCCTAGTGAGCCGCGGCACCGGCCTCATTTCCCTTTTAAGATTTATTTGTTTGTTTGTTTGAAAGGTAGAGTGACAGATCTTCCATCCATTGGTTCACTCCTCAGATGGCTGCAATACCCAGGTTTGGGCCAGGCAGAAGCCAGGAGCCAAGAACTCCATCCTGGTCTCCACATTGGTGGGAGGGACCTAAGTACTTGGGCCATCCTCTGTGGTGGAATGAGAAAGTGAGAAGGTCATGTCAAGATGGCCACTGACATATGTGGTGGAATGAGAAGGTGAAAAGGTCATACCAAGATGGCCACTGACAACAGAAACTGACTGACAACAGGTCGTGATTGGATGGCTTCGGAAACCACATGACAACAGTGCCTGACTGGCAACAGGCTGTGACTGGATGGCTTTGGAAACTGCCTGGCAACAGGCTGTGATTGGTTAGGGCATAGACTGCCCCTTGACGGGATTGGCTGCCTTGGCTATATAAGCAGCTGTAGCAACTGAAATAAACGAGTCTGTGGGCTGCTTGCCTCAGGCCTGCTTTCACCTGACTCCCGGGGTCTGTGTGGTGACTCCACGCCTCTTGCCCCCACCACACTCTTCCTCTCAGAAATGAATCCACCTCAACAATCCTCCACTGCCTTCCCAGCACATTAACCAGAAGCTGGATCAGAAGCAGAGCAGCCAGGATTGGAACTGGCACACTGATATGAAATGCAGGTGTCACAAGCAGTGGCTTAACACACTGTGTCACAATGCTGGCCCTACTCATTGATTATTTTTCAAGTCAAAAAATAAGTATAGAGATATATTGGCCAGCACTGTGGTGTAGCGGGTAAAGTTGCCACCCGCAGCACCAGCATCCCATATGGCCGCTGGTTTGAGACCTGGCTGCCCCACTTCTGATCCAGCTCCCTGCTGATGCACTTGAGAAGGCAGCATAAAATGGCCCAAGTCCTTGGGCCCCTGAATCCACATGGAAGACCGGGATGGAGCTCCTGGCTCCTGGCTTCGGCATGGCCCAGCCCTTGCAGCCATTTTGGGAGTGAACCAGCAGATGGAAGACTTCTCTCTCTCTCCCTATAACTCTTTCAGTTAAATAGGTAAATTTTTTTTAAAAAAAGATTTATTTATTTATTTGAAAGTCAGAGTCACACAAAGAGAGAAGGGGAGGCAGAGAGAGAGACGTCTTCTATCCGCTGGTTCACTCCCCAGTTGGCAGCAATAGCCAGAGCTGTGCTGATCTGAAGCCAGCAGTCAGGAGCCAGGAGCTTTCTGGGTCTTCCCATATGGGTGCAGGGGCCCAAGGACTTGGGCCATCTTGTACTCATTTCCCAGGCCATAGCAGAGAGTTGGATTGGAAGTGAAGCAGCCGGGACTGGAACCAGTACCCATATGGGATTCCAGCACTGCAGGCAGCAGCTTTACCCGCTTTGCCACAGCGCCGGCCCCAGCAGATAAATCTTTAAAAAAAATTATAAAGATATAGGCTCCCATCACAATTATCCAGCAGGTTGTATCAATAATTATTTTACCTGTCAAACGAGACAAGCTGCTCCTCTCTTTGCCTCTCTTCCGCCTAGAAAACAGATGGCATTAATTGACATTATTCAGAAATATGTCACAGACACCAAAAACAAGGGTTTCTTTAGCTACAGTGTGACATAGCCCTTGGCTCCAACAGCATCTGTATGATGACACAGGACTCTGGCAATCTGTCTTAACTAAGAAAAAGGTTAAAAGCAATTTTGCCTTCCACTTTGGACCTAGACCAGAAACCACACTAAATAGTATGAAGAACATGGACAAGCGCAACAACAACCCTTTTTAAAAATGGGAGGAAAGGGGGAAGGCAGGTAAGGAAAGGGTTTAAATCTTTCAAGAAAACAAATTTTAAGAAAATGTAAATATTTTCTTCATAAATATAGCATATTAGGTATTATAGTGGCAAACTCACTCCAAAAATCAGATTAATACACATATTATTCTGTAATTTAAAAACAAACTAAGAAATGTTAAAGATAAATCAATTTCCATTTTATCTTCCTATAATGGCAATATAGGACAATCCAAAATGAAAGAAATCCAAAAATGTTACCCACCCAGAACAACACTATGGGGTTGTTTGATTTTGCCCTTCCTCCCCAGATCAAGAAACAGTGAAAATGTCCTAGAAACCCACTTAAGTGCTCTCTCCAATTATATCCCCTCTCCCCCATCAGTAAAATGATCCTGACTTTGTGACTGAGAAAATCATTTCCTTGCATTTTCAAAACAGTAACATATATCTCTGTTCCATATAATTTTGCCTGTGTCTGAACTTCACCTAAGTGGAGCTCTGCTGTTTGCTTTCTTTCACGCTTCATTTGCATCACTCCAGAGGCTGCCAGTCGCATGCCTGATGCTGAATGCAGCCACGGTTCATTCATTTTCTTTCCTCTATGATAACTTGGTGCAGGAGTGTCACAGAGTGTTGATCCCTTCTACTGTTGATTGACATCTGCATGCTTCCAATTTTGAACTACTACAAATCATGCTGCTATGAACATTACTGTACACTCTGGTACACCTTGTTAGGTTTCCCTAGGGTGGAAGTGCTAGGTCATAAGGCACGCACGTATTCTATAGATATAGTTAAAATAGTGCCCAGAGGGTTGTTCCAATTTACACCATTACTGGCCAGATAGGAAGGTTCCTGGTGTATCATATCCACAACTACCCTCACTGTATCTCAGGCTCACTGTGGTTTCCATCTGAAATTCTACGATTACTAAGGAAGCTGAGTACCTTTTCATTTACTTGAGCTTTATTTAAAATGATACGCATGTGTTTATTTGCCGTGTTCCTGCAGGTTGACATTTGTACTCATGGAGCGAGTGGATAAAATGGCTCAGGGCCGTGGCATCAGACTACACTGGCATTACTCATCACCATATTCTCACAGGAAAAAAAAAGTCAACTTGTCCTTAATGAAGCCTTATATATAAACAATTAATCTTGACCTCTCAAAACACATCTTTTTAATAGTCTGTATGATGAAATGGGAAGTACATATGAAGTACTTCAGCTTCATACAGAAATACATTTACTTCCAAGAAAAGCACTTGAGTAATTGAGTTGCAGGCTGAACTACAGCCACTTATTTTAGGGAACACCATTTTTACTTATGTAATATAGTTTAATTAAAAACTTGGCAAAAATGTTTATAAAACTTTTGTATGCTTTTTGATATATACATATAAACATTTCAGATGGCAAATACTTGAAAATCAACAATGTGAGCCTCCCACTTCTAAGAACACAACAGAGTGGTGGCAAGTAAAAACAAACACAGAAAAAAACAGATTTTTGGAAAACCCGTATCTACCACTATGAAGCATTTCCCAGTACTTAAAGTTTTCTGCTGAAACTCACAGTCACGAGTTTTTCCATTTAATTTGTATATAAAATGTGTCAACATCTAGAAGACTTGCATATCTTGGAACCAATGTTTTCTGAATGATAAATATATGATGTTTTAAAAATCATACAATGATAAAAATTCCGAAGTGTAAGATAAAACAATGTAACTGGCTGTTGTCAAGTTCTGGTACGGCATCAGAAGGGTAAGCGCGACGCCCTCGGGGAGCCCACTCACAGACAGCCGCGATCCAGCTCTTGCTCTGGCAATGCTCTCCTTCTCCTTTTCCGATACCCTTCTCTGCACAGCCTGGAAACTGTTTAAGGCTGCAGAGAAGTCATTCATGAGGCGTTCCTTCTGAAGTTTCTGCTGGCGCTAGGAAATGAAGCAAGAACGAGAAATTTCCTATTAACCTAGAATCATCTGTTTTAGTTCCCATTCAAAGCAACAGAGATTTTCAACTAGAAAAATCAAGAAGTGGACTCATCTTTTTCCCGCCCCCTAAAGATGTTTTTATTTATTTGAAAGGCAGATTACAGACAGAGAGAGGAAGAGCGACAGAGACATAGATCTTCCATCCACTGGTTTACTCCCCAAATGGTCACAACAGCCAAGGCTGGGCCGGGCTGCAGCCAGGAGTGAGGAACTCCATCCAGGTCTGCCACATACACAGCAAGAACCCAAACATTTGGGCCATCACAGGCACATTAGCAGGAAACCAGATCAGAAGCAGAGCTGGGACCCAAACTGGCACTCTGATATGGAATATAGGTGTCCCAAGGGATGGCTTAACCTATTAAGCTACAATGCCTGCACAATACAGACTACATTACTAAGCTGGCTGCTTCTGTTTCTCAAAAAACACACATAGGGGGCTGACGCCGTGGCTCACTTGGCTAATCCTCCGCCTGTGGTGCCAGCATCCCATATGGTGTCGGGTTCTAGTCCTGGTTGCTCCTCTTCCAGTCCAGCTCTGCTGTGGCCGGGAAGGCAGTGGAGGATGGCCCAAGTGCTTGGGCCCTGTACCCGCGTGGGAGACCAGGAGGAAGCACCTGGCTCCTGATCGGCGCAGAGCCGGTCATGGCAGTCATTTGGGGGGTGAACCAACAGAAGGAAGACTTCTCTCTCTGTCTCTACCTCTCACTAACTCTATCTGTCAAATTAAAAAAAAAAATTATTAAAAAAACACACACACACACACACACACATAGGGCACTCACCCTGTGCCAAAAAACAGAAGTAAAAGCTCACCCCGACTTCAAATACTTTAACACCTATTTTTAGATAAAGGATGTAGACAGGCAAGTCAAGTCATTATTAGTAATTGCTATATCCAGTAAATGCCACAGGAGTTTAGAGGCAAGAATCAGTAAGAAATTAAGTGGCCAAAAAAGGCCTCAAGAGGAGGTGGACATTGATGGAAAAAGGGCATGAAAAGCTCAAGGAAGGGGTAAGCTTGTGGAAGCATGAGAAGACAGTGAGCAAAGGCACAGCGGCAGAAATCTAGAGGTTTTTACAGGGACACAGTGTAGCTAGAACCAAAGGTTTATTCATGAGTGGCTAAAAGATATACTGGAAAAGCAGGGAAGGGGCTGATTTTAAAGGCAATGAAGATTTCTAAGGGAGCTTGATGGGTACAAAATGGTAACTTAGGGGCCAGTGTTGTGGCATACTGGGTAGGACCACTGCTTGCAATGCTGGTATCCCAAATGGGCATTGGTTTGTGTCCCGGCTGCTCCACTTCCAATCCAGCTCCCTGCTAAGGGCCGGGGAAAAGCAGTGGAAAGTGGCCCAAGTGCTCAGACCCCTGCTATCATCATAGGAAGCCTGGAGGAAGCTTCTGGCTTCAGCCTGGCCCCAGTGCTGGCCATGCGGCCATTTGGGGATTGGGCCAGCAGATGGAGGATTTCCCTGTCTCTCCCTCTCTCTCTGTAACTCTGCCTTTCAAATAAAATAAATAAATAAAATTTTTATTTGAAAGGCAGAGTTACAGGGGCCAGCGCCGTGGTGCACTAGGTTAATCCTCTGCCTGTGGTGCCAGCATCCAATATGGCGCCAGGTTCTAGTCCCAGTTGCTCCTCTTCCAGTCCAGCTCTCTGCTGTGGCCTGGAAAGGCAGTGGAGGATGGCCCAAGTGCTTGGGCCCTGCACCCACATGGGAGACCAGGAGGAGGCACCTGGCTCCTAGCTTCGGATAGGTGTAGTTCCAGCCGTTGCGGCCATTGGGGAGTGAACCAACAAAAGGAAGACCTTTCTGTCTCTCTGTCTGTAATTCTACCTGTCAAATAAATAAATAAAAGTCTAAAAAAATAAAAATGAAATGAGTTTAAGAAACATTATGACTTAGCCACTGTGGTAGGAGAAGAGGGATAAAGTCAAGAACAACTCAAATTTCAAACCAAAAAGAATGATAATACTGAAAGCAAGTTTGGGTGATGAACTTTTTTTCCTTTTTCTAGGATTTTTAACTTTAAATAAACAATATTATATGGGGCCGGTGCTGTGGCGTAGCGGATAAAGCTGCCACCTGCAGTGCTGACATCCCATATGGGCACTGGTTTGAGACCCAGCTGTGCCACTTCTGATCCTGCTCTCTGCTATGGCCTGGGAAAGCTGTGGAGGATGGCCCAAGTCCTTGAGCCCCTGCACCCACGTGGGAGACATGGAAGAAGCTCGTGGCTCCTGGCTTCAGATGGGTGCAATTCCAGCCACTGCGGCCAACTCGGGAGTGAACCACTGAATGGAAAATCTCTCTCTTCTTGCCTCTCTTTCTCTCTGTATAACTCTTTCAAATAAATAAATAAATCTTTAAAAAATAATAAACATTATAACAATAAGGAGGAGGGAGACATCATTTCCCAAGCTCTCCATCCCAAAATTATCTTTTAAATATTTTATTATAAATATTTTCCATTATGATCTTTGATGTTATCTATATTCATCAAGTTGATCAGGTAAATTTTTTTTAAGATTTATTTGAAAGTCAGAGTTACACAGAGAGAGGAGGAAAGGCAGAGAAAGAGAGAGAGAGAGAGAGAGAGAGAGAGAGAGAGAGAGAGAAGAGAGAGAGGTCTTCCATCCGCTGGTTCACTCCCCAGTTGGCCACAATGGCCAGAGCTGCGCTTATCTGAAGCCAGGAGCCAGGAACTTCTTCCAGGTCTCCCATGTGGGTACAGGGGCCTAAGGACTTGGGCCATCTTCCCCTGCTTTAACAGGCCATAGCAGAGAACTGGATTGGAAGTGGAGCACCCGGGTCTTGAATCAGCACCCATGTGGGGATGCTAGCACTGTAAGTAGCAGCTTTACCTGCTATGCCACAGCACCAGCCCTGATTAAGTAAATTTTATGTAAACATTTCTTTTAGACACTTTCCAGTTTTTAACTATTTCAAATAAACCTGAAGTGAGCCATTTTAATAGCTAATATTTATACAGTGCTCACCATGTACCAATACTGTCACATAAAACAACTCACTTAATTTCATAACAATCTATAAATTAGGTCCTGTTATAGCTCCTATCTTACCAATCAGAAAATCAAAGCACAGAGCGGTACACAATTTGCCCAGGATCTCTCAGTAAATGGCAAAGTTGGAGTGTAAACCCAGGACATTTGCATCTAAAGTAAACAGTTGTTATTTTCTCTCAGATTTTCTACTTCCACCTTAGGACAAATTTGCATGAATGGGGAAATTTTGGTCAAAAGGCACAAACTTTTTTATGACAATAAATACTGTCAATTAGCTTACTTAAGAGTTTTGGGTGAAGCATGAGGAATTCAGTACAATATGTGAAATTTATTTGAAGGCAGTATATTCAGGAGGAGATGTCAGAACACAAACTGGCCAAATGGACCAAAACTTAGGCTAGGGCACGAGGCTGGAAAAAGATCTAGGGACCATAATCCTAGGGGTGACAGGGAAATCTGAACGTACATAGGACTCCTGAGGGAGGAAGCACAGCAGGAGAAAAGTGCACAACCAACGGCCGAGCCCTGGGGGAGGCTCACTTCTAGGAGGTGACAGCCTCAGGGAAGAGGGCTGAGATCTGGGGGTTGCCAGAACTGGGGAAGAAGGAAAGAGAATCATGGAAAGGAACTTGCGGTAGAGACAGGATGTGCAAGAGGGTCAAAGGAAACTGAAGAAAAGTAAATAAACATTCAAAAAAGGCCACTGGATTTGGCAGTTAAATCACTAGTGATGGCAAGTAAACATGGAAAAAAACTGAAAGTAGGAGTTATGGTTTGTGTATAAGATAGTCATAAAAAGATGGGTTATGGGGCTAAGATTAACTAGATGACAAGAGTAGAAAGAAAAAAGGGCACTCAGCCAACAGGCAAAAAGGAATCAAGGAGTTGTATTTCACCAGAGAGGGTAATTTGTGGATCTATTTTGTGTGCGTAATGATCCAAACTAATGGATGGGAACAATGGCATGCATAATCCAAAAATAATTTCTGCTTGCCTTTAGAATACGTTAGATGAGAAACTTTTGGTAGCAAATTTAACTTTCTATTTATATTTCGCTTAGGCTACTATTTAACCCTTAAGCACTTTGAATATTCTGTCTGCACCAGACCCATAGACTCCTTTTTTATTACTATGAAAAAAGTGCACATTGCTTAAGTGTATAGCTGAGAAGAAGAAAGGGGTAATTTGAGAGCTGTCTGGGGATGCTGGATGGCAAGCAGGAACTGGCTCCTAAATGAAGTCAGCATGAATAACATCTAAAACACTCACAGATGGATAACTAAAAAGTGATTACAGCAAGATGACTTTATTTTTTTAGCCAAGATCAATTAGGGTTTTCACAATTTTTATATTTTTAAAAATGAATTAATTTAATTTAATTTGATAGGCAGAGAGAGAGAGAAAGAGATCTCCCATGTGCTGGTTCATTCCCTATATGACACAACATCAGAGCTAGGCTTGGTCACGCCAAAGCCTGGAGCCAGGAACTCAATCCCATGCAAGTGGCAGGGACGTAACTATTTGAGTCATCACCTGCTGCCTCCCAGAGCATGCTTTAGCAGGAAGCTGGAGTCAGGAGCCCCAGCCCAGACTTGAAAACAGTAGCTCTGATAGGGTATGCAGGGGTCCCAAGCAGTGTCTTATGCGACATACCTGTCCTTTTTTATAACTACTTTGCAGCGGGATGACAAAGCATGCAGTCTTCCCTCCTTTCTTTTGAACAAGAGGGCACCAAAACTCCTGACTGAACATATGCTACATTAAATAGGACAAACCAGTACTTTTCAAACTTTTATGACAGAAATAGAAAAAAATCTACAGTATAAATTTGACTTTATGACCTGGTACCATATGCACATATATGCATAAAATAAAAATTTCATGTATAGCTGGCATTGTGGCATAGTGGGTAAAGTCACTGCCTGCAACACTGGCATCTCGTATGGGCACCGGTTCAAGTACTAGCTGTTCCACTTCCAATCCAGCTCCCTGTTAATACACTGGAAGATAGCCCAAGTGTGCTTGGGCCCATGCACCAATGTGGGAGACCCAGAAGAAGCTCCTGGCTTTGGTCTAGACCAGCTCTAGCCATTGAGGCCATCGGGAAACAAACCAACGGATGGAAGATATGTCTCTGCCTCTCCCTCCCTCTTTCTCTGTAACTCTGCCTTTCAAATAAAGAAAATAAATCTTTTTAAAAAATTTCATGTAATAATATTTGCCCTATTTATGGTACACATTCTGGTTTTTCTACTCTATTTCAATTTTTTAAAATGCTGACCACAACACACTGAAATGATATCCTGTTCTATAGTTACAACCCACAGTTTGAAAAACAATTCAGAAGGCTTTGTCTTCAGAGTCATCAGGGACAGGGTATCATCATTTAAAACATCCAATAATGAAAAGCAGTGCAAATTAAGTGCCCCCAGTGAATGGTATGGAAGCTGAAAGCAAAGCAGAATCATAATGGGCTAACATAGGTGAAGGCAGTCTTCCTGGAAGAGGAAGGATTTGAGAAGGCCATGGTACAGGTAAATGAGTCAGCCACAGCGAAGGAGAGGCCACAAATGACTTCAGGAAAGCATGAAGAAAAGTCATGACATTGTTAAAGGAACAATGAACATCAATAAAATTGTGTTTTTAAACGACTGAAATGACCACTGAGCAAAGTGGCTTGAAGGTATTCTTGGGGCCAGTGTTGTGGTGCAGCGGGTATGGAATCCTGTTTGCTCTGCTTCTGATCCAGCTCCCTGCAATGCACCTGGGAAAGCAGCAGGGGGTGGCACAAGTGCTTGGGCCCCTGCTACTCAGGTGGGAAACTCTGAGGGAGTTCCAGGCTCCTGGCTTTGGCCTGGCCCAGCCCCTGCGATTGTGGCCATTTGGGGAGTGAACCAGCAGACAGAAGATCTCTTTCTGTTTCTCCCTCTTGTTCTCACTCTTTCAAATAAATAAACCTTAAAAAAAACAAAAAACACAACAACAGAGAAACCGTTTCCCCTGAGCATTTCCTTAGCCTGAGATCTATAAATGAATCATGATGGGATGTGAATATGACTGCAAAATATGAAAAAAAAATTATAGATACTGGGTACAAAACAAACTAGGACCAAGCCTCCAAACATAAAACTGCTAACCAACTCCAGAAAGATACACATAGAGATCCCTCCTCCATTAAACCCATTTGATTAAAACATTGATAACAGATTATTAATAACAGCAGCAGCCACCACATGTGGAGTACCTACACATGCCAGACACTTTGCTATACTAAGTGTACACTTTCTCTGTATCAGCACAATGGTCACATATCCCCCACTTTACGGGTAAGGAAACAGGTTCAGAGGAGGGCCATCTAGCACTTGGGGCCAAACTGCGTTTGTTTCACATACTGCCTGCCTACTGAATAAGCAAAACAGGAAGTACCAACCTGTTCTGAAGCAGATAAGGGAAGGGGCAAGGATCCCAATTCCTTCAGCAATTCATTTGTTTCCTTGGCCAGCTGATTGGTGGAGTGTTGTAACTGTTGCCTAGGAGAGAAAAGATCTGTTTCAGGATGTTGTCATTTCTTGGTGCTCAGAAATATTACCCCTGTAAACCCACTTCAAGGCATCTTCACATCACTGAGCAGAAAGAACCTGCCTCACTGACACCTACTGAAGGAAGCACAGATTGGAAATTTTAACTCTTGGGGAGAAAAGAAAAGTACATTAGCAGTTCTAATAAAAAAAAAAAAAAAAAGAAAGAAAAGAAAAAAGGGGCCAGCACTGTGGCGTAGCAAGTAAAGCCACCGTCTGCATCCCATATGGGCACCAGGTTCAAGTCCCGGCTGCTCCACTTCCAATTCAGCTCTCTGCTACAACCTGGGAAAGCAGAAGTAGACACAAGCTCTTGGGCCCCTGAACCCATGTGGGAAACCCAGAAAAAAGCTCCTTAACCCCTGGCTTCAGATTGGCCCAGCTCCGGCCATGGTGCTCATTTGGGGAGTGAACCAGCAGATGGAAGACCTCTCTCTCTCTGCCTCTCTGTAACTATGCCTTTCAAATAATAAATAAATCTTAAAAAATATATATATATATATTATATATATATATAAATAAAGTAAATGCTACCTATACCTAAGTCTTACCTGACCATTTCAATCCACTAAACTCTCTCATAAAACTCTCACAGTGAATTGCCCAGGACTTCTGCATAGCTAATGTTTGTCTTAGTCCACTGACCAGAATCCAGGCACAGATGGCTGAATAAAATGTTTATCAAAAGCAATGCTTCAGGCCGGCGCCGTGGCTCACTAGGCTAATCCTCCGCCTTGCGGCGCCGGCGCCGGATTCTGTCCCGGTTGCCCCTCTTCCAGGCCAGCTCTCTGCTGTGGCCCGGGAAGGCAGTGGAGGATGGCCCAAGTGCTTGGGCACTGCACCCCATGGGAGACCAGGAGAAGCACCTGGCTCCTGCTTTCGGATCAGCGCGGTGCGCCGGCTGCAGTGCGCCAGCCGTGGCGGCCATTGGAGGGTGAACCAACGGCAAAAGGAAGACCTTTCTCTCTGTCTTTCTCTCTCACTGTCCACTCTGCCTGTCAAAAAAAAAAAAAGTTAAAAGCAATGCTTCAAAAAAAAGGGGAAGGAGTGGCTGGCGTTGTGGTGTACCAAGTTAAGTCACCACTTACAGCGTCAGCATCCCATATGGGTGCCAGTTCAAGTCCCAGCTGCTCCACTTCCAAACCAGCTCCCTGCTAATGCACCTGGGAAACCAGCACAACGCAGCTGGAGTCCTGGGCCCCTACCATCCACATAGTCAAGACCTGGAAGAAGCTTCTGGCTCCTGGCTTGGGTCTGGCCCAGCTGTGGCCATTGTGGCTATTTGGGGAGTGAACCAGAGGATGGAAGATCTCTCTGTCTTTCCCTCTTTCTGTAACTCTGCCTTTCAAAAAAATAAAAATAAATCTTAAAAAAAAAAAAAAAGCATCGCTTCCCACCTACCCTAGAGGACAATCTCCTAAGACCTATGCTCATTTCCTAGCTTAAAGCTGCTTCTTTCTCGGCTTTATCCTTGGCTCCCTATCTGCTCTTTATGCTTGACTTTGTGGTTCTTCCCTCCAAAACAAAGAAGCCCTACGTAGTTTAAAATTACATAAGGAGTAGAGAGGGAAGGAAACCAGAGAAGGAAGAATATGTAATATAATAAGTGGGATTGGAAAGCAATGGAAACATGTAAGAGTCCTTTTCACTCACTGCTTCTTTCCTATGCTCTCAGGCATTTCTACACAGGTTTTAAGGGAGGTCAGAGAAACCACATGTGGCGGTCTGAATGTTTATGCTCCCCTAAAATTCACATGTTGGAATCCTAACCTCAGGTTTAATGCTCTTATAAATGAGGCTTCTGGGGCTGGCACTGTGGCATAACGGGAGAGCCGCCACCTGCAGTGTTGGCATCCCATATGGGCGCCAGTTCTAGTCCCAGCTGCTCCTCCTCCTAACCAGCTCTCTGCTATGGCCTAGGAAAACTGCAGAAGATGGCCCAAGTCCTTGGGCCCTTGCACTTGTGTGGGAGACCAGGAAGAATTTCCTGGCTCCTGGCTCCAGATCAGCCCAGCTCCAGCTGTTACGGCAATTTTGGAAGTGAACAAGTGGATGGAAGATTCTCTCTCTTTCTCTCTCTGCCTCTCTATAACTCTGCCTTTCAAATAAATTAATTAATTAAAAAAAAAAAAAGAGAGAGAGAGATTCCTTGGGCATTAAGCCTAGGTTAACAAGTGTGTGTTCCCGGGTGGGCACTGTGGTACAGCAGTTTAAGCTATGCTTGGGATGCCTACATCCCATATCAGAATGCCAGTCAGAGTTCTGGCCACCCTACTTCCAATCCAGCTTCCTGCAATGCACCTGGGAAGGCAGCAGATGACAGCCCAAGCAGCATCCACATGGCAGATCCAGATGGGAGTTCTGGGATCCTGGCTTCAGCCTGGCCCAGTCCTAGCTGTTGCAGGCATTTCGGGAGTGAACCAGAAGATGAAAGATCACTCTCTCTGTCTCTCCCTCTCCATCTCTGTCACTCTCCTTTTCAAGTAAATAAATCTTAGCAATAAGAAAAAAGTCCATGTTCAATACTTGAGTACCTGGGTTCAACTCTGGAGTCAGTTCCTGACTCCAGTTTCTGACTAATTCTGTTCCGAAGAGGCAGTGACAATGGCTCAAGTAATTGGGTCCCTGCTACCTGTGTGGAGTCCTGGACTGAGATCCCAGCTCCCAGGTTCCTCCCTGCCTGGTCCTGGCTGTTGCAGGTATTTGGGAGTATGAACCAGAAGATAAGACCTCTCTCCCTGTCTGTCTCTGACTCAAATAAGTAACCAAACTTTTTAAAACAAGTGCCATCAAGTGGCCTTGTCCCTTTTACCAAGTGAGGACATAGCAAGAAGGCACCATCCATGATAAAGCAGGGCCTCACCATACACTGTATTTGCCCTCTCCCTTACCTTGGCCATCCCGTCTCTAGAACTCTGAGAATATACCCATGCTGTTCATAAACCACCAGTTTACAGCATTTTGTTACAGTAGCCCAAATAGATTAAGATACTATGCTAACAATTATTAATTTGCTTCACTGAAAATGGGCCTCTAGGATTTGAACACACACACACACACACACAGACAAGAATCAAAAATAAGAAGGAGTTGACCAGAGGCCTGAAATCCCAGACAGTGCTAAAATACCCAGAGCTATTTCACATCTCTCTTAAACACACTCATAGTAATAACAGTCATTCTCTCACTTCACAATGTCTAGGACGGGAAACAAAGAATATTTATTGTGCAGGATATTTTAAAGATGAAGAATAGAACTTCTAAAAGCAGAAATGGAGTCAAAGAAAGATGGGATAAAAACAATCTGGAGCTCCCACCACCAGTCTACTCCTCTACCCCAGGCTACCCTGAATTACTTTTCCTGTGTTACATAAAGTGGGAACTCAAACCAGACCATACCACCAGGAGGCCAACGTATACTCCTACATCGTCAGCCTCTCCCAGCTCCAGCTAGTCCCTCAGGACCCACTCCTCTCCTTCTCACTCCACAGATCTGAAACCTACACTGCCATCAAGCAAGGACATTAAGGACATCCTCAGAGAGCCCTCCCCAGACCCAACCTTTTCAGGAAGCTACTCACAGATTTTCCTGTAGCTTGCTTGAGTCCTGCTTAGTTCCTAGTTGGCTCATCAAATTCTTTATCTGAGCAGCTGGGGAGAGTAGGGGGAAAAAGTTTATTTAAAAGAAAAACACATCATGAACACCCGACTTCTCAGATCACTGGTTTCCCTAATCTTGAATAAGTACATGCAACTAACAGAAGCCTTGCTATGATCTAAACCCTGGCATACACATTTCTCCAAAAACTAGTTACAGGCTCACCTTTCTCCTACAGAGTAATATGCCACTAAGTAGAAGGTGATGGTTTTGTTTATCATCCCCCAAAGAACTTGCTGATTTTTCCAGATCTTTCATGGCACTGGTTAAAAAACCCATCCCCTTTGGAATGGCCTTGATACCTACTATCAATTCACATCAATGAAAATGTTTCAACTCACAAATACAATAATTCTTCTATAGCAAACAGTTCTGGAAAGACAATGTATGTTTTTTATTAATAATAGGTTACCACTGATTGAGCATCTCCATGTGTCAGGCACTGCACTAAGGGCTCTGTGGGCCAGCACTGTGGTGTGGTGGGTAAAGCTACCACCTGCAACACTGGTATCCCATGTGGGCACTGGCTCAAGACCCAGTTCCCCAACTTTGGATTCACCTCTCTGCTAATGGCCTGGGAAAGCAGCAGAAGATGGCCCAAGTGCTTGGGTGCCCGCACTAACATGGGAGACCCAGAAGAAGCTCCTGGCTCCTGGCTTTGGCCTGGTCTGACCTAGCCCTAGACTTTGGGGCCATTTGAGGAGTGAACCAGTAGATGAAGATCTCTCTTTGTCTCTCTGTAACTCTGTCAAAAAATATTCTTGGCCGGCGCCGTGGCTCACCTGGCTAACCCTCCGCCTATGGTGCCAGCACCCCGGGTTCTAGTCCCAGTTGGGGTGCCAGGTACTAGTCCCAGTTGCTCTTCTTCCAGTCCAGCTCTCTGCTGTAGCCCGGGAGGGCAGCAGAGGATGGCCCAAGTGCTTGGGTCCCTGCACCCACATGGGAGACCAGGAAGAAACACCTGGCTGCTGGCTTTGGATCGGCGCAGCGCCGGCCATGGTGGCCATTAAGGGAGTGAACCAATGGAAGGAAGACATTTCTCTCTGTCTCTCTCTCACTGTCTATAACTCTGTCTATAACACTGTCAAATAAAATATATATATATATTCTTTTTTTAAAAGAGCTCTGTAGACTTTAATTTTCACAGCAACAGTCTAAAGTAGATATACCCTTATTGTACAAACAAGAGAATGTATTTAGGGAGGTTAAATATCTTACACAAATGTAAGGGAAAAATTCAATCCCAGGTATATCACACTATGTATATCACAATGGCTAGCTTCTTCAGTTACACTGTCTATACCATAACATAGGCAAATAACACAGCTTTATGTGACCTTTTCTACCTTTTTTTGATATTTTGCTAAGACTAGGAATGGTCAAGTCTGAATCCTGATGTCTAAACCCCTGGCCTAGCCTAGGAAAACAGAGGCCCAGAGGAATTGACCATCTATCAATAAGAAGAAAAACACCAACACCAGGCCACCTGGAATCAGAACACCCATGTCCCTCACTGATTTCTGCAACAGGAGTAGAAGCTTGGTTTCTTTTGTGCCTTGCTTTCTATTTTCTCTTTTTTTGGTTGGTAGGCTGAAGAGATGTAAGCACTCATAGGTTGGAAGGTAGCTGGGTGATTTCTGGTTAGCCTGCTTTCTTTAAAAAAAAAAAAAAAAGATTTACTATTTATTTGAAGTCAGAGCTATACAGATAGAGGGAGCGATAGAGACAGATCTTCCATCTACTGGTTCACTTCCCAAACGGCCACAATGGCCAGGGCTGGGCTAGGCTAAAGCCAGGAGCTTCCTCTAGGTCTCCCACATGGGTGGCAGAGGTCCAAGCACTTGGGTTATCTTCTGCTGCTTTTCCCAGACCATTAGCAGGTAAATAAATTGAAAGTGGAGTGGCCTTGGCCGGCGCCACAGCTCACTAGGCTAATCCTCCACCTGTGCGCCAGTACTCCAGGTTCTTGGGGCACCGGTTCTGTCCCAGTTGCTCCCCTTCCAGGTCAGCTCTCTGCTGTGGCCCGGGAAGGCAGTGGAGGATGGCCCAAGTGCTTGGGCCCTGCACCCCATGGGAGACCAGGAGAAGCACCTGGCTCCTGGCTTCAGATCAGCGCGGTGCGCTGGCTGCAGTGCACTGGCCGCAATGATCATCGGGGGGTGAACCAACGGCAAAGGAAGACCTTTCTCTCTGTCTCCTCTCTCTCTCACTGTCCACTCTGCCTGAAAAAAAAGAAAGAAAGAAAGAAAGAAAGAAAGTAAGTAAGTAAGTAAGTGGAGTGGCCGGGACACAAACCTTTGCTCATATGGAATACCAGTATCATAGATGGCAGCTTTACCCACTATGCCACAGTGCTTTTTAAGAGTGTCGCCTGTCTTTTATTACAGGTAGCTGAAATACAGAACATATTAACAGAATACTCTTTGCCCAGAAGAAACACACTTATCTTCACATTTCAATAGAACTTCACAGATAACATAACACAACAGGTACAGGGCTCCTCCACCGAAGGACAGTCTCCTTTCTGGTTCTCTCTAGATTAATGATAAAGTTCCACTTGTAAAACACTGGCCTGCTCAAATGCTGGCGCAGTGGGAAAATGAGGAAACTAATCTATGTTGCATAATTTGTGAATATTATACATATAAATACAATGCTGGATGAAGCTCCTGGCTGGCCCAGCCCTGGCTGTTACAGCCAACTGGGGAATGAACCAGCAGATGGAAAATATCTGTCTCCATAACTGCACCATTCAAATAAACAAAATAAATCTTAAGGGGAAAAAAAAAGCTACTTTACAATTAACACTGACTTGCAAATAGCCCCAAGTTTGATAAGAAGCAATGATTAGGGGCCTGCACTGTGGCACAGTGGGTTAACGCCCTGGCCTGAAGCCTTGGCAACCCATAAGGGCACCGGTTCTAGTCCTGGCTGCTCCTCTTCCAATCCAGCTCTCTGCTATGGCCTGGGATAGCAGTAGAAAATGGCCCAAGTCCTTGGGCCCCTGCACCCACATGGGAGACCTGGAGGATATTCTTGGCTCCTGGCTTCAGATTAGCACAGCTCCGGCCATAGCCATCTGGGAAGTGAACCAGTGGATGGAAGACCTCTCTCTGTCTCTACCTCTCTCTGTAACTCTGTCTTTCAAATAAATAAAATAAATCTTAAAAAAATAAAAAATAAATAAAAGAAGCAATGATTAGGCAACAATGATTGCTAAGAAGATTCTTAAGCAGAAATGTAACAATCCCAGTACTTATTAGAGTATACAAGTTACTTCTCCCTAGCTAAAAAAATCACTGTATGATGGGATTCATGAAGCAAAATTTTTCAGAATTAAGAATATATAGGTTGGCCGGCGCCGCGGCTCACCAGGCTAATCCTCCACCTAGCGGCGCCGGCACACCGGGTTCTAGTCCCGGTCGGGGCGCCGAATTCTGTCCCGGTTGCCCCTCTTCCAGGCCAGCTCTCTGCTGTGGCCAGGGAGTGCAGTGGAGGATGGCCCAAGTGCTTGGGCCCTGCACCCCATGGGAGACCAGGAAAAGCACCTGGCTCCTGGCTCCTGGCTCCTGCCATCGGATCAGCGCGGTGCACCAGCCGCAGCGTGCCGGCCGCGGCGGCCATTGGAGGGTGAGCCAACGGCAAAAGGAAGACCTTTCTCTCTGTCTTCTCTCTCTCTCACTGTCCACTCTGCCTGTCAAAAAAAAAAAAAAAAAAAAAAAAAGAATATATAGGTTGGGCCAGTGCTGTGGCATAGCAGGTAAAGCTGCTACCTGCAGTGGCAGCATCCCACATGGGCACCAGTTCAAGTCTCAGCTGCTCCACTTCCAATCCAGTTCTCTGCTAATGGCCTGGGAAAAGCAATGAAAGATGGTCCAAGAGACTGAGCCCCTGCATCCAAATAGGAGACCTGGAAGAAGCTCCTGGCTCCTGGCTTCAGATCAGCCCAGCTCCAGCCATTGGGGCCACCTGGGGAGTGAACCAGTGGATGGAGGATCTCTCTTTGTCTCTCCTTCTCTCTCTGTAACTCTGCCTTTTAAATAAAACAAGACAGAGTAGGCAGAGTTACAGAGAGAGATCTTCCATTCGCTGGTTCACTACCAAACAGCTGCAACAGCTGGGGCTGGGCCAGGCTGGAGCCAGGAGTCAGGAGCTTCTTCTAGTCTTCCACGTGGGTGCAGGGGCCCAAGCACTTGGGCCATCTTCCGCTGCTTTCCCAAGCCATCAACAGGGTGCTAGATTGGAAGTGGAGCAGCCAGGACTTGATCAGGTGCCCATATGGGATGCTGGCATTGTAGTGGGTGGCTTAACCTGTTATGCCACAATGCTGGCCCCTCTACACTGTTCTATGCCCTACAAGATACATGCTTTCAAGCTTACATTCTAAGAGGGAAAAAAAAAAAAGACAGACAGACAACATATATGAAATAGTGAAATGTAACATAAAGAAAAGTCAATTTAGGTTAGGGCTGGGAATGACAAGGGTGGGCAGAGGGTACTAGTTAATATAGAATGGTCAGAGAGATCTGTCTAATAAGGTGACTTTGAGCAGAGGTCTAAAAGAAGGGAAAGATCAAGCAATGCAGCTACCTAAGAAAAGCATTCCAGACAAGAGTAATCAGTGGCCGGCGCCACGGCTCAATAGGCTAATCCTCCGCCTATGGTGCCGGCACACTGGGTTCTAGTCCCGGTCGGGGCGTCGGATTCTGTCCCGGTTGCCCCTCTTCCAGGCCAGCTCTCTGCTATGGCCCAGGAGTGCAGTGGAGGATGGCCCAAGTCCTTGGGCCCTACATGGGAGACCAGGAGAAGCACCTGGCTCCTGGCTTCAGATCAGCGCGGTGCACCGGCCGTGGTGGCCATTGGAGGGTGAACAAATGACAAAAGGAAGACCTTTCTCTCTGTCTCTCTCTCTCTCACTGTCCACTCTGCCTGTCAAAAAAAAAAAAAAAAGAGTAATCAGCACAAAGTCCCCGGTGCAGATGGAGGAACAATGGGAAAAAGGCCAGGGGGGCAGAGCAGAGTGAGCAAAAGAGATAAGACCAAAGAGGCAGTGGGCCTTGCAAACAATAAAAACTGTGAATTTTAATGAGCTGTCAAGCTACTTGTTGTGTCACAATGACCAGAATTCAAACCTGGGGCTGATTCCAATGGCTGTAATCTTCTTGCCACATTAAGTTCCTTCAATAGGCTGGCTCTTCAAGGAAACAGAATGTAGTCACACAAGGCAGGCCTGGATTTCCCAGTGTTCCACTTTGCCCCACCCTACTTATCTAAGAGTTCTCTAACTTTATAGCCCTCTGTTCCAGATAGGCTGATGTCCTTGCTCTAACCTGCTCTCCTCCCCAACTTCCTCCCACTTGGGGAAATACCCTCTGTACTCACTAGAAAGCAGCAGGGTGCCTGGCACACGGTGGGTACATAATAATTACTGATTAATTGAGCCAGCCTCCCTTGTACATTATGGACTCTCTTTAGGGTAGAAGAGGTAAATGAAGGTAAACTAGGAATAATGAGATCTGAAATCTAAGCCAGCCTTGACCACTAACCAGATAAACGGTGCTGTACCTGCCATGTCATTTTACTGGGTTTCTTTTTCACTAATTATAGATTATATTCAGATTTAACCAACATTCACTTAATACTTAGTATTTATGTGGCGCTTTTATTTTCTCTCATTAAATCTTTACAACTGTGTAGGGACTGAATGGTTTCTAAGCAAAATTCAATAATAATGGAATAGCTCTGGTCCCATGCAACAAAGTTTTTTGCAACCCAAAAGTTTGACTTAGAAGTCTCCACCTGTGACTTCACAAATACAGATTACAAATAGAATTAACTGTATGTCTCTAGAGAGCAGGGGCCAGGAACTCAATCCAGCTCTCCTGCGTGGGTGGCAGGGACCTAAGTATTTGAGCTATCACCTGCTGCCTCCCAGGACGTGTGTTAGCAGGAAGCTGGAATCCGGATAGAGGCCAGAACACAAATCCAAGCACTTGGATACGGGATGCAGACATCCGAAGTAGGTTCTTAACCATCAGGCCAAACCCCATCCCTCGATTTTCATTTTAAAATGGAAGTCCTGGCTAAAACATGTAAAGGAGCATGGAGGAAATTAACTTATTGTGCATCACAGCTAACATCCACGCTAGGAAGGAACTACTCTAAACTGAACACTCCTTCTGTGCTTCTAAATGACAGCAGAATTTGAAACCCCAAATCAAAGTCTAATCATATTGAAAGCAACTACCGGCCGGCGCTACGGCTCACTAGGCTAATCCTCCGCCTTGTGGCACCGGCACACCGGGTAGGTTCTAGTCCCAGTCGGGGCGCCGGATTCTGTCCTGGTTGCCCCTCTTCCAGGCCAGCTCTCTGCCTTGGCCAGGGAGTGCAGTGGAGGATGGCCCAAGTACTTGGGCCCTGCACCCCATGGGAGACCAGGAGAAGCACCTGGCTCCTACCATTGGATCAGCACGGTGCGCCGGCCGCGCCGGCCATTGGAGGGTGAACCAACGGCAAAGGAAGACCTTTCTCTCTGTCTCTCTCTCTCACTGTCCACTTTGCCTGTCAAAAAAGGAAAAAAAAAAGAAAAAAAAAAAAGAAAAGAAAAGAAAAAGAAAAAAAGCAACTACCATGACAGGTGGGAAAAATATTTTTCTCTTCATTTCATATAATCTGATGCTCTAATTCAGTATATTAAAAACAAATTCAACAAGAAAGCATTACTTGGCCGGCGCCGCGGCTCACTAGGCTAATCCTCCGCCTAGCGGCGCCGGCACACCGGGTTCTAGTCCCGGTCGGGGCGCCGGATTCTGTCCCGGTTGCCCCTCTTCCAGGCCAGCCCTCTGCTGTGGCCAGGGAGTGCAGTGGAGGATGGCCCAGGTGCTTGGGCCCTGCACCCCATGGGAGACCAGGAAAAGCACCTGGCTCCTGGCTCCTGCCATCGGATCAGCGCGGTGCGCCGGCCGCAGCGCACTGGCCGCGGCGGCCATTGGAGGGTGAACCAACGGCAAAGGAAGACCTTTCTCTCTGTCTCTCTCTCTCACTGTCCACTCTGCCTGTCAAAAAAAATAAATAAATAAAAAATAAAAAAAAAAATAAAAGAAAGCATTACTTACACCAAATGAGAGAACGAACACCTATGTGGTGATTATGACAAGGAAGGCATCTCAGTGTTTTAGTCTGATGACTGTGTTCATATTCTATTTTTAAATACTCGCAGCTATGATGAAAATGACCTGACGTAAGTAAAACTCTCCACTGAAAATGAGTGCTACACATCAGAGGTACACTCTTCCAGTCACCAGACCAGTGACTGAAGACGTACTGGGCTACAGAATGGGCTCTGAATTACAACTGCCTACGCCTGAGTTCTGGTTTCACCACTTCCTAGATGAGTGACCTTGAGCACAAGGCTCCACTCCTCTATGCCTCAGTTTTCTTGCCTAAAAAATGAAAATAACAGGAGAATCCTCTCACATCGTTGTTTTGAAGATGAAATGAGGTAATATGAAGCTAAATTTAGAACAATGTCTGGCATATAAAAGCACGCAATTAAGGATAGCTACTATTACTATTATCAAACTCAAGAGCAAGAAAAAATGTGCTTAGCAATGATAAAATCAATCAAGTACATAACAAATGCCAGCTACCATCCACTGCTGCTGTGCCAGGCACGAAAGAGCTCCAGAGGGATATATACTGCATAATTTTGCCACCCTCAAAAAACTAGCAGTACTCTCTCTAGGTGTATTGACAAGACCAAAAAGCATATATTAATTAAACAATACAGAATATAAGCAAGTGCTAAACTGAGGGAAAAGTGCCTGCAAATTTCTTAGAAAACAATAGCTAACATTTCTTAAGCACTTACTATGTAACAGGCACTGCTTTAAGTATTTATGTAGATTATTTCATTTAATCCTCACAATCCTACATAAATTATCCCACTCAATCCTCACTTTACATAAATTATCTCATTTAATCCTCATAAGGGATTACTATTAAGTCCATTTCTTTTTTAAAGATTTTATTTATTTCTTTGAGAGGTAGAGTTATAGGCAGTGAGAAGGAGAAACAGAGAGAAAGGTCCTCCATCTGCTAGTTCACTCCCCAAAGGCCTCAACAGCTGGAGCTGAGCCAATCTGAAGCCAGGAGCCAGGAGCTTCTTCCCAACTCTCACATGGGTGCAGGGGCCCAAGCACTTGGGCCATCTTCTACTGCTTTTCCAGGCCATAGCAGAGAGCTGGATCGAAGTGGAGCAGCAGGGACTCAAACCAGCACCCATATAGGATGCCAGCACCGCAGATGGAGATTATCCTACTGTACCAGAGCTGGCCCCTGTTAAGTCCATTATATAGATGAGCAAATTGAGAAATAGAGGAGTAAAGTGATAGGTTTATACGGTTACTAAGAAGATGATCTAGGGTTTAATTTTAAAGCCTGGTAGCATGACTCCTGTACCTGTCCACCTAACTACTAAACAAATAATATCATTTATTGAATGTCAACTACATGCCAGGCAATATACTAGGCACTTTGAAATGACATCCCCTTTTAACAATTCCAATCGTACTACAGATGGAGTAACAGACAAAAAGGGAAAATAGGGGTCGGCCATAGCGTAGTAGGCTAAGCCTCCACCTGAGGTGCCAGCATCCCATATGAGCACTGGTTTGTGTCCTGGCTGCTTCTCTTCTGATCCAGCTCTCTGTTAATGCACCAGCAGAGGGAAGATCAATCGGTCTCTCTCTCTCTCTCTGGTATTCTGCCTTTCAAATAAATAATAAATATTTTTAAAGTGAGCTTAGTTATGAGGGACAGGATTTAAACACAGCTCAAAAGATGTGTATAATTAAAATTATTTGAGGGGCCGACACTGTGGCATAGTAGGTAAGGCCACCACCGGCAGTGCTGGCATCCCATAAGGGCGCCGGTTCGAGACCGGCTGCTTCACTTCTGATCTAGCTCTCTGCCAAATAAATAAATAAATCTAAAAAAAAAAAAAAAAAAAAAAAAAAAAAAAAAAAAGATTATTTGAGAGATACAGAGAGAATGTGCTCCCAATCACTTGTTCACTTCCCAAATACTTGCAACAGCCAGGGCTGGGTCAAGCTAGGGCCCGCTGAAGCCAGGAACCAGGAACTCAATCCAAGTATCCCAAATGGGTGACAGGAACCCAATCACTTGACCCATCACCACTGCGTCTCAGGGTCTGCAGTTGAGTGCCTTAACAGGCATCTAATTGCTAGGCTAAATGCCTGCCCATAGGATTTATGTAATTTAGACAGCCAGTGAAGTAGGGAGAAGAAAGATATTAAAGAAAGGAGAAAAGAATAAAGCAAAGACCTGGAAAAAAAAAAAAAAAAAAAAAAAACAGAGTTCTCAAGCTTTAAGAAAAATGCCCTGCCTCGGGAAAAGAATGAGGAGGAGTAGGAAACGTGGCTAATATGGGTTAAGATCACAGAGAGAGAAAGTAAGGCAGAAAGTTAAGATCTGACACAGCAGACAAGAGAGCCAGCAGAGGCGCTCGAGGAGGTGGGCAGCACAACGGAGACAAGACTTTGGACACACTGCTGACAGCGCCATCCGCTGAACTGGAATGGGCGAGACCCACGACCACAGACACTAACAGTATGCTGCTGGATACAGGTGTTAGGGTGGCAATGAAACCAAAAGTAAGGGGCAGGGCCGGCGCCGTGGCTCACTTGGCTAATCCTCCGCCTGCGGCGCCAGCATCCCATATGGGCACCGGTTCTAGTCCCAGCTGCTCCACTTCCAGTCCAGCTCTCTGCTGTGGCCTGGGAGGGCAGTGGAGGATGACCCAAGTGCTTGGGCCCCGGCACCCGCGCGGAAGACCAGGAGGAAGCACCTGGCTCCTGGCTTCAGATCGCCACAGCGCCGGCCGTGGCAGCCATTTGGGGAGTGAACCAACAGAAGGAAGATCTTTCTCTTTGTCTCTCTCTCTGTCTATAACTCTACCTATCAAATAAATTAAAAAAAAAAAAAGTAAGGGGCAAATATGAAAATCACTCCAAAAGAACCACCCATAGGATGTTATAACTTAAAAGTTCAACTGTTTCTGCCTCAGCAACACTTGCCCAGACCCTTCATTCCACAGCAGGTAGAGTCCAGTGTCCTTCCTCCATCTGTACTCTACCCAGACTGATAACAACTGTTTGTACCAGGCAGTCAACCTAAGCTGTACCTGTAAAAACCCACACAGGGCACTGTGTATTAGGCAGCCAAGCTCAGCAATTCCAAGCCCACGTCTGTGGCTGAACAGCTGGGGAGAAAAAGAGCTACCCCTCAAACTTCAGTGGGCACAGGCCCGTGCAGGGCTGTGAGTTCACGCCCACCAGCTCATTCCGGCCATTTCTCAGGAGAGGTTTGGGGCACAGGCACTAACGTGACAACTGGGTAGATACAATGTCCTACGAATTTCAAAGTCCCAATTCCTCAGTAAGCAATCCCAAAGGAAGAATTTCAACTCACACGCCTACGGTCACAGGACTTGGGAGGAAGCACAGCACAAGGGGAAGAGGCAGGACGAGTTCTCAAGTGGTAGAAAAGCCTTCCTTATTCACGCACATCAACTACACACAATTTCCTGAGGGCTAAGACCCTATGCGATCTGACCCCTGGCTACCTGTCTGACCTCCTCGTGTTCCTCCTCACCCCTCTAACTGCAGTCCAGCCACACCGGCCTGCTCGCTCCTCTGGAACACGCTCAGGCCTCTGCTCCTGCCTTCTGCCTAGAACGCCTTCTTCCCAGCTTCTCACCCTCACTTCATTCAGGTATATACTCAGACGCCACCTCCTCAGACAGGTCTTCCTTGATTAACTTCCCCTCCCCCTCCCTCATTCTATATCCACTCACCCTTCCTTAGACTTCAGAGCACTTATCATTGCTCTTTATTACGTGTGTGTGTGTGTGTGTGTGCACAGAGATATATCTATCGATCTGTACAGACGTATCTCTACAGATACTCACACAGAAAGCACCACAGCTTCAGGTATCTCCTCCCCTTTCTCAAAGTGTCCTCTGGAGAGTGAACAACTTAAGTCACTTGTGTACTTGAGGTGTTAACCACTATAGATCTTTTTAGCATTAATTAAACATTATAACAAGGCAAATTTCTAGTCACAAGAGACAGATCTGGTATTGCCATTTGTTAGCTGGGTAATCATTAGTCACTTTCTCAACCCCCAAAATGGAAATCATTTTGGCAATTACTTCACAGGCTGCTTCACAATAAAATAATAAAAGTAAAGCACTTTTCGTACTGCTTGGCACTTAGCTACTGAGTTATTAAGATGTGATTCCAAAGGTCCCCTTCAGCCCAGTGTCCAGTCTACAGCTAATTCTGACCAAGACCACGACCAACGAAAGCTCTCCCAGCTTTTCCTTCCTTTTCATTCAGTCCCTACCCGGCATCTCTTGATTCCAGTCTCTCTCCCTTCCAGGTCAAGCTACACATTCCTGAAGAATTAAATCCAAGCCCCTTAGCTTAGCACGTAACGCCTTTCCCGTTAGGGCCCACCTCACCTTCCAGTGCTACTTTCTGGCACTTTCTGGAGCCCAGCACTCTACCCAAATTAAGTTACTCTACTTTCTTTCCTACCAGATGCACCTTCAGCTTTCGCACTAGCACAGTTACTCATTCCCCCTCAAATGCCCGCTTCCTCTTTACCGACAGTGTAAATCCTTTCCACTATCTTTCCAGAACTGCTCCAAATGCCATTACGCCTTTTCTAGTATCTCCCGACCGGAAACGGTTTCTCTCTCCTGAACACCTCCATAATGTTATCTGTACTTCTGGAGCTCTGATCCCCTCCACTTTAGCTTTTGGTTGTGTGTGTACCCCACACACTCCCTACTCAAAGAATCCAGGCCAGTTCCAACTTACTACACAGCCTGACATTCAAACAAACATACACTGAATGAGTACTTTAAAAATAGACATTAAAATTAGATTTGGCCTCAACAGAAACTATCTTGATCCAGAATTTTCTGATCTAGCCTGCAGTACAGATTCCTCACAAAAAGAAATGAGAATACAAAGTCATATTATTTTTTTGTTTCTGGATTGAACAGATCACATATGCTTTCCACTTCCAAATTACCCAGTCTCCCAAAACACCCTTCCATTTGGAAATGTTCTACCTGCTCACAATGTTCAAATTCAACCATGCACATTTAAATTTAAAGTCAAAATTATAGCTTATTCCTTAAAAATACAGAACATAATTGTAATTCAGGACCAACTAGTTCTACCTATTAACAGAGTGCAGCCAAGCTCACAAAAACACGGTAATAAACAAGGATGATGACCACCATGCCTCCCAGGGAAAGCTGCTGCCCGCAGTTTCTACGCTCTGAGCTTTTTCTCAGCCACAGGAAAAGCCAGCATTTGCCTCACTCACCTCGTCTCGCTCGGACCCTAATGGTGAGGAGGGAACGTTAAGACAACCAGTGGCGTTCTTACCTCCACCGTGTTTCAGCCCTAACGTGGCTGAGCCCACCAACCCCGGCTACTCTGTTGGTCAGATCAGTTCAAAGGAGTAGGAAGGGGAAAAAAGCTTCACCTGCTTCAAGTCCAAAAACACACCCTCATTCTCTGGTATGGAAGACAAACAACGTAAATGGAAGTGTTTCTGGTGAATCATCTTTATTAAAACAGAAGCCATGCCAGCCCTTCAAGTAACAGTCACTGTGTCTGATTCTCGAATTCACTACAGGAAAAACTGTGCATGAAGTCACCCAAACACAGGCACTCCCCACTTCCCTTAATTCAAAGTTGCTGATTTCCGAGGAGCCACGGGCCGGGCAGAATGTAAACCTAAAGCCTCAACCAGTAAACAACCCCCGACCCAAACCGGCCAAAGAGGAAGGCGAGCTGGGTGGGGGGAAGGCGACGACAGGAAAAACTCGCTGGCCACTGCTGCGCCAAGTCAGCGCGCTCGCGGCTCGCGAGGTGACACACGCCCCCTCCCACCCTCGGGCTGTCAGGTCCGCAGTGTCGGCCCCAGCCCGGAGCGGGCCGCACTTTCGAGCTTCAGCTGGGGCTCGGGACCCTCGGGGAGCCCGGGCCCGACGGCCTCGGGATGGCAGCCGCCGCCCCCGGCGTGCAAGGCCCGCGACGGCCTCAGGCGTGGCCCTGGCCGTACCCCCAGCCGGGCTCTACGTCCCGGAGGCCTCGGCCAGGCCTGTCTCCAGGACGCCCCCCGCCCCCCGGCTCGGTCCCCCGGCTCACTGGCTTGGCTGATGCGCTGGATGTTGCCGCTGCAT
This sequence comes from Oryctolagus cuniculus, assembly GCF_964237555.1. Taxonomy (NCBI): domain Eukaryota; kingdom Metazoa; phylum Chordata; class Mammalia; order Lagomorpha; family Leporidae; genus Oryctolagus; species Oryctolagus cuniculus. Next base: position 143,846,558 of record NC_091438.1, read on the forward strand.
GTCTGGATGATGCTGTTGAAGTCCCGGACCGGGGGCCCCGAGGGCCCCGGGTTCCGGTACAAGTCTAAAGGGCCGTAGGACATGACGAGGAGCTGAGACCGGCTCTCCCTGCACGGTGCTCCTACCGGAAGCAGCCGTCAGACAGGACCCGCAAGCTGGGAAACCGGGAAGAGAAAGGGCGGGGAAGAGGCTGAGGCTGCGTGCGCACTATCCCCGCCCCCACGCAGCGCGCACGCGTCTGCCCCGCCCGCCCCCACAGTGCGCAGGCGCCGCTGGGACTGGACCTGGCTTAGGGATGCGGGGCGGGGCGGTGACGTCACCCAGTTTGGGGACTGAGTTTAGATGAGCTTGGGTGGCAGTCTTTCTCGCCAGAGCACAGTGACAGGAGGCATGGATTTTTGATTCCCCTACGATTTGTACCAGATGATCTCAGCCCCTACATCTTACTCTGTTTTGAGAATTCAGGCCAAATATGGGAGAAACTCAGATCTGTAACTGTCACCCAAAATTCCTCACTCTGCTTCCATCCCCTAAGGCTTTGGTAGTATTTGTGGAGGACTTTTATGGTTTCCAATTCACTTTTTTTTTTTTAAAGATTTATTTTTATTTGAAAGGCAAAGTTACAGAGCCAGAGGTAGAAGAAGCAGAGAGACATCCGTTGGTTCACTCCCCAGATGGCCACAAAGGCTGGAGCCAGGAGCCAGGAACTTCTTTCCGGTCTCCCACATGGGTGCAGGGGCCCAAGTACTTGGGCCATCTTCTACTGCTTTCCTAGGCCATACAGAAAGCTGGATGGGAAGTGGAGCAGCAGGGACTCGAACCGGCGCCCATATGGGATGCTGGCACTGCAGGTGGCGGCTTTACCTACTACACCACAGTGCCAGCCCCTCCAATTCACTTTTATTTGGTGAAAATGTACTATGTATGAATCCTCACTGCAATTCACTTATTCATAAGCTGTTTCACAGCAAGGAATGGTGCTCTATTCACATGTTTAAGAGACGTAATGTTAGAGTTGGATTGCTCTTGCCACCCCAAAAACGCTCCAAGAGACTTTCTCTCATGCAATTAACAAAGGGTAAGGTTTATTGATGATCCGACATGTCGGGGCCCCCGTCCCAGTACAGGTGAGCGGCCCCAAATAGTCTTGGGTTGGGGTTTTTATACACGTTTAAACAAAGAAAATCAATCATTGCATAGATCAGACAGAGGTATAGAGTAAACAATTGATACAAGTTAAGTGATTTTACAACCAGTTGATTTATGAATACAGGGAGTACAGGATATCGAGTAAGGGCCTGATTAGACCTCAGAGAACCATATGGCCTATACAGGGAGTATCAAAAAGCCTCCTATTGCCAAAAGGGAGGGCCACACAACAAACACAACAAGGTTGCAGGAACTGCCTTGATGATACCTAGGAATGCAGCCGAATGGCGATAAGGGACACATGGTGGGGTCAGGGTTCCAGGAGGCAAAGAGATATACAGTGACTTCTTCTATCTTACTTAGGTGAAACTAAGGTTACGCTCACATTGGGGTAATTTACTGACTAATTAACTTTATAGAGAATGGCTATGCAGAGCAAGGCTAACGAGGTCAGGAAAGTTCACCAGAGGAGGTGGGGGTGGGGAGCGGCTTTTAACTTTTTAACCCTTCAGTAATAGTCTATTTTTTAAAAAAAATATTTATTTATTTGAAAGGCAGAGTTGCAGAGAGAGATCTTACATCTGCTGGTTCACCCCCTAGATGACCACAATGGTCAGCACCTGGCCAGGCCAAAGCCAGAGGCTTCGTCCGGGTTTCCCACATGGGTGATAGGGGCCCAAGGGCTTGAGCCATCTTCTACTGCTTTTCCCAGGTCATTAGCAGGGAGCTGGATGGGAATTGGAGCCATCAGGATAGAACCAGTGCCCCTGTGGGACGACGGAGTCGCAGGCAGCGTCTTAACCTGCTACACCACAACACTGCTGCATAACAGTCTCTTTGTTTAGACTCCTAAAATTTAAAAATCATTCCCTTAAGTAATTTAGAGTGCAAGACCATCACGTTCCCGTAGAAGAATGCATTTGGGGAGCCTATAGTAGAAGGAAAGACGTGGATAGGATTTTGGTTTGGGAGGCGTTCAGATGATAAGTGAAGGGGAACTGGCAGCGCTTCCTCTGTGCGCCAGCCTCACCCCATTCCAGCCTCTTTGCAATCTCTGGGAAATGTAAAGAAAGGAAGCAGCTTGTCTGTGTGGGTGGGACCTCCGAAAGTGTGAGTGGCTCTGTATTCAGCCTTGGGGCTTTACCAAGCGGGGTTATCTCTATTTTTCATTCGTGCATTTATGAAAGCATTTTTTTATCTATAGAAAAAGATATCACTGAGGGATCTCGCTTTGATTATCAAAACCCTGCTTCTTAGAACCCATAGTTTTGTGTAAAGTCTTATAGCAAATCATGTAAATTGTACTTTTTAACCAATACAATAGTCTTGGAAATTTTTCATTTACATATGACGCTATTTAAAGTGAAGTTCAGGAAAGATTTTTTTTTCTCCTAGGAATTGAAAATATAGTTGTTGTTTTATTTCTCTATGCAGAATAAAAGTGGTTTTCCATCTGTGCATCTTTTGGAGCAGTAAATCCGTGCCTTGCAAATACTAGATGTCAAATAGACAATTTTTGTAGTAACATAGGAATAATAAAAAATGGTCAGTCCTTTTAAATGCCCCTTAGGTACCAGGCAGTGCAAACATGTTTTACATACATTATCAGTGACCCCCAAAGTAAAGCCCATCGGGTACAGACCACTTGTAGTGTGACAAAGTGAAGTTTATTAACCTACCACAAAGCAGACTGCACACCCGGAGTTTCATGGGTATATCACCACTCATGGGAAGAGAGGGGTGACTCCAGGATCGGGGCAAACACAGAGTAGAGGTAAAGTATGAAAGAAGCAGTGCTTTGATATTTTCAAAGCACATCATCAGACCTAAACTAACAAAAGGACTCAGGATCCCGTTTCCTTGGAAACTACCATGTTGTATCTGGAAACCCCTTATCTGAAACTCCACATCTGGGTTAGAAATTAAGGCCAGTTCTTTGTGTCAAAATAACTCAGCTCTTCCAGATAAAAATGGAATATTCTGCCCTTATCAATATTTCAAAGAGAACATCTTCTGAAAATCTATGATTTTGAAAAATAAGATCTGGGGCCGGCGCCGCGGCTCACTAGGCTAATCCTCTGCCTGCAGCGCCAGCACACCGGCTTCTAGTCCCGGTTGGGGCGCTGGATTCTGTCCCGGTTGCCCCTCTTCCAGGCCAGCTCTATGCTGTGGCCCGGGAGTACAGTGGAGGATGGCCCAGGTCCATGGGCCCTGCACCCCATGGGAGACCAGGAGAAGCACCTGGCTCCTGGCTTCAGATCAGAGCGATGCACCTGCCATTGGAGGGTGAACCAACGGCAAAGGAAGACCTTTCTCTCTGTCTCTCTCTCACTGTCCACTCTGCCTGTCAAAAATAAATAAATAAATAAGGCCTGGAGCCGGCGCTGTGGCACAGTGGGTTAAAGCCCCAGACTGCAGTGCTAGTATCCCATATAGGCACCAGTTCGAGTCCCAGCTGCTCCTCCTCCAATCCAGCTCTTTGCTGTGGCCTGGGAAGGCAGTAGAAGATGGCCCAAGTGCTTGGGACCCTGCACCTGTGTGTGAGACCTGGAGGAAGCTCCTGACTCCTAGCTTCGGATCAGCTCAGCTCTGGCCGTTGCGTTCATTTGGGGAGTGAACCAACAGAATGGAAGACTTTTCTCTCTGGCTCTACCTCTCTCTGTAACTCTTTCAAAGAAATAAAATAATTCTTTAAAAAAAAAAAAAGTCTGCCAGCTCTCTGTCCTCTTGTTAATTAATGAAATAATCTTCACAGGTTTGCACCCATCAAGCAAGGTTAGTGCATTGACACAGATAAGGAAACTGGTGTTCTCTAGGGACTCTAGGTATTTTCCCAATGTCACATAGCTGGTGAGCAGTAGAGCCAGCATTCTACGCCTACCTGCACACACACAGAAGTATTTCAAAAACCACGGATAGTTCATAGCAGCAAATTTTTAAAACTAAACAGCATTTTTCTGAACTTAATTTTTGAGTTATAACTGATATGCAACAGAATGCCCAGACATTAAGTGTGGTTCAGTGAAATTTGGCGCTTGTATACACCCACGTAACTACCACCTAATCCAAGACAAAGAGCATTCTCATCATCACACCAGAAAACTCCCTTGACTTATGCTTCTTTCCAATCGATTTCCCTCATCTCCAGAAATCACTTTCTGATTTTTTTAATCACTGCCGATTAGTTTTGCCTATTCTTGGACTTCATACTTGATGTATTCTTTAGTGTTTGGCTTGTTTCAGTTACACAATGTTTTTGAGATTTGCCCATGATGTTGCACATATCAGTAGTTTGGTCTTTTTTATTACCAAGTAGTAGTTCATCAGATGAATGCATTTCAATTTGACTATTATTAATGGGCACTTGGATTGTCTCCAGTTTGGAAACTACAGTGTGAAGACTGTGTGAAGAAGGCCATAGTAGCATTTATTTTTACTAATTTCAAATTGGAAACAGCCTGAATAGCCATCAATAGCAGAGTAGATAAACTATGACATGATAGGGCACAGAAATAATGAACAGGGGTCAGTGTTATGATGCAGTGAGTTAAGCACCACTTGTGATGTTGGCATCCCGTATAGGCCTTGGCTGGAATCCTGGCTTCTTCACTGCTGATCCGGCTCCCTATTAATGTGCCTGGGAAAGCAACAAAAGATGGCCTAAGAGCTGGGGCCCTGCCGCCATGTAGGAGACCCAGATGGAGCCCCAGGCATCTGGGTGTGGCTTGGCCCAGCCCCAGCCATTGAAGCCATTTGGGGAGCAAACCAGCAGATAGAAGATCTCTCTTAATCACTCCCTCCCTCTTGCTCTCTCTCTCCCTCTTTCTCTTTAACTCTGCTTTTCAAATAAATATATCTTAGGGGAAAAAAAAAAAGATTTACTGCTGGGTGAACAAGATGGATGATCTCTTCCAAATATAATGTGTAGCTAAAGAAGCCAGGCACAAAATGAGTAGAGCCTCTGTTATTCCATTTTTATTGTTTATGATTGGCAAAAATTAAACCATATTATTAAAGTCAGAATATGGGAAGAGGGGTAGCGACTGTGGCACAGTGGGTTAAGCCTCTGCTTGGGAGGCATATGTTCCACATCAGAGTGCCTAGAATCGAATCCTTCTTCCAACCCACCTTCCTGCTAACGCACACCCTGGGAAGCAGCAGATGATGGCTCAAGTTCTTGGGTCCCTGCCAGCCACCTGGGAGACCTGGATGGTCATGCCCTCTCGGGCACTAGATATGGTACCAATAAACAAAGTCTCCAGAGATGAAGCTGGCCCTCAGCTTTTGAATCTTGCCAGCTGTGAGAATCCAGACATCAAGGAACAGAAACATGTTACCCAAGTGCCTTGCCCAAATTCTTGACCAACAGGATCTAGGTTGAAATGGTTGTTTGGAGCCACTAGACTTTGGGGTCATGTTATACAGCAGTAATAACCCAATAGCTCTGGAACTCCTAAGTTTTGACTTTCTTGAGGATGGCCCTTCCTCCAGATCCTCGAGCTGGCCATCTGTTGAGGAGGACAGCTAGACTGCAGGGAACACATGGTCTTACACTGCAAAGGGCGGAGGCCAAGTTTGCTGAATTGTTTTGAGGGTAAGAGTACTTGAAGGCCGCCCTGAAGTGCTGGATGACACCCTGCTCCGTGTATATTCTTTCCTTAGAGTGGTTTTTTTAAGGCTGATAAATGGAGAAATCAACACAATACAGGTGGTCAGAAACTGTCTACAAAGCTAAATTTCAACCTGAGAAAGTCCACTGTCTTTGAGTTTATAGAAGAGAATGACCAGGATGTAACAATGACAGTGTTTGAGAGACACCTGTTTCTAATTTTAAAACCTGCTAGTCGGCAGCAGGGCTGTTTCTCTCCTTCTTTTGAAATGGCCTCTCGGAAAGCTTTCACTCATACCTTATGAAGATTCATCCTGTGTTATTTTTTGGATAGTAATGGTTAATGTAAAAATCAAGGAGCAATGGTGTTGTGGTGTTGTCCAGTATTTCACTAAGTGGAAGCCCCGTGAGGACAGTAACTTTGTTGGTTTTTTCACTGCTGTATGCCCACTGCCCAGCCCATTGCCTATCACAAAACAAACATTTAAACTGGATAAATAAAATTACAGAAGGGACAGAGAGAATGCGTTAATTCTTTGATGGACATGAAACTCCTTATCAGCAAAGTTAGTTTTTTAATGTTTTTAGTCTACAAGTAAGAGAAACTGTTTTCTAGGTTTGAAAGGATAATGGATATGTCTATCAATGAGCCAGCAAGAAACAGATAAAAACAAAAACTAGGATATTTGAGTCAATATGAATTTTTATTAACACACATTTGTCAAAGTCTATACAAACCAAAACATTCCTGTGTTTTAAAATGTCCATTATTACAAACATACAAAGAAACAAAAAGTGTTACCAAAAGTTAGCTACTCAATTTCATGGTAAAACAGTGCCATGATTTTTAAAAATCAAAATTTTCAAGACTGAGGTTTCTTCCTTCCCTTTTAGGAACTTACGGAAAGTTAGAAAATGTGTGGATTTGCTTTTTATTAAATGCTAAGACCTTAAAAAAAAGATTTTTGTATAAAACTAAACATGTTTTCATATTGTTTATACTTCACATAACAGAGTTTTTCAGTCTTTAAAATTAAAAAAAAAAAGACTAAATTTTGCAAATCTTCTCCCCAAGGTCAATGCAAATGCATCTGAAAAATATTATCTCACAGTTGATCTTTACCTAAGAGTTTCTCATTCAAAAAGTTACAGAACTGTGTAGCGCTGTCATTTCCCTTGCTCACAGGGGAAAAGTCCATGACTCCCTGGGTGACACAGAAGCAACATGGTCCACTGCATCCCTTTCCTATTTCCACATCTCTGTCCAATTCTGCGCAGGGCTCCGGACTTAGGAGAACGCCACCACAAATCACAGAGCACCTGCTTTTAGGACACTTCTAGCAAGCTATGCCGACCACCCCAGCGTGGAGGTGCCAAGGCCCGCTGCCCTCACAATGGCCTCTACTTGTGCTCTCCTGCATTGACGACTCCAGGGTCGTTGGTTTTGCTGTTTTATGGCACATGACTCCCTCCCTAATTCCTTTCAGAAACAGCACACAGAGGACCTGCAAGTGTGGCTACCAGTGCGAATCCATCCCCTTTCTGGAAAAGCAAATCCATGTGCCCAGTGGATCAAGAGAGGAAGACAGGGCACACACCGCTCTGGCTGCACTCCGGCTGCTCCTGAGAAGCCCGTTTTCACTCTTGTTCCACTGACAGCAGGGAGTGTACAGGCTGGGATGGGTGAGGAGGAGTGGGGAGAAGGTACAGTGATAGGATTTCTCCCAATCAGACGCAGAGTCCACACCTGAGCAGCTGTACGAACCCCAGAAATACTCTTACAGTTCAAATATTATCCTGTTTTGAATTTGCTCATGTTAAAAAAAAAAAAAAAACTGAGATAAGAAGTAAAAGGTCTTCTTTCAAAAAGAAGTGGCAGTGAGAATTTAAAAGCAACCACAAAAAACAATCAGGAAAGAGGTGAGGAGGGAAGTGTCCAGTACAACCTGGACGACTTTTTTCTCTGCCCTTACTTAAAAAGACAGACTGTTAAATCTTTGCTCCCTCCCTTAAGCATCTCCTTAAATGCTCTTCCAAGAAATCCTCCAAAAGGCACTTAACTCCATACGTATGTATTGAAATTGTTTCACCTTAGCAATCAGTTTTCAGAGACTCCAAGGTAACAACAAAAGATCTGATTCTTTTACTAAAAGCTAGAGAACAGGACTGTTTTTTGTTTCAAGAGGTGTTGCTTTTACAAGAACAGGCTAGTCTACTGTTACTCCTTTTTCAAGAAAAGTTTCTTGTTTTAAAAAATAAATAAAACTCTGGCTATACATAGTACAAAGTTCATACATAATATACCTGGAAAAAAACCCAAGAATATACCCTGAAGCAATTTTTTTTTTTTTTTTTTTTTTGAGAGATAGCTTCTTCCATTGTACCAAGTCTGAAGGTGGCAGTTTTCAAAGTTCAGAGGGCGGCAGTGATACGTGATGAACACCAAGCTAGTTGCTCCAATGGCAGGATGCAGTGATGGACAAAAGCAATCATTCTGCACATAACACGGAGCAGTTACCACCACAAAAAACAAACAAACAAACAAAACCAAAGAGGAGTACCGAGAGAGAGAGAAAGAGGGAGAGAGGGAAAGAGAAAGAGAGAGAGAGAGAGGGAGGGAGAGAGAGAAGCAGATGGGCGGGGATATGGGGATGGGACAGAGGAGAGGAGACAGAGAGGAGCCCGAAAGCGCACACACTCGAGCATGCAGTCATAACGCAGGTGTCTCCATTCAGCCCACTGCAGTCACACAAAGAAAGATAACTGTAATAAAATAGAGATTTCTTAAGAAAGCTTGCAATTCCCAGAGAACAGCCAGGTCTCCAACTCTAACCCCGGGTGACTCCATTTGCTGTCGCTGGAGCGCCTCCCTGTGGTCTATCATGGTGAGGTTATAGCTCCTGACTTCTCAGATTTCTTACTCTTGGACAAGGCTGCTGCTTGCTTCAGGAGCTCTCGGTTCTTGGCCTAAAAAAAAAAAAAAAAAAAAAAAAAAAAAATCAGCCAAGAAGAACCTTTAGCAGGATAGATGCAAAGCAGATAAGTGTAGATAAGTGTAGATGCAAACAATGTAGGGGGTTAGGAAGACAGGAATAATTCTAGAGACAGAAAACAACAAAAAGTTCTAGGACTTCACACTTGGCTCAGCAAAAACCGCTGCAGGTTAATCAGCCCACCTTAATCTCTTGGGACTCATTGTTACAAATGGATGCTTCATGTAATAAGAACAAACCAGGGCCAGCGCTGTGGCATAGTAGGTTAAGCCTCTGCCTGCAACGCCAGCATCCCATATAGGCACTGGTTCATATCCCAGCTCATCCTCTTCTGATCCAGCTCTCTGTTAATGGCCTGGGAAAGCAGTGAAAGATGGCCTAAATGCTTGGACCCCTACACCCATGTGGGAGACCTGGAAGAAGCCCCTGGCTCTGCACTGGCCCAGCTCCAGTCATTGTGACTATTTGGGGAGTGAACCAGTGGATGAAGACCTCCTCTGTGTCTCTTCCTCTCTCTGTCTGTAACTCTACCTCACAAATTTAAAACAACAAAAACAAACAAGCCAGAGAGTACTTTCATGGGGGCGAAAAACAGAATTTATAATTCATAAAACTGGTTTATTAAAAAATCAAAAAATTAATTCCATTCTTTTTAAGGAGAAAAGATCAGAACACATCCAAGAGTAAAACAACAAAAAATATCTAAAAGAAAGATTAGTGTGATTCATCAATGCTTAGAGAAAAAAGAAATCTAAGAGAAAATCATTTAAAAACAATCACATAGGCATATTAAGGCAGAGGGGGTTAAGCCAACACTTTGGAGCCTGCCTCCCATATTAGTGCCTGGAATCGAATCCTGGCTACTCCACTTCAGATCTAGCTTCCTACTAATGAACACCCTGGGAGGTAGCAGTTGATGGACCAAGTACTTGGGTTCCTGCCACCCAAGTAGGATACCTGGATGGAGTTCCTGGCTCCTGGCTTCAGCCTGGCTAAGCCCTGGCTGTTGCACTGAAGGCATTTGGGGAGTGAACCAGCAGACAGAAGATATCTCTGTCTGTATTTCAGTAAATCTTTTGTTTGTTTTAATTTGAAAGGCAGAGTTACAGAGAGGGAAAGGAAGAGATAGATTTTCCATCCTCGGGATCACTCCCCAAATGGTCCACTGGCCAGGGATGAACCAAGCCAAAGCCAAGAGCTTCATCCAGGTCTTCCACATGGGTGCGAAGGCCTAAGAACTTGGGCCATCTTCTACTGCTTTGCCAGGCACATTAGTAGGGAGCTGGATTGGAAGTGGAGCAGCCCAGACATGATCCAGCACCCATACGCGATGCCAGAATTGCAGGTCTCAGCTTAACCCATTGCATCACAACACCAGCCCCTCAACCAATCTTAAACACCTCCCAGAACATCTACGTACATCAGAGTTACCATATAATTTAAGTAGTCACCTGCAATTGTTCTGTGACTTCTTTGTGGGTTTTCTCCATCTGGTTCATTTTGGCCCTCATTTGAGATTCCTGGTACTGAAAATCAGCCTTCAGCTCTGTAATCTAAGGGAAAAGAGGAAGAGTGATTAGAAGAAATGTCTGTGCAACAAAATGTGTTTTAGTGGTGGATGTCTGGCCCACTGTTGGACACCCACATCCCACATCAGTGCCTCGTTCCAGTCTTGGTTACTCCACTTCTGATCCAGCTTCCTGCTAACACTCAACCTAGGAAGGCAACAGATGATAGCTCAAATACCTGGCTCCCTGCCACCCATGTGGGAGACCTGGATTGAGTTCTAGGCGCCTGGCTTCAGCCTGGCCCAGCTGACTTTTGCAGGCATTTGGGGAACAAATCCATGTTTGGGAAATCTCTCTCCATCTGTCTCTCTCTGGCTTCCAAATAAAATGAAGATAAATAAATTTTAAAAATTAAAAAGAAAAGTGGCTTTCTATCAGAGAGCTGAATGATCCCCACAACTGACCAATTCAGGGCTCTCCTGCAGTCCTTACCCAAATCAAAGCCAACGTATTCTATATCCTATTTTTTTTCTAACACTTTTCCTGAAGATTATACAAAATCCCAAACATTTCTGATACATACCACTAACAAGAACAAACACGTTTTTTTAAAAAGATTTATTTTATTATTTGAAAGCAGAGGGGCCAGCATTGTGGCATAGTGGATGGAGCCTCCACCTGAAGTGCTGGCATCCCATATGGGTGCCGGTTCTAGTCCCGGCTGCTCCTCTTTTGATCCAGCTCTCTGCTATGGCCTGGGAAAGCAGTAGAAGATGGCCCAAGTCCTTGAGCCCCTGCACCTGCATGGGAGATCTGTAGGAAGCTCCAGGCTCCTGGCTTCAGATCGGCGCAGCTTTGACCATTGTGGCCATCTGGGGTGTGAACTAGCGGATGAAAGACTTCTTTCTCTCTCTCCGCCTGTGCCTCTCATAACTCTGCCTTTCAAATAAATAAACAAATCTTTTTAAAAAAAGAAAGCAGAGCTACAGAGAGAGGGAGAGACAGAGAGAGAAAGTGAGAGATCTTTCATCTGCTAGTTCACTCCCCAAGTGGTTGCCAACAGCCAGGGCTGAGCCAGGCAGAAACCAAGAACTGACTTAGGCCACCTTGCGCTGCTTTCCCAGGTGCATTAGCAGGGAGCTGGATAGGAAGTGGAGCAGCCTGGACTTGAACTGGGATTACTAGCATTTCAGGCAGCGGCTTTAATGGCTACACAGCAATGCTGGCCCCATAACTAACAAGATTTTTAGATTTCATGTGTTTGATGTAAATCAACAACCCTCCAAATAATCACTTCCAAATAAAACAATGACATCAAATGACTGATGATTTGAGAGAAGCCACGAGAGTTAACAGCTGCTGCCAATTACTGAACTTTTACCATGTTCTGTTCTACAAAGACTATTTAACTCAATCTTTACGATAAGCCTGTGGGACTAGTATACTCTTTTTATAAACAAGAAAGCTGAGGTTCTGGCTTTGATCATTCAGTCAGCAAATAACAGAAGGCGATTTCAAACCCAAGACCCCCCTTCTGTTGACTTGGCTATTCAAGGAGCAAGAGAAAGGCCACACGAATCCCAGGAGTGATGTGTGACCTGAGTTGTTGGTTTTGTTTGTTTGTTTGTTTGTTTGTTTTGACAGGCAGAGTGGACAGTGAGAGAGAGAGGAGACAGAGAGAAAGGTCTTCCTTTGCCATTGGTTCACCCTCCAATGGCCGCCACGGCCGGCACGCCACGGCCGGCACACCGTGCTGATCCGAAGCCAGGAGCCAGGTGCTTCTCCTGGTCTCCCATGGGGTGCAGGGCCCAAGCACTTGGGCCATCCTCCACTGCACTCCCGGGCCACAGCAGAGAGCTGGCCTGGAAGAGGGGCAACCGGGACAGAATCCGGCGCCCCAACTGGGACTAGAACCCGGTGTGCCGGCGCCGTAAGGCGGAGGATTAGCCTAGTGAGCCACGGTGCCGGCCGACCTGAGTTTTGAGGTATAGCAGCAACAGGACCATCAGGTGAAGAGAAGGGCATCCAAGCAAAGGGAACGTACGGGCACAGGCAGAGTAGCAACAGGATAACTGAGATCATTCAAATGACTGATGAGGGTGGGGAGAGTGGCAGTGAGGCTAGAGCTGATGTGGAAGAGCCTGTGTTCTTTTTTTTTTTTTTTTTTTGGACAGGCAGAGTGGACAGTGAGAGAGAGAGACAGAGAGAAAGGTCTTCCTTTGCCGTTGGTTCACCCTCCAATGGCCACCGCGGCCGGCGCGCTGCGGCCGGCACACCGCGCTGATCCGATGGCAGGAGCCAGGAGCCAGGTGCTTTTCCTGGTCTCCCATGGGGTGCAGGGCCCAAGCACCTGGGCCATCCTCCACTGCACTCCTTGGCCACAGCAGAGAGCTGGCCTGGAAGAGGGGCAACCGGGACAGAATCCGGCGCCCCGACCAGGACTAGAACCCGGTGTGCTGGCGCCGCAAGGCGGAGGATTAGCCTAGTGAGCCGCGGCGCCGGCCCGAGCCTGTGTTCTAAGCCAAACAGTGTGACCTTGATCTTCAAGTGTCTGAGAAATAACCTACTATTTGTTTTTGCTTCTTTTAAAGCCCTGAGTCTGCAAGGCAGTGGAAACAAGTATTCATTTGATCTCTATTTGGCAAAAATCCTTTTCTGTGCCACTAATGAAGAGAATATAATTGGGTCCAATTTCAAATGACAGTGAATATGGCTCTCTTCCATGAATCTCCACCTTAAGGCAAGAGGAAAGCACAGTACAGTACAGAGAACAGTCAAGTCAGAAAGACCTGTGTTGAGAGGACTGGGGGAGAGGCCGGCACTGTGGCGTAGCAGATAAAGCCGCTGCCGCTGCCTGTGATGCCAACATCCCATATGGGTGCCAGTTTATGACAGAAGGGCTTCTCCCCTTCCAATCCAGCTCCCTGCTAATGCACCTGGGAAAGCAATGGAAGATGGCCCAAGTGCTTGGGCCCCTTCACCCACATGGAGACACATGGGAAGATCTCTGTGTCTCCTCTTATTCCCTCTCTGAAACTGTGACTTTCAAATAAATAAATCAGTCTTTTAAGAAGAGGCCTGGGCTCATTCTCTTGTTCTGCCATTTACTAGTTTTGTGATTTGGAGACACTATTTAACCTCTCTGGGTCTGTCTGTTTGTGTTTCTTTCTTTTTTTTTTTTTTTTCTTTCAAGATTTATTTATTTATTTGAGAGGCAGAGTTACAGATAGGCAGAGGCAGAGAGAGAGAGTCTTCCATCTGTTGGTTCACTCCCCAGATGGCCACAACAGCCAGAGCTGGGCCGATCTGAAGCCAGGAGCCAGGAGCTTCTTCCAGGTCTCCCATCCAGGCGCAGGGGCCCAAGTACTTGGGCTATCTATCTTCTACTGCTTTTCCAGGTCATAGCAGAGAATTGGATCAGAAGTGGAGCAGCTGGGACTTGAACCAACACCCATATAGGATGCCGGCTCTGTAGGCAGCGACTTTACCTGCTATGCCACAGCTCTGGCCACTGGGTCTATTTCTTAAACTATAAGATCAGAGAGGAAGAAGTTGAAAAGAAAGCATTTAAAGAATTGAACACTCTATGACCTTGTCTAAGTAAGATCAGAGTTGGCGAACTCAAAAGGCCTCCATAGCCTTGGCAACTCATGACAAGAGCCTAGGGTGATTACTGACGCCATAAACAAGAGTGTCAATTTGTTAAGTCAACAACAGGAGTCACTGTGCACTTACTCCTCATGGAGGATCTCTGTACTTAATGTGTTGTACATTGTGATTTAATGCTATAACTAGTATTCAAACAGTACTTTACACTTTGTGTTTCTGTGTGGATACAAACTGTTGAAATCTTTACTTAATATATGCTAAATTGATCTTCTGTATATAAAGATAATTGAAAATGAATCTTGACGTGAATGGAAGTGGAGAGGGAGCAGGAGAGGGGAGGGTTGCAGGTGGGAGGGAAGTTATGGGGGGGGAAAGCCATTGTAATCCATAAGCTGTACTTTGGAAATTTATATTCATTAAATAAAAGTTAAAAAAAAAAAGAATTGAACACTGTAAATGCCTTTGTCAGCCATTCAGATGGAATCATAGCATTCTGAACTAGGCACAAGACTCTCAGGGCAAAAACAGAACTAGAGGATGGTTGGAGCTCTTAAAGGAAAAATATTGGAGGCCTTTTTCATCTATGAATGATAATAATTTCTACTCACACCGCTGAAGAGCCAGGTACAAAAGCCACATCAACGTTCGGGAGTGCAGTGGAGGATGTGGCCCACGGGCCTGAGCCCCTGCACCCACAGGAGACCTGGAGGAAGCTCCCGGCTCCTGGCTTCAGCCTGGGTCAGGCCCAGCAGCTGTGGTCATTTGGGGAGTGAACCAGTGGATGAAAGATGTCTCTCTCTCAGTAACTCTGCTTTTCAAATAAAGGAAATAAATCTTTTTAAAAATAAAAGTTAACTATTCTAGTTAAGGTAAAAGTGAGTTACTAAGACTCTGAAAATAGAATAAGAAATAAACATGAATTAAAACAAGGATGAGCCGGCGCCATGGCTCAATAGGTTAATCCTCCACCTTGCGGCGCCGGCACACCGGGTTCTAGACCCGGTTGGGGCGCCAGATTCTGTCCCGGTTGCCCCTCTTCCAGGCCAGCTCTCTGCTATGGCCAGGGAGTGCAGTGGAGGATGGCCCAGGTGCTTGGGCCCTGCACCCCATGGGAGACCAGGAAAAGCACCTGGCTCCTGGCTCCTGCCATCGGATCAGCGCGGTGCGCCGGCTGCAGCGGCGGCCATTGGAGGGTGAACCAACGGCAAAAGGAAGACCTTTCTCTCTCTGTCTCTCTCTCTCACTGTCCACTCTGCCTGTCAAAAAAAAAAAAAAAAAAAAAAAAAAAAAAAGGATGTAAAAAGTTCCCTTAAAGGGAGAGGATGATTCTCAGACCAGAATAAAACTTCTCTTATTCTGAAGATATTAATGTAAAGATACAAGAAACATAAGATAAAAGACATTCTAGAGGCTGAGGCTGTGGCTCAGTTGGTTAATCCTCTGCCTGTGGCACTGGCATCCCATATGGGCACCAGTTCTAGTCCCAGCTGCTCCTCTCCCAAGCCAGCTCTTTGCTATCGCCTGGGAAAGCAGTAGAAGATGGCCCAAGTTCCTGGGCCCCTGCACCCATGTGAGAGACCTGGAAGAGGCTCCTGGCTCCTGGCTTCAGATCAATGCAGCGCCAGCCGTTGTGGCCATTTGGGGAGTGAACCAGCAGATGGAAGACCTTTCTCTCTGTCTCTCCCTCTCACTGTCTGTAGCTCTCTCTCTCAAATAAATAAATAAAATCTAAAAAAAAAAAAAAAAAAAAAAAAAAAAGACATTCTAATGTGAAGATGGAATATTACCACTACAGGTATTAATTAAAACATAGTAACATTAAACATAGTAACGTGTTTAAAGAATGGGTCACTTAGTAAGGGAGCTGCCAGCAATGGAAGCAGTGACGTAAGCAAGCTGGAAGAAGACAACCTGAGCACTGTCCCGGAAGGAGGAGACCTGGCCTACACACTTGGAGCATTACTGTTCCCCAGACATGGTCATCCCCGTCACAGAGATGGAGACTTCTGGTTCTTTTAGTCTGACAGCATTAAACAATACAACTACACAACTTCCTCTTTGTGTCCCAACTCCATGTTCATTCAGCACCTTCCAATCACACTCTTGCAAGGCAGCTGATGCTGAAGATAGTATGCTGCTACAGGGCCTTCTGGGAATTAAGATATGAACACTGGCTCTACACATTGTCTCCATCAGCTTGGTTAATAAATGGCCACTGGAGGAGGGAAGTATGGTTGTCTTCTTGGAACTCTATCTATGGAATGCAGGAAATCTGTTATTAATAAAAAAAAAATTTAAAAGTCCTCTCCCAGTTCTTTCCAGCTGCTGACCATTGTCTCCATAAGCTTTCTGAACTCCCTCGACTGGGGTGGACCTTCCAAGGTCACAGCACCCCGTGAGGCATCTTGGCGGTTAGCCTCTTCTCTGGAAATCCCAATCTTTTTTTTTTTTTTTTGTAAAGATTTATTATTTATTTGAAAGTCAGAGTTACACAGAGAGAGGAGAGGCAGAGAGAGAGAGAGAGAGAGAGAAAGAGAGAGGTCTTCCATCCGCTGGTTCACTCCCCAGTTGGCCACAACAGCCAGAGCTGGGCTGATCCATAGCCAGGAGCTTCTTCTGGGCCTCCCATGCTGGTGCAGGGGCCCAAGAACTTGGGCCATCTTCTACTGCTTTCCCAGGCCATAGCAGAGAGCTGGATTGGAAGCAGAGCAGCTGGGACTCGAACCAGCGCCCATATGGGATGGTGGCGCTTCAGGCCAGGGCATTAGCCCGCTGTGCCACAGCGCCGGCCCCTGGAAATCCCAATCTTGCCATGGGATCATTCTCAAAGCATCAACTATAAGTATCCACAAGTATCATGTCCTGCACCACTTCTCCAACATGAGCATGGTGTGACTCCCAAACTCACACAGATACTTAAAACCCAAAGTCATAAGTTAAAGGTTACTAAGAGGGTGGAAACTTAATCCAACTACAGTATTTAGGAAGTAAGCCTAGTGGAAGGGCCTTGGGTCACCGGAGGTGTGTCCCCCAAAAGTAGTTCTCATGAGAGGAATGAGTAGAAAGGTCAGCTTATTTCTCTTGCTAAAGCACCACTATCGACAGACACCAAACCAATGGGGCCACCCAGTTTTGAACTTGAACTTCCAAAACTGTGAGCTAGGCAATCCTCTCTCTCCTCCCTAAGTAGCTTGTCTCTGGCATTTTGCTGTAGTAATAAAAAGCTGACTCACCCAGCCACATATCTGACCCCTGCATCGCCTGGTCTAAGAGGCATGACTAAACCATACCTTCTTCTCTTTCTCTAAAATCATTTGATCCTTCTGATGCAACATCTTCTTCAGAGTAGCCACTTCTTCCTTCAGTTGGGCAATGATGACAAAGTGGTCTGTGCCTGGAGAGTCCAAAGCCAGGTCTGGAGAAAAGCTGAATAGAAAAATGGATGGGGGAAAAAAATCGTAACTCGGAGAGATAAACTTTCCTCTACCTATGGCACATCCTAGGCCGTCCCTACTCCTCAAGGGCAGGATTAACTGGCTGAATTCCCAGCACCAAGAGCACACTGCTCTACACACGCCAGGCCCCACAGCATTGCCAAAGGCCCAGGTGAGGTGCTCATAACCACACCAACCAAAACCACAACCAGCAACTTTCCCACAGCCTCTTCCCTCACATTCAGCACTTAAGAGAACGCCACATCCCAAGGGCCAAGGGCACAGTGTCAGGGTCATGAAAGATTCGCAATGATTAACTGGTGAAGAAGACCTAATGTTTGACTAAGTATTTCCTTAGAATTCAGGATAGATTCTAAATTACAAGCTGATTCACTTGTCCACACTGCTCCCCCACAGCTCACCTTCCACTCTCTGTCTTCTGCCCCAGAGCACTGCACCGTGTGTGGCTGTGGAGAAGCTGCCACATTCTGTTCCAGGAGCAGTCAGTCCTTTCCGAGAAAGTTGGAGGTCATGGGAAGGAAGTCAGCTTCCCCTACGTTATAATTGGCCTGCTGGCTGTCGTTTCCAATACCAAGAATTCTTTGACAGTTAGGAAAGGAACATGGAGGTGGCAGACTCCACAGTCACATTGCAATCTGGGTTTTCAGCCGGTTTTCCTCCCAGTAACAGCACCAGAAGGCCCCACTCTATTGAAGTGGCCTCTGCCCTTTCACAGCCTCTTTTTTTTTTTTTTTTTTTTTGACAGGCAGAGTGGACAGTGAAAGAGAGAGACAGAGAGAAAGGTCTTCCTTTCGCCATTGGTTTACCCTCCAATGGCCGCCACAGCCGGCGCACCGCACTGATCCGAAGGCAGGAGCCAGGTGCTTCTCCTGGTCTCCCATGGGGTACAGGGCCCAAGCACTTGGGCCATCCTCCACTGCACTCCCGGGCCACAGCAGAGAGCTGGCCTGGAACAGGGGCAACCAGGACAGAATCCAGTGCCCCGACCGGGACTAGAACCCGGTGTGCCGGCACCGCAAAGCGGAGGATTAGCCCAGTGAGCCACGGCGCCGGCTCCACAGCCTCTTAACCAGGACCAGTCTCAGGGAATCCAGGAAGCCCTGGTATTGTATTTACAATCCTGTCCACACACACCACGGGCAGTTTTCAGGATGAGAATCCCTAGCTTTTTTAACAGCTGGTCACGGGTGCCCCAGCCTGCCCCCCACCCATGAAAAGGATCACTGCCAAGAAGGCCAAATCACGCCCGTCTCTACAGAACTCTCAAAGGAAGCTCCTGACTTTCCCAGAACAATCTTCAAAGTAAAACACAAACCTCGCTGTTTTTCCTCAGCAGACACTGGAACAGTGGTTCCCAGCTCCCTCCACCAATGCAGCAACAACTCAGTTCCCCTTGTGTTAGGTTCTTTCCTGTGTTGTAAACCACATCTAATAACCAGCATTTCCCACGAAGGAAGAAACTCCAAATAGCAAGTCTAACCACTAGACACACTTCCTCACAGTTGCCAAGTCAAGTGCTGTGTCACAACTGGAAGACATCACCCGTGGGTAGAATGGTCCTGCCTCACCCCAGTCTACATGAGATGAATGTCAAAGGAAGAATCAATCAGTGCTTTCACTACTGATGAATGAGCAGAGCTACTGGGCAACAAAAAGTAAACGCAGAGTCATACAACACGGCACGCGGGAGACGCCAAAGGCACTGCCGCAGTCTCCACCAGTTTAGATCTGGAAGCTCCCGTCTATCTGCAGTCTTTCATCTGTGTCAAAACCCACCACAGGCCTGTTTTCCCTCACCTAATGTAGTCTATTTAAACCCAGAACTAAAACTTAAACGAAAAACCCCAGAACTAAGCTTACAAGTGGCTTTCTGCTGTCCCGAATGTCCCCAGCACTCTGCTCCGCCTGCCTCTCAAGAGGATTCAGTCCACACCAATGCACTGCTAACTAACCCATCCTGCCTGGCTGGGGCTAGGGTCTCCCCTCTCGAGCTCTAGTTCCTGATTCAGCAGGAACTGCTGGAAATGAAAAAAGGTGGCTCCATTGGTGAGACAGAAAAGCCAGTCTCTCACCAAATACTTCCAATCACAGGGAACGCACCACCACTTCAGGCAACTTCCTGCCTGTTCTCTCTCTCTCTCTCTTTTTTTTTTTTTTGACAGGCAGAGTGGATAGTGAGAGAGAGACAGAGAGAAAGGTCTTCCTTTGCCGTTGGTTCACCCTCCATGGCCGCCGCGGCCGGCGCGCTGCAGCCGGCGCACCGCACTGATCCGATGGCAGGAGCCAGGTACTTATCCTGGTCTCCCATGGGGTGCAGGGCCCAAGGACTTG
The DNA here is from genome assembly GCF_964237555.1 of Oryctolagus cuniculus. Lineage (NCBI taxonomy): Eukaryota > Metazoa > Chordata > Mammalia > Lagomorpha > Leporidae > Oryctolagus > Oryctolagus cuniculus. Next base: position 143,866,212 of record NC_091438.1, read on the forward strand.
GGCCATCCTCCACTGTACTCCCTGGCCACAGCAGAGAGCTGGCCTGGAAGAGGGGCAACAGGGACAGAATCCGGCGCCCCGACCGGGACTAGAATCCTGTGTGCCGGCGCCGCAAGGCAGAGGATTAGCCTAGTGAGCCGCGGCGCCAGCCAACTTCCTGCCTTTTCTAAAACCTCTGAATGTTAAGACAGACTTTCTTGGGTTGAACCAAAAACTGTGCCTCCCTATAACACACTGGTTCAGAGTAATTTTTTAAGGCACATTTCAGAAGGAGAATAAGGAAAAGGCAGTCCTTTTCAAACAATAACCCACAAGGTGTGCCTGCTGAGACACCCACCTTTAAGATGGCTTTTTTATTGCCCACAGAACAACAGACAAACATGACTAAAGAATCAGTGCTACATTTTTCTAGGAAAAGAAAACTGGAAATTCACTCAGATTTTCCTCGAATTAAGAACTGTTTGCTACAATTTCAATAAAAAAATTAGAAAATATTGAGAGGAAGGCTTGTAAGTAGGAAACCATTAGAGAAAGCCAAGATAACACATTCTGCAAGATACAGAAGAATGGCACCAGCACTGTGGTGTAGCAGGTAAAGCCACTGCCTGTAGCACCAGTATCCCACATGGGCACCATTTTAAGTCCTGGCTGCTCCACTTCCAAGCCAGCTCCTTGCTGATACATCTGAGAAAGCAGCAGAGAATGGCCCAAGTCCTTGGGTCCCTGCACCCATGTGGGTGACCGAGATGAAGCTCCTGGCTCCTGGCTTCGGCTTGGCACAGCCCTGGCCATTGTGGCCATTTGGGGAGTGAACCAGTGGATGGAGGACCTCTCTCCCTCCCTGCTACCCTCTGCCTCTCCTTCCCTGTAGCTCTTTCAAATAAATAAATGCTTTTTTTTTTTTAATAAAAAGATACAGAAGTCTAATAGATAAAGAATAAGAGGTGGGAAAAACAGGAATATATATATATATATATATTTTTTTTAAAGATTCACTGATTTGTTTGAAACTTAGAATTACAGAGAAAGAGGGAGAGACAGAAAGAGAAATCTTTCATCTGCTACTTCATACCCCAAATGACTGCAATGGCCAGCTAGGCCAGGCCAAATCCAGGAGCCATGAACTTCATCCAAGTTTTCCACGTGGGTGGCAGGAGCGCATTTAGGTCATCTTCCTCTGCTTCCCCATGTCATTAGTAGGAACTGGATCAGAAATGGAGTAACCAGGCCAAGAACCGGCACCCACACAGGACGGTGGAGGTTTTACCCACTATCACAATGCTGGCCCCTCAAACATGCCTTAATATTAAACAAGTAAGAGAGGAATGTGGTGCAGAAAGCACAAGGCAACTGTTAGGGAGCAACTACAGAGGACACAGCAAGCAAAAAGTAAAGAATAAGGATGTACATTTTTTAAAAGGTTTTTATTTATTTATTTGAGAGGTAGAGTTACAGACAGTGAGAGGGAGAGACAGAGAAAGGTCTTCCTTCCGTTGGTTCACTCCCCAAATGGCCGCAATGGCCAGAACCACACCGATCGAAGCCAGGGGCCAGGAGCTTCTTCCAGGTCTCCCACGTGGGTGCAGGGGCCCAAGGACTCGGGCCATCTTCTGCTTTCCCAGGCCATAGCAGAGAGCTGGGTCAGAAGAGGAACAGCCGGGACTAGAACCAGTGGCCATATGAGATGCCGGTGCTTCAGGCCAGGGCTTTAACCCGCTGCGCCACACTGCCGGCCCCCTGGCTGCTCCACTTTCAATCCACGCACCTGCTAATGTGTCTGGGAAGAGCAGCAGAGGATAGCCCAAGTGCCTGGGCCCCTACTGCCCATGTGGGAGTCCTGGATGAGGCTCCTGGTTTCAGTCTGGCCTTGCCCCTGCCCATTGCTGCCATTTAGGGAGTTAGGGAGTGAACCAGCGGATGGAAGATCTCTCTCTCTCTCTCTTTGTATCTCTCCTTCTCTCTCTGTAACTCTGACTTTCAAATAAATAAATTTTAAAATCTGTGAGGAAGCTCTAGCAATAGAGCTTTAGAAAGAATACTGATTATACTTGGTATAGAAATGATTGTGAAATACTTATGTAATAAAAAAGATTTGGGTTTACATAACATTAAAAAAAGATTGTGAAAAACAACAGAAAAAGTCAGAATTTTTTTCAAAGTGAACTGAAAGAAGGAAAATGTAAAAAAGATAGCAAAATGTTAACCATCTTGTGCTATGAATTTCTTTTTAAAGATTTTTTTTTATTATTTGAAAGGTAGAGTTACAGAAAGAAGGAGACACAGAGAGAGCTTTTCCATCTGCTGGTTCACTCCCCAAATGGCCATAATAGCCAGGGCTGTGCAAGGCTGAAGCCAGGAGCCAAGAGCTTCTTCTGGGTCTCCCACGTGGGTCCAGGGATTTCAGCCATCCTTTGCTGCTTTTCCAGGCACATTAGCAGGGAGCTGGATCAGAAGTGGAGCAGCTGGGACTCAAACCAGTGCCCATATGGGACGCTGGCATGGCAGGCCACAGCTTAACTCACTGTGACATGCACCAACTCCAGCTATTAATTTTTTTTTAAATGCAAACAAGAATAGAATGTTAAGATTAGCAATGCAGACCATTCAAATGGAACTTGTAAATATATGCAAATAATTTTTGTGGTGGCAGAAAATTTTTCTCAATTTTCAAATTATAAGAGTAAATTAGGCCGGCGCCGCAGCTCAATAGGCTAATCCTCCACCTAGCGGTGCCGGCACACTGGGTTCTAGTCCCGGTTGGGGCGCCGGATTTGTCCCGGTGGCCCCTCTTCCAGGCCAGCTCTCTGCTGTGGCCAGGGAGTGCAGTGGAGGATGGCCCAAGTCCTTGGGCCCTGCACCCCATGGGAGACCAGGAGAAGCACCTAGCTCCTGCCTTCGGATCAGCGCAGTGCGCCGGCCGCAGCGCACCAGCCATGGCGGCCATGGAGGGTGAACCAATGGCAAAAGGAAGACCTTTCTCTCTGTCTCTCTCTCTCTCACTATCCACTCTGCCTGTCAAAAAATAAAAATAAATAAATAAATAAGAGTAAATTAGGGGCCAGCGCTGTGGCATAGTGGGTGCTGGTTCAAGTCATATGGGCACCGGTTTGAGTCCTGGCTGCTCCATTTCCAATCTAGCTCTCTGATATGGCCTGGGAAAGCAATGGAGGTTGTCCCAAGTCCTTGGGGCCTGCACCCACGTGGGAGACCCAGAAGAAGCTCCTGGCTACTGGCTTTGGATCGGTGCAGCTCCTGCTGTTGTGGCTGTCTGGGGAATGAACCAGCAGATGGAAGACACCTCTCTCTCTGCCTCTGCCTCTTGGTAACTCTGCCATTCAAGTGAATTAATAAATCTTTATATCTATAAAAAAAAGAGTAAATTACTTGGGGCCAGTGCTGTGGCATAGCAGTTAAAGACCTTTCTCTGTTTCTCCTTCTGTATGTAATTCAGACAGTGTGTGAAGCTACTACCTGCAATACTGGAATCCCATATGGGTGCTGGTTCACATTCAGGGTGCTCCACTTCTGATCCAGCTCCCTGCTAATGGCCTGGGAAAAGTAGTGGAGGAGGCCCAAGTGCTTGGGCCCCTGCATCCATATGGGAGACCCAGATGAAGCTCCTGGCTCCTGGTTTTAGCCTGGCTCAGGCTTGACCACTGCTGCCATAAGAATGAATCAGTGGATGGAAGATTCTGTCTCTCCCTCTCTCTAACTCTTTCAAACAAATACATAAAAATCTTTTTTTAAAAAAACTAAAACTAAAAAATTAAAACTAATTAATCAATTAACTAAAGGCATAGGACTTACTTTACAAGGCATTCAAAAAGTTCATAATGTGACATAGTTTTTACAGGGTCACACACCTGGCAAAGAACATGGATAATCTGTACCACACCTACTTTCTTCACAATGGCCACACTTAGCTGCTCAGGTAAGAGCAAAGCTGACCAGAAAGATGATCTTTATTAAGGTTCCTTCCCTCATGTAATCTGTATATCTAAATTAAGCATTTCCAGAAGATTAAATTCTAGAGATTTATAATCAATGAAACTAACTGTTAGAAGACACTTGCAGTGTCTGAAATCAAGTTAATGAAAAATGTAATGGGAAAGAATAAATTTCCCAGGTGTTTTATATTCCCCTGAATAAAGAAAACTCAGACCTGGAAAGTCTTTATGCTGGTCTGTTCCTATATCTACCACTGGCTGGGAGGGAGGATTATGAATGGGAGGAGTTTTCAGAATGGAGATGATTCCAAGGATTTTAGAGAAGAGTGTGTCAGGTGTGTCTCACTTTAGGATGTCCAGGCCTAGAGGAAGAAGATAGGGGTTGGCCCCAGGACTACTGGAAAGCAGCCCACTGCACCAACACAGATGGGGCACTCTGGATATTAGGACAAAGTGGCTCGTAAGAGAAAGCTTTACTGAGAAGGAGAGGAAAGCAACAAATAAAAATCTGCATTTGAAAGACTTAAAATGAAACAAAAATATTAAATGCATCTCATCCTCTCCTGAGCCAGAATCTGTACTGGCTGGCTTCCCGAATGCTCAGGAAGCGTGCACTGCCCTTCACAGAGTGAGCCACAGTGGTCTCTGCCCCGCCTAGCAGAGGCAGATGCAGGCACAGATCACAGTGAGAAGCAGCCAAAGCCTGACTTCCTAGAATTAGTGTGGGAGAGTCATTAAGTGGGGTGCAGAATTCAACTGCACTGAAGTCCAGTTACAAGTTCTTATTGTTTAGTGACAGATGAAATTTTTAAACAAATATCAGTAGTGCTTTCTAGACTATCAAGTGGCTAGTGTAGCACCCCTAAAAGGTTCACTGACAGCCACAGACTAGCTCTAAGACATACCCTAAAATGTATTTGTTTCAAGAAACTGTGTATGCATTTCAAATGCGTGCGCACACATATTCCAACTGGCTCACCTGTCTCCATTAGTTGTGATTGACTCAAACTTGGATTTTTTCTTTGGGATTTCATTTTGAATTGAAGATGTAGAAAGTGTTTTCTGGCTTTTAATGGCAAAAATAGAGAGACACACATTAGAAAACAAAGATTAATAACACATCACAATGAAAGTCTGTCAAATGGACAAATGTAAGAGAGTAGCTCTTCCATGCCAGAGCTAATTATTAACATCTACCAAGGTGTTGATTTTGCAGGTCCTGGAAACATGGGTAGCTAGTTTCCCTAGGATCAAAAACATTCTTGGCCTTAATATTACCTGCTTCATTAATAATTGCAAGAACAGAATCAATAAAACCTCAATTAAAAGTAGAATCTTGCAGTTTAAAAAGTACTTTGACATGGGCTCATATACATGTTATAATTCTGTGAGGTACATAGATAAGTTACTATTTCTGCTTTGTAGAAACTGAGCTTATCAAGGTTTAGTAGCTGACATCCTCCAAGATACACAGCTGGTTAGTAGTGAAGCCGGGACTAGAAACCAGGTCAACATATTTGAACTTTTCGTCCAGTTCTTTACCATATCCCTGTGACTCAACTTGTATTTTTTTTTTTTTTAAGACAGAGTTACAGAAAGAGGTAGACAGAGAGAGAGAGAAAGAGAGAGAAAGAGGTGCCTTCCATCCTCTGATTTACCCCCCAAACAATCGCAATGGCCAGAGCTGAGCTGATTCGAAGCCAGGAGCCAGAAGCCAGGAGCTTCCCCCAGGTCTCCCATGTGGGTGCAGGGACCCAAGGACCTGCGCCATCCTCCACTGCTTTCTCAGGTGCATTAGCAGGGAGCTGGATCGGAAGTGGAGCAGCTGGGACTTAAAGAGCGCCCATACTGGATGTGGGTGTTGTAGGCCAGGGCTTTAACCTGCTGTGCCACAGCACTTGCCCCAATATCTGAGTGTTACAACAACACTAAAAATCAGTTTCAGGGTCCGGCATTGTGATGCAGCTGGTAAAGTCACCACTTGCGATGCCGGCATCCCATATGGATGCAAGTTTGAGTCCAGGTTGCTGCATGTCCTGTTCAGCTCCCTGCTAACGGCCTGGGAAAAGTAGCGGAAGATGGTCCAACTGTTTGGGCCTCTGCTACTCAGGTGGGAAACCCAGATGAAGCTCCTGGCTCCTGTCTTTGACCCAGCCCAGCTTTGGCCACTGCAGCCATCTGGGGAGTGAGCCAGCAGATGAAAGATCTTTCTCGATCTCTCCCTCTCTCTCTAACTCTTTCAAATAAATAAATCTTTAAAAAAAAAAAGTTTCACCCAAAACTCGTCCTGAAACCAAACTGGAAGCCTGAATCTGGTGTGCGACTCCTTCACTATGATGCTTGTCCAATGGCCAAGAGCTTCACAGCGCTCTTGCCTGACCTCTCTTCAGTATTCAACACCACTGCTGTTCTACCTTTCTCAAAACCCTTCTCCTCACTTGGCCATTCCTCCTGCTTTCATGGTGGCTGCTTCCTAGTTCTCTGTCCATTTCTTAAACACTGAATGCTTCTAGAGTTTTGTTCTCAGCCTCTTACCTGAGTTCTATCATCCAAGAGCATGGTTTTAACAATTCCCCATAATAGTGGTTGGAAACAGTATTCTCAGATCACCTGCAGTGGAATTACCTGGCATGTTTATAAACAACGTAGACCCCTGGATTCTATCCCAGATTCTACTGAACTACTCTGTGGAAGATCCACAGGGGTCTGTATTTGAAAATAATTTCTATTCCCAGTGACTTTTTTTTTTTTTTTTTTTTTTTGACAGGCAGAGTTAGACAGTGAGAGAGAGAAAGACAGAGAGAAAGGTCTTCCTTTTCCGTTGGTTCACCCTGGAAGTGGCTGTTATAGCCGGCGCACTGCGCTGATCCAAAGCCAGGAGCCAGGCGCCTCCTCTTGGTCTCCCATGCGGGTAAAGGGCCCAAGGACCTGGGCCATTCTCCACTGCACTCCCGGGCCACAGCAGAGAGCTGGACTGGAAGAGGAACAACTGGGACAGAATCCAGCGCCCCAAATGGGACTAGAAGCCAGAGTGCCGGCGCTGCAGGTGGAGGATTAGCCAAGCCTCCCAATGACTCTTACACGTTACCAATGGCCCATATTCAAACCTCCCTTATATAGGCTAAGCACCTATAAATAATTCTTGGTGCTTCAAACAGCCTTTTGAAACTGAACTTCTCTTTCTGAATTCTCAGTTAAGGATCTACCTGTTCACAAAAATAAAAATCCTGGGAATTATCCATCACTCATTCAGTAGCTACTCATGTATCTGTTCACCAAATTATCTGTTTCTCATAGTTCTCTCTCCAAACTATCTTCCTAAACCTGCCTCTTCCATCTTCACCTCCATTGCTTCAGGTGAAGGTCTCGCGTTAACACCTCCTACCTCAATTCTTACCAAACAGCTTACTAATTAGCCCCCAATGCATTCTCCACACTAGTCAGGGTTCATTTATTTTTTTTTAACTTTTATTTAATGAATATAAATTTCCAAAGTACAGAATATGGATTACAATGGCTTCCCCCCCATAATGTCCCTCCAACCCGCAGGGTTCATTTATTTAAAACCACACAGACTTGGTTCCTTCCTCCCCACCCCCAGTGTAGAAGCCCTTCAGTGCTCCTCACTAAATGCAGGATCAAGTTCACGTTTCTCATCAGGTCTGCAGGGACCCCTTTCTTCCCATTCCCCAGTTCCCAACCGTAAGCTCCAAAAGCATAAAAAGGCAGAATTCTGCAGGGCTCCATGTGATCTCCTGCTCTCCAGGCCTTTGTAAATGCCATTCCTGCAGCCTAGGATGCTTTCTGCCCAGCCCCTATCTGTTGATTTCAACTCAGCCTAAGATCCAGCTCCAAACCAGCTCTTCTCCAAGTGTGCTTTACCTGATTCCCAAGGCAGTTAATTACTCCTGCCTCTCACGCCTCTATCTTGACAAGTTTCCACTGTGCGCCTCTCATATTATACTGCAAAGATTTGATTACAGGTCTGTCTTTCCGACCAGACTGCACACTCTAGGGGAACAGCAGGGCTGTGTTATTCCTCTCTGCATTCCCAGTAGAGTCCCTGGCCTGTGAGAGGCCTTAATGTCTGCTCAATGAACACTCTTAATGGTAACAACAAAAAATAACTAAAGTTGATTGCATACACCCTATATGCTAGCTATAAAACTAATCACCAGGTACTATGTAATTTATCTTCATAACAACCTCATGAAGTAATACTATTATTTCCCTCATGTTACAGATAACAAAACTTGCCCCAGATCCCCATAGAGAAGTTGGTAGAGTCAGGATTCAATCCAGAGCCAGAACTCTTAGCAATATTACAGATACTCTCAAAGGAAGATGAAGAAAACAATGAGAAGACATCTTAACTGGATCTCAGCAGGGCAAACCGAGAACATCTATCAAACTGCTAGCATTTAAAAAACTGTATGCTATGGCAGACATTTGGTACAGCAGCTAAGACAGTGCTTAGGATGTGTGCGTCCTCTATTAGAGGGCCTGGTTTCAGTCCCAGCACTTTTGATCTAGCTTCCTGCTAACGTACATCCTGGAAGGCAGCAGATGATGGCTCAATTAGTTGGGTCCTAGCCACCCATGTGGGAAATGAACCAATACAGGGAAGTGCTCTCTCGCTCTCTCTCTCTGCCGTTCAAATAAAAGGAAAATAAATTTTAAAACAAAAATTTTTAAAAATAGAAAAGTGCATTCCTCAGCTAATGAAATGTTCAGTCTCCTAAGGAGAAAAGCCACTGTAAACGTAAGACACTACATGTGAAGACAGAGTTAAGTTCTATAAAACTCAGACACAATACAAAGTGAGGAAACCCTGACACCTTATGGAAACCTCTCTGGCTTTTGGAAGATATACGAATCATAAAGCATGACCAATGAGGTTCTTCCTACCAGCTAGTATTTCAAGAAAAAGTAAGAGAAAGCATACGAGCTGGTGAATTCCATGGCTGACTGCACGTGTCTCCCTGGACTCACCAGCACCTCTGGGCCTGTCTCAGGCATCTTGCGTACCTGTTGTAATGGCCACCACCACTCAAGCGGCTGTACTGCTCCTTCTCCTGGTGGCCAGACCGAGAAGAGCTGCTCAGGTGCTTCCTCTGCTCTTTGGTCTTCTGCAGGACCCGTTTGTAGGAAAGTGTACACAGCCAGCACAGCAATTTGCCATCTACCTGAAACACCAGGAGACCAAGATGAAGCTGAGGGAGTGTAGTGCAGTGGCTAAGAATGTGGGCAGGGGGAGAAGAACCTCCAGGCTGAGTCCCAGCTCTGCCTCTTAGAGCCGGGTGACCATGGGCACGTCACAGAGGGCTGCAGCAAGGATTTAGTGATATAATATAGGTAAAGCACTTAACAGTGCTGGGCATGTACAAGTTGCTTAAATATCAGCTGCTAATTGTATGTATCTTTTTGTTTTTCTGCAACACAGACCAGAGTAATGTGCCCATAAGAATTGGAAAAGACACAAGTATATCTCCACGGTGTTCATTAAAGAAAACAACAGGGAGAAGACCAATGAGATAATATAAAGTCTTTACTTCAGGTTTTTTTAAACTGACAAATAAAAGTATATGTATTTATCACGTACAACATGCGGTTTTGAAATATGTATAGTGTGAATGGCTAAATCAAGCTAATTAACATGCATATGGCCGGCGCCGCGGCTCAATAGGCTAATCTTCCACTTAGCGGCGCTGGCACACCGGGTTCTAGTCCCGGTCGGGGCGCCGGGTTCTTTCCCGGTTGCCCCTCTTCCAGGCCAGCTCTCTGCTGTGGCCAGGGAAGGCAGTGGAGGATGGCCCAAGTCCTTGGGCCCTGCACCCCATGGGAGACCAGGAGAAGCACCTGGCTCCTGGCTTCGGATCAGCGCGGTGCGCCGGCCACAGCACGCCAGCCATGACGGCCATTGGAAGGTGAACCAACGGCAAAGGAAGACCTTTCTTTCTGTCTCTCTCACTATCCACTCTGTCAAAAAAAAAACAACAAAAAAAACCATGCATATTACCTCACACCTTTTTTTTGTGGTAAGAACACTTGACATCTACTATCTTAGCAGTATTCAAGAATACAGTACACTGTTATGAACTATAGTCGCCATGCTGTATAAAAGATCTCTGGAACTTTCTCCTCTGGGCTAACTGAAACTTTGTATCTTCTAGGCAACACCTCCCCAAGCCACCTCCCCTCTACTTCAGTTTTTTTGTTGTTGTTCATTTTTATTTAGTTGAGAAGCAAAGAGAGAGAGAGAGAGAAAAACAAGTGCACCCTCACTAGCTCTTATCTACTATTTCATTCTGCAAATGCCCACAATGACCAGATAGGGGGAGGGGCCAAAGCCAGAGCCAGTAACTCAATCCAGGTCTCACATAGGTGGCAGGAACTCAATCACTGGAGCCATCATGGCTGTCTCCCAGGGTCTATGTTAGCAGGAAGCTGGAGTCAGGAGTCGGAGGCAGGCATCAAATCTAGGTACTCCAGATATGGGATGTGGGTACCTTACTGGCTGCTTAATCACTAGGCCAAACACTCACTTCCAGACTTCAGTTTAATACCTTAAAAATGGCTCACAAAATGGCTTACTGGATACCTTCTCTGATACGTAAAGAATATCCCCAGAAAAAGATCAATGGGTGAGCAGCTCCCAGGAGCCTTCCCTGGTGATGTCTCACTATGCAGCTATTTAGATCACGCAAGGCTGACTCCTTCGGGCAGCATGGCGGGAGGCCAGAAAGGCAGGCACTTTGAGCAACATTCAAACTGCAGGGGGCCAGCACTGTGGTGCAGTGGAGTAAGTCACTGCTCCCGACAACTGCATTTCATACTGGGGAGCCAATGCACATCCTCGCTACTTCACTTTCTGAAGTGAAGGGGCTTCCTGCTACTTCCAGCTTCCTGCTACTGTGCCTGGGAAGGCAGCAGAAGACCGCCCAAGGACCTGGAGCCCTGCTGCCCCATGGGGGACCTGGATGAGTTCTTGCTTCTTGACTTCAGCCTGGCCCAGATGGCTGTTTTGGTCATTTAGGGGAAAAAAAATCAGTGGATGGAAGATACCGCTCCCTCTGTCATTCTACCTTTCAAATAAACAAACAAACAACTCTTTCAAAAAAAACCTTCAGATTGCAAAGCAATTTGCGGGGCAGTCTACTACAGAAGGCAGGGCAGCAGGGCTGGTGGAATTACCCAGGATAGAGAGGGAAAGCGCTAGCATTTTATGGAACTTCATGGTTTTCAATTCTTACTCTTGAATCCATTCACTTTCTAAGTCACAGTTCTGTCCTAATCAAGTCCTTATCCCACTACTTTTAAGAACTACTTCCACATTAACTGCCAGAGAGCTTCCTTATATGTAAATCTGATCATATCATCTCCTCAAAATCCAACGTTTTCTCATCAAATCTAGTATTAAAATACAAACTTTTTTTTTGCCATCTCCCATGCAGACATAGCCCCTACCTGCATCCAGAACTTCCTTTCCTTTCTCTCCGCCTTGTTCACTCTACATTCTCTCTTGTGCAGTGCGTAGGGTCTTATCACAGCCCTTCCCTCTTCCTGGAAGCTTTGCCCTCCAGGGCTTCCCACAAGGCCTCCTTTCCCATTCTAGTTTCAACACAAATGTTATCTTCTCGGAGGTTCTGCTGATTGCCACATCATGGCTCTCCTCCCCACCACTCTCCACTGAGCATTCTATTTCTTCATAGCACTTATACCTACAATTTGTCTTCATTTTTTTATATTTTTTCTTTTTTTTTTTTTTAAATTTTAGGTCTTCCTCCTGTTGGTTCACCCCCCAAAATGGTCGTTACACCTGGCGCGCTGCGCCAATCTGAAGCCAGGAGCCAGGCGCCTCCTCCCGGTCTCCCATGCGGGTGCAGGGCCCAAGGACCTGGGCCATCCTCCACTGCCCTCCTGGGCCAGAGCAGAGAGCTGGCCTGGAAGAGGAGCAACCGGGACAGAATCTGGCGCCCCGACCGGGACTAGAACCCGGAGAGCTGGTGCCGCAGGCGGAGGATCAGCCCAGTGAGCTGCAGCGCTGGTCTTCATTTTTTTCTTGGACTTCTTCCATCTCTCTCTCGCTCTCTCTCACACAATATATGGATGTAAGATCTGTGAGGGGGCAGGCTTTGTGTCACAGCTGTTGTTTGGAACACCCACATCCCACACTGGAGTGCCTGGGATCAAGTCCTGCCTCTACTTCTAACTCAACTTCCTGCTAATACACCTGTAATGCTGATGACAGCCCAAGTTCTTTGCTTCCTGACACCCATGTGGAAGACCCAGATAGGGTTCCTGGCTCTTGAATTTGGCTTGACCCAGCCTCAGCTGTCGCAGGCACTTGGGGGAGTGAACCTCTTTCTCTGTCACTCTGCTTTTCAAATAAATAAATCTTACAAAAAAAAAAAAAAGTGAGAGAAGGATCTCATCTGTTTACTTCACTTATTTCCAGTATCTATAACAATGTCCAGTATCTGATTGACATTTAATTATTTCCTAATTGAATATATAAGCTGAACTTCAATCTGCTTCATCTCACGAATGTGGGATATGCCTGAAGGCCTGACTGTGAAACCCTCCTGAAGACCCTGCTCAGGAAAGAGCTCTCATAAAGTAGCTTACAACCAAAACAAAGCTGCACCACTGAAAAGAAAGCACGCACACAGGACCACAGGATATTTTACTCATATTTCAGGTCTCTGCTTTAAAAATAAACTACAAATAAACAATCATCCTCTGAGAATCTAACTCTCAAGGGGACAATGTTGTGGCACAGGGGGTTAAACTGCCGCTCGTGATGCTGATGGCCCAGTTCCCTGCTAGTGCTCCTGGGAAGGCAACAGAAGACGGCTCAAGTCTTTGGGCCTCTGCCACCCACAAGGGAGATCCGGATGAAGTTCTGGGCTTTGCCCTGGCCCAGCCCTGGCTGTTGTGGCTATTTGAGGAGTGAACCAGCATATAGAAGCTCTCTCTCTCAGTCTCTTCCTCTTTTGTTGTTGGTCTTTTGGATAAATAAATAAATGTTTTTTTTTTTTTTTAAAAGAACTTAACTATCAAAAACAAATAATGATAGATAATGCTGACTGCATACCTTTATGTACCAGGTTCCATTCTAAAGGTTTTACACTTAACAACTCAGTCTTTGGAACAATGCTGAGGTCTGATCATTTCCATTCATAGATGAGGAAAGTGAAGCACTGAGAAGTTAACTTGTCCAAAGTCACACAGCTCTTAAGTGACAGACACAGGATTCCAACTCACACACTGAGTCTAGATCACTCACTCTTACATCCCTAAGCTTAGCCTTCCTCTCCTAAAGTCTATGAGCATGTGATTAAAGATGTGTAAAAACACCCAAACCCTAAATAGAATAATTAATGAAGCAGAAACTTAAGGAATTGCAGTATAACCAGACTAATAAAATTAGCTATTCAGTTAGTAATAATATAGGAACCATTTATGGAGTCACAGGATGTGCCAGGTTCAGAATTTTTTTATGGGTCTAGATCTTTTTCAAGAAAATATCTTCCTGGGGCTGGCATTGTGGCACAACAGGGAAAGCCACTGCCTGCAGTACCAGCATCTCATATGGACGTTGGTTCAAGTCCTGGCTGCTCCACTTCCCATTCAGCTCTCTGCTATGGCCTGGGAAAGCAGTAAAAGATGGCCCAAGTGAGAGACCCGGAAGAAGCTCCTGGCTCTTGGCTTGGGATCAGCGCAGCTCCAGCCATTGTGGCCAACTGGGGAGTGAACCCATGGATGGAAGACCCCTCTCTCTCTTTGTGTAACTCTAACTTTCAAATAAATAAATAAATCTTAAAAAAATAAATAAATCTCTTCCTACTCCTGTGAGGTAGCTACTGTTAGTATTATTGGGAAATTTGAAGAAACTGATGCATGAGAGCAAAAGTAACTTGCCTAGATCACTTCACCAGCCCCAGGCGTGGAACAGGACCTGGAGGCTGCTAACTCCTGATTACTAATGCAGCTTCTCCATTATCTTGGTCAGGGAAGAAGTGTCCTACTTGGCAGGCAGGAGTATTCTGGGCACTGGGAAGTTATATCCTTCCACTGTACACGAATGAATTTGGTTATCAAGAGTTACCCCTTAAGTGCTTAAGCACCCCTGAAAGCATCTCTGAACATTGAAAAGTTTCTGAACTAAATCTCAGTCAACAAATATTTATTGAGCAACTTGTATGTGCTAGACTGTCGAAAATATACAGCAGAGAACAAAATGGACAAAGACCTCATGTTCCAGTGTGGATGGACAAACGTGAGCAAATAAACACGATAACCTTTCAACACTATGCCATGAAGGCAGTAAAACTGGGTGACACAGCAAAGAGGGACTGAGTCAAGGTCTCTGTGATGAGGGGGCATCTGACTGAGACCTGACATGAAGAACCAGTAACGACACTGGAGAAGGCGCACCAGACAAAAGGACAGCTAGCACAAAGGTGGCTAAGAGACTGGCATGGCTGAAGGACCAACAGGTTGCCAGCATGGATATAACAAGGTGAGGAGGAAGAAGAGTGACAGACGATGAGGCTGAGAGCCAGGTGTGGGTCCTGAAGGCATGGAAGGGCATGCATTTTATGTCAAGTGCATCTGGAAACCAAGGCGGGATGGTATCGAGCAGGAGGGTCGTGTGACCAAACTCCATGCCACTTTAGTTCACCAGAGTACCACCATGCAGCCTCTTTCTGTTGTCATCTTGTGATCCTTAACTTCAACAGGAACATTTAAAGACCCACAGGGTAAAACTAGTCATACCACTCTATCTTAGGTCACAATCTCTTCTTTACAGAGTTCTACAGAATCTTGTCAAGACCTGCTTTGCCTATGTGGGATATTGATCTCTGTAATTCAGCTTTTCATCAAATGTTGGAATATAATATAAATGTTAGAAAATATTCAGGAAAAAATTATTTGAATATCTTCTGCAATAACAGAACCAGCAAAGGAACTGAGAACTCTGTTACATTTTTCTTAACATAATTGGTCCATTTGAATTTCTCTGAAAGAAAAAAAATTCAAGAGAAACATGGGTATTTACCTTCTTTCTATCATCTTTCCTGTCAAACGCACACTGCTGCTTGCACTGTTCACAAGAATATGGCGGTCCATACTTCTTCTCTGAATTTGTACAGCGCTGGCATTTATTGCCAATAAATGCTGCAATTATGTTACAATACTGACACGGTTTGGGCTTAAAGAAGGAAAAAAAGGGTCAAGTAAGTATATCATAAAATACTAGCTCATTTTTTAAAGCAACAATTCCCACTGTGTAACCCAGTAATCATGGCAAAAATGTATTCCCAACTTCATAAATTTGTTTTTGTATTGATCAAGTGAAGCCCAATTCTTAACGCTACATAAAGCAGTTTTCTACATAGGACTGTTGATTTTAAATAAATAAATGAAAAAATAACAAAAACCTACTAGGATGTATGCTGAGACTTTATGAAAAATTCATAAAATAAATCAGCAAGTACTTCTAAGTTTCTGAGAAGACTTCTTTGCCATTATCATGCTATAAAACATATCAGTGTATAAACACGTTGAGAAGCCCTGCAAGGACACAGTATCATAAACTCTAACATTAAGAGAAAAAAAACTTAAATCAAATTCAACAGTCAACTGTTACCAAACAAAGTCTCAGCATTCACCTTTCCCCTTTTCTTTCCATAGGTCACTGACGCCTCTCAATGAAATTTAGAATCATAATCCCAAAGTGGCAAATAAACATAGAACTCCTTAACAATAAGTATATTAGCTAAGCTAGAAAGCTGTATTATTAAATATATTAATACAACTAGTTCTTCAGATGAGACAATTGTGATGACGTTAATAGTCCATAGAAGGTTAAGCTTCCATGAGACCCAAGTACTCACTGTGAGGTTTAGAAAAATCCTACTTACCGTTCCATACAACTGCACATTCTGAGCGCATTTCTTGCATATTGTATTGGTTTTACTGTTAAAGGAGAAAGAGACACAAGACTTAGAACATCTAATAATCGATTCCTCCTTAAACCCAAGGAGTTTGCTTACTGCTAAGGGCCAAGGTGAAATAGTCTAGACATTCAGTTAACTGGAGTTTAAGTATCTGCCCAATAAAGCTTTTAATTACTATGCAGTTCTTAATTTTATTATCTCAAATAAGACAATATTTTGGTTAAAATGAAGCATGAATCACTTCTGATTATGACAACTCCAAGGATTCTTAAATAAAATAAAATAGATATGGAGAGGACTCTCAAAATATTATGTTAGATTGCAATGGACTAGCAGAAAATAAACTAACTTTCCTCAGTTCAAATGAAGAGTTGAGAAGTCAGAGATGAGGAATGAAGTTTGTGCATTTGGATATAAATTCAGATTCTATCCATGTTGACCCTACTTTGTGTTCTCCTCCATAAGTAAAAGCATATAAAAATCCCGAAGGTGAGAAGATGCTATGACCAAACACTCAGTAATATTTCCAATTTCATTGACAAAAATAAAAATATTTGTTGCCTTCTGAAGACCCAGAAGTCATAATATCATATAAGTGCCTAACTAATAGAGCTGCCTAGAAAAAAAGTTATCTTTAAATAAAAACTAACCCTTCAAAAAGGGAAATACAAATGAATGTTTGGGGTACATTAACAGTTAAAACAATACTCTGAGGGCTAAAAATAAAATCACATAAAAATCTAGTCTGTTTTGTGATTACTTTCCCATATAATTTCTATGAATGTAATCATAAAGTCAACAGAAATATTTACATGAAATTTAATCATATTTAAATGAAATGCATTTAAATGCAATGTATTCATAAAGCTAACACAGACAATATTTAAATACAATTGAGATATTGGAAAAAACATTTTTGCAGGACAATTTTCTGCCACTCTAAAAAGGCAATACAAGAAGTGTAGTAGGCTGAGGAAAACATCTGGAAAGAAGACTAGCATCAGTGAGTCTGTGTCATTGAGCAACACTTTGGATTTAGGATGAAAGCTGGATTTATGATGAAAGGATCATGGTCCATGTCAATATATACCAGTGCTCCTGACAGAAAACACGCAAAGAAAAATTATCTCTGTGACTCATCTTGAAATAATTTGTATGTGGTATAAATTAAGAGTCCAAGTTCATATCCAAGTTCATATCTCACCACACACAGAAGACAATTCAAGACGGCTCACACATCTAAGTGTAAAACTGAAAACAGAAAGTTTCTAGAGTGTATTGTGTTTGAGTCCATTGATAGGAAGTTTTAGAGCAGAAAAACTAATCTGTGGCAGAAGTGGAAATCCGAATACTAACTGCCTGAAGGAAACAAGCGGTGTGTGGCGCTTGACTGGGTTGGCGCATGAGAAGACTCCAGAGTGATGGGAACATTCTGAATTCCCACAGGGTTTGGGGTGACAAAGATGTGCGTATTGTTTGTAAAACTCAACAGCTGATGTACTTAAGATTTGAGATCCCTTACACAAATTTTGCCTTTACAAAAGAACATTTAATTCTAGTTAGTGATATGCATGCTGAAGTGTTTAGGGATCAAGTATATTGATGTCTGTGACCTTAAAGTACTTCAGCAATAAGATGGATTGATGCATTGATGGGTCAGAGATGAAAAGATGGGAGGATGCAAATATAGTCAAATTTATACACTGTAGATTTAACTAGTAACTCTATGGGTATTCATCAGCTCTTCCAACTGTATCTTTTGTTTGAAAATATCCATAAACAAACGTTGGGGAAATATTACTAGAGTTGAAATGAGGCTGACTAAAGTTAGGCTTCTATGTCTATAACCACAGCCCCAACCTACTGAAGGCAGGAATACCTACAATTATGAAAGTTCCACACCAGTCTACCTTACTGCTATTGAAAAGATACTCATGATGCGTACTCACCCACACCTAAGGCTTCCTCACACTTCTAAAAATGAGACTCACACAAGGGAAGTGTAAAAGCAAATGAGTTTTCCAATGTGGGTAGGGCTAGCAAACCCTTTATCAGGATTGTCACATTTCCAAAAGTATCTTCTTTGGGCTGATACAATCTTCAATATCAGCATAATATACATACCAGAAAGTGAGATTCATGTTTTATTGTTGTGGGATCATTGCCTTCTTAGTGTCAAAAAGATCATAACCACAATATAAAATGATCAAGGGTCTGAAAAATAAGTAACTTGAAAACCATAAGCAACAATGAATGGTATCCAGAGAACCATATTCATACATGTATTACATGCCCTTCAATATGCTTTAGCAGGAAACTGCAGAATTTGTGTGTACCACAGAATTGATTTCAGATGTGTACAGAAAATGCTGTCACAGATTTTAAAAGAAAAAAAGCCTATTCAGGTCTCTCATGGTGGACAAAAACTCTACCTCTCCTGCTGGTACTCAGTCCTGCAGTAGGTACACTTCACAACAGGGTGTGCAATCCGACATTCCTGAAACGAAATGGGGACAGAACTGTAAAAGGCAGGCAAGAATGCAAACAGCCCTCAGCAGGAAGTAGAAGACCTGGGTACTATTCCTAGCACAGCCACTATGCTTGAGTGAGTCACTTAAACTTTCTGGGCCTTATTTTTCTCCTCTGTAGTATTTGCATCACTGCCCTGCTGTTGATGTGGGAGTTCGGTAAGAACTTATACGGAATTAGTCATAAATTGTAAAACAGACAGATGAAGAAGTCCCACACTGGGAACCAGAGCGTGAATTCTAGTCCCAGTTCTTCCGCCACCGTGCGATTTTGAGCAGGTTTACTTCTGAAATAAAAGTGCTAGATTAAAATCATGACTATTTATATACACAAAGCTTCTTTAAGATTCCATATACATTTGCATTTTCTCAGATATGGTAAACAAAAGTGGCAAAGTCAGGGCACCTGGGGCAAAAGCGGCAGAATTATGAGTTATTCAAGCCAGGGACACAAACTTAGGATTATCTGGAGATATCTCAAAATCCCATTTTTGCCGTTTGGGGGACTTTTAACTACTGTCCAACAGCACCTATATTCGTTTAAACAGGCAAATGGGATAAAGCAACTTCAAAAAACTGATCAGAAGCTGGTTAGAGCGAGGAGCGAAGGTCACCACCTGGATGCTGAAAAGTCACCCTGCTTCGTGCACTCTATTGTGGGGGCTTTCTTTTCTTTCCTTTTTAAGATAAAGCGTAGCTACCTCTGATTCTGAGACTGGCTCAAAATAGCAGGAGACTCTTGTCCCGAGCAGCTCCCAACTCCGGAGCTCGGTCCTAGGCGGGGCAGGGGGTCCCTCAGCCTACAATCAGGGAGACTGCGGCCACGAGAAAGGCAAAGCAAGGGGTCCCCGGCGCTGGCAAGGGAACGCGCGGTCCCCTCCCCCGACCTCGCCGGGTCGGCGAACAATCCCTCGCGGTTGCTAAGCACCCGGACACGCCGACCCGTGGGGGCCTGGACACGGCCCGGGACTGCCCCCGCTGCCCCGCCGGACCTCAATCGGAGTGCGTGCGGCTCCTCAATTAGGGGAGCCTACCACACCCTGCCCGGGGGACCCTGCCGGGCGTTCCCACATCGCCGGGAGCTCCGGGCCGCGCCTCCTGCGTTCCCAGTTCCCGGCCGCCGCCCCAGCCCGCGCACCTTGCACAGCTGCTGCCCCTGAGACAGCGCCTCGAAGGGGAAGCGCTGGTGGCACTTGGTGCAGGCGTAGAGCGCCGCCATGTCCGGCTCGGGCCGTGCTCACCGCCCCGCCGGCCCGGCCCGCCGCTTTATCTGTCAGTCTGAGGCACAACCTGGCGGCGGCGGCAGCGGCAGCAGCGGCGGCGGCAGGCTGTGGGTTGCGGCAGGCGGGAGGGCGGGAGCGGGCGGGCGGGCCGGGGCGGGCGCGGCGGCGCTGGACGCCCGTTTACTGGTTTACTTAGGCGTCAATCAAGCAGGAAGGGGCGGAACACGGACCCTTTGACGACTCTGATTCGGTACGAACTGGTGTACGCCACTGTGACGCGCGAGGCCGCGATTATGTAAAGCGCAGTCACGCGGGAGCGCCGCCTGGAGAGACCGTCTCCGACCCGGACCTCGGAAGCGCTGGGGCTCCTCCCCACTTCGCTCTACGTTCCCGCCCTCGTTCCGCCTCTCCTCTGCTGTGGGCGCGATCGCGCTTCTCGCGATACCTCAAGTGGCGTTGTGATATTTTGGTTTCCATGGAGCGGCCCTCGGGGGCACGTGGGGCGTGACTGGGCCCAGAGCGGAGCGTTGTAGATCTGGAACTCCCGCCGCCGCCCTGAGACGGAAGGTGGGCAGCCTGTGGAAGAAGCGCTCGGTCACTGGAGCACGGGGGCCCGCCCAGTCCTCTCACTGGAGCGAGAAGTAACTGAGGGCCACTTGGAAGGTTGTCCTCTGTCCCGGACCCCTAAAGAAGAGGGGGCCACGCAGAGCGCGCCCTTCCGTTGCAGGATCAAGGATTTCAGAGAGATGACAGGCGCCTCGCGGGGATGACTTCACACTGAGGCGTCCCGGGGCCCTGCAGGCCCCCTCGAGCGGGGCATGCAAATGGCCTTGACCTGCTTCCTGCTGTCTTCTCCGCTAGCCGCTCCCTGAAGCGGCCACGGGGGCTTGCCGGCTGGGCCTGGCCGCGGAAGGCAAGCCTCGCCCTCCTGGCACCCCTGCCTTCATTCGGTTCCCAGCTTGGCACTCCTAGGGGCTCCTGGTTGTCCGGCCGTCTCCAGAGCTTCCTACGGCACTGACCTTTGCAAGCGCGGGCCTTGGCTGCCCCTGTGCCGAGGTTGCCCGCTCTGCCCACCGCCTGGACGGTACTAATTAAAGTTTTACATCGACGTTCGCTTTGTTCTGTGGAGGGCGCGCTTGTTCCAGTGCCCTGCCCTCGACAAAATGTACTCCTTGAAGCCCGGATCTAGCCCTCTCTCTCTGCGGGTTACTCCAAAGATGTACTAATCAGATGTTTAGGCTCTGGGGTCCGAAAACGAAGGGTGAACCTCGCTAGCTGTGTGACCCAGGAACCAATGCTGAACTCCAGCCTCGTTTTCCTCAGTCGTACACTTGGTCAGTGAGAGACTCAAAAATACTACATGGAGGACAATTGCTTAATGGATAAGAGTTTTGTTTTGTCGCTAGGTAGAGGTGATGGCTGCGTGGCAGCGTGAGTGTCCTAACTCCGTTGAATTGTCAGCTTTAAAATGCTTCATTGCACCTCAGATTATTTTTACGGGGGTGAGCATACAGTCTCAGGAGCCAGACTGCCTGACTTTGAATCCTAGTTTTCCCACTTATAAGCTGTGTGACTTGAACACATTAAAAATAAAACAGACAGGGGCAGGTGCTCGGTGCAGCGGGTTAAGCTGGAGTGTGCAGCACCAGCATTCTGTGTGGAGTCCTGGCTGCTCCACTTCCAATCCAGCTGCCTACTAATAGACCTTGATACAGATGTGGATGTTTGCAAAGCACAATGGGAAAGAAGACTTTAGCAGCTTTTAGGCAGACAAATTGGGTTTATGTTTTTAAAAGGTGTGTCTGGCTGCCGGGAGAACAGACCGCAGGAGCCAGAGTTCGTGCAGTGAGGCCATTGAGAGGCTGTTGTGGTCACCCAGGTGAGAGTTAAAAGGTTGTAATGGGGAGAAGTAGGCAGATTCCAGATAAGTTTTGGAGGTAGAGCAACAGGATTTAGGAGAAGACTGGGTGTGAGAGGTGGTGAAGGAAAGGAAGAAATTGTTGATGTGGACAGCTGTGTGGATGGTGGCATCGTTAGGAGCAAGAGAAGACTAGAAGGGCAAGTGTCAGAGTCAAAACCCAGAGTCCGCTTCTGATAAGTCCTAGATGCTTGTGGGACACCGAGGAGACACCACATAGGCAGGGGCTGTGTTCTGTGCGCCTCTAAGAGGAGGGGATGGGATGAAGACAGTTTTGAGGACAGTTATCAGCATATCTGTGGTTATCTAAAGCCCTCCGACTGAACAATATTACCTTGGAAACCTGGAGAAGAGAACCAGGTTCCGGAGAAAAGAGAGAAACTCTCCCCGGCGGTTGAGGTCCAGGAAACACCTGCAGAGGGGCCAGGAGCCACAGGGTGCAGAGGGGAGGGTGTGGTTTCGCAGAAGAGCCAGAGACGTTACTCATCCGTGTCATCAGCTACCAGAGACTACAGTGAGGACAATGACCGATGCTTCCAGAAGTGACCTCAACACACAGCCATGTTTGCTGAATGTCCGCTCAGAGAAAACGTGTGCCTCCTTCCTTCAGGAAGCCTTCCTGGCCTGTCTTTGGCAGCTGCAGTTGGCAGTGCCCTGAGGGAACTGTGGGAGTATTAGTAGTAGTGTTCAGAGTAGGAAAAGAAAAGCAAGGAGTGGGTGTTCAGCCTAGTGGCTAAGATACCCATGCCCCATGCTGGACAGAGTCCCAGGTTCAATTCCCAGCTCTCACTCCTGATCCAGCTTCCAGCGAATACAGACCCCTGGAGGCAGTGGTGAAGGCTCAAGTAATTGGGTTCCTGTCACCCACCTGGCTCTCACTTCAACCCCTCCTTCTGTTGTGACCATATGGGAAGTGGGCCAAAAGATGTGAGCACTCTCTCACTCTCACTCTCTCTCTCCGCTTCTCAAAAAAACATTTTTTTGGCCGGTGCCGTAGCTCAATAGGCTAATCCTCTGCCTTGCGGTGCCAGCACACTGGGTTCTAGTCCCAGTCGGGGCACCGGATTCTGTCCCGGTTGCCCCTCTTCCAGGCCAGCTCTCTGCTGTGGCCCGTGAAGGCAGTGGAGGATGGCCCAAGTGCTTGGGCCCTGCACCCCATGGGAGACCAGGAGAAGCACCTGGCTCCTGGCTTCGGATCAGCACAGTGCGCCAGCCACAGCGGCTTTTCCAGGCCATAGCAGAGACCTGGGTTGGAAGTGGAGCAGCTGGGACTCGAACCAGCACCTTATATGATGCCAGCAAGAGTTTGGATTGACCTGAGAATGACAGGAAGTCATTGGAGGCCGTTAAGCTGTAGAGTGTTGGAAGGATTTGTGTTTTAAAAGACCACCCTGGCTTCTCTATGAAAAAAGGGGGTGAATGGAAACAAGGAGACTAATTAGCCAGAGGTGATGGTGACTGAGCTTGGGAAAGAGATTTGGAATATGGTTTTCTTTTTTCATTTCTTCTACTATGATAAAATTACAGTGGGCTGGCACCGTGTACAGTGGGTTAAGTTGCTGCCTGCAATGCCAGCATCCCATATGAATGCCAGTTTGAGTCCTGGCTGCTCTGCTTCTGATCCAGCTCCCTGAGCTAATGCACTTGAGAAAGGAGCAAAAGATGGCCCAAGCACTTAGGTCCCTGCCACTCAAGTAGGGGACCCCAAGGGAGTTCCAGGCTCCTGGCTTCAGCCTGGCCCAGCTCTACCTGTTGTGGCCGTTTGGGGAGTGAACCAGTGGATGAAAGATCTCTTCCTCTCAGTATCTCTCTATAACTCTGCCTTTCAAATATATAAATAAATCATTTCAAAAAACATAGTTTGCTATTTAACCATTTTGAAGTATACAATTCAGTGGCATTAAATACATTCACAAGAGTGGGCATTTGGTGTAGCAGTTAAGCTGCCACTTGCAATGTCTACCTCCCATAACTGAGTGCCTGAGTTAGAGTCCAGGCCCTGCCTCTGATTGCATCTTCCTGCTAATGTGAACCCTTGTAGGCAGTGATGGCTCAAGTACTTGGATCCCTGCCATGCACCTGGGAGACATGGATTGAGTTCCAGGCTCCTGGCTTCAGCCTAATCCAGCCCAGGTTGCTGCGGATATTTGGGGAATAAACCAGTAGATGGAAGATCTCTCCATCTGTCTGTCACTCTCTTTCTCTGTCTTTTTCATAAAATGAAAACAAAAAAGTGGAAACATGTAAGGAACACATTCACAGAGGCCAGTGCTTTGGTGCAGCAGGTTAAGCCACCACCTGAAATGCTGACCTCCCACACGAGCGTTGGTTATAGTCTCAGCTGCTTCCAATCCAGCTCCCTGCTGATGCACCTGGGAGGGCAGCAAAAGATGATTCAAGTACCCGGGCTCCTGCCACCAACATGGGAGACCTGGATGAAGCTCCTGCCTCCTTGCTTCTGCCTGGCCCAGCCCTGGCCCAGCCCTGGCCATTGTGGCCATTTGGGGAATGAAACAGTGGATAAAAGATCTCTCTCTGTCTCTCCCTCTCTCTCATTCTCTGTAACTGTCTTCCAAATACATAAATAAATATTTTTAATAAAGTTTAAGATTTATTTATGTATTTGAAAGTCAGAGTTACACAGAGAGAGGAGAGAAAGAGAGAGAGAGACAGAGAGAGAGAGGTCTTCCATCCGCTGGTTCACTCTCCAATTGGCTGCAACAGCCAGAGCTACGCCAACCTGAAGCCAGGAGCCAGGAGCTTCTTCTGTGTCTCCCATGTGGGTGCAGGGGTCCAAGGACTTGGGCCATCTTCTACTGCTTTCCTAGGCCATAGCAGAGAGCTGGATTGGAAGTGGAGCAGCCGGGTCTCAAACCGATGCCCATATGGAGTACCGGCACTTCAGGCCAGGGCGTTAACCCGCTGTACCACAATGCTGGCCCCATAAATAAGCTTTTTTAAAAATAAAAAAATTGGCTGGCGCTGCGGCTCAATAGGCTAATCCTCCACCTAGCGGTGCTGGCACACCGGGTTCTAGTCCCAGTCGGGGTGCTGCATTCTGTCCCGGTTGCCCCTCTTCCAGGCCAGCTCCCTGCTATGGCCCGGGAGCACAGTGGAGGATGGCCCAAGTGCTTGGGCCCTGCACCCCATGGGAGACCAGGAGAAGCACCTGGCTCCTGGCTTCGGATCAGTGTAGCACGCAGACCGTACGGCCATTTGGGGGGTGAACCAACGGAAGGAAGACCTTTCTCTCTGTCTCTGTCTCTCTCTCTCTCTAACTCTGCCTGTCAAAAAATAAAAATAAAAAAAATCTGGGGCCAGCACTGTGGTGTAGCAAGTAAATCTGCTGCCTGCAGTGCCAGCATCCCATATGGGCACCAATTCAAGTCCTGGCTGCTCCACTTCTGATCTAGTTCTCTGCTATGGCCTGGTAAAGCAGTAGAAGATGGCCCAAGTCTTTGGACTCCTGCACCCATGTGGGAGACCCAGAGGAAGCTCCTGGCTCCTGGCTTCAGATCAGCTCAGCTCCAACTGTTGCGGCCATCTGGAGAGTGAACCAGCAGATGGAAGACCTCTCTCTCTCTCTCTGCCCCTCCTTCTCTCTGTAACTCTTTCAAATAAATAAATAAATCTTTAAAATAAATTCACATGCAATGCTGTGCAACCATCACCATTACCTATTTCCAAAATATTTTCATCATTGTAAACAGAAGCTCTGAACCTATTCAGCAGTAACATTCCATTACCCCCTACTCCCTGGTAACCCGTTATTCTACTTTCTATCTCTACGAATTTGCCTATTCTAGATGTGTCATTTAATTGGAATCATACAATATTTGTCCAATTGTGTCTGGCTTATTTCACTTAGCATGTTTTCACGGTTCATTCTCAGTGTAGCTAACGTCAGGCCTCCATTCCTTTTCACGACTGAATAGTATTTCACTGTGCATGTGTCCTACATACCACACTTTGCTTAGCCATTCATCTACAGGAGGGTGTGTTTAGATTGTTTCCTCCTGCCTTTGTCCATTTTGTGCTGCTGTAAGAGAAAAAGAACAGAGGTTTATTTCTTGCAGTCTGGACGCTGGGAATTCCAGCATCCGGGGACCCGCAGGTTTCGGTTTTCCGTTGACCAACTGCTGCTGCCTGCTTCCAGGACAGCTGGACGGTGCTGCAGCCTCCAGAGGGAGGTAAGACCCTGTCTTCACCTGGTGAAAAGGCAAGACAGAGCGGGGAGCCTCCTCTGAGAGGGCCCCTCTCCCATTCGGGAGGGAGGAGCCCCCACAGCCAATCACCTCTCAGAGGCCCGCCTCCCGATTCTCTTCCATTGGCCACGAAGTTCCAGTGCCTAATGCTGGAAAGGTTCACCCCGCAGCACTGTCTTTTGAGCTATTAGGAGTAATGCCACGATGGCCGTTGGTGTACAGTGTCTGGTGCATCCTTGATTTCGACTCTTGTGGGCATATTCCTAGGAGTAGAACTGCTGGCTCATCCGGTGGTTCCATTTTTAACTTTTTGAGGAGCTGCCAGCATGTTTTCCATAGTGGTCTCACTAGCTTCCACTTCCCCAGTGGTGATGAGGATTCTGATTTCTCCATATCCGGTTATTTCTCATTGTGGTTTGTTCTTATTTTTAAATTAAAGCTGTTAAAATATATATTTATTTTCACTTTATTTGAAAGGCAGAGAGGGAGCTTCCATTTGCTAGTTTATTCCCTAAGTGCCTGCAACAGCCAGCGCAGGGCCAGGCCAAAGCCAGGAGCTCAGAATTCAATCCGTCTCGCACAGGGTGGCAGAGACTCCAGTACTGAGCATCAGTGCTGCTCCCAGGGTGCACGCTAGCAGGAAGCTGGATAGGAGGTGCTCTGACAATGGGATGTGAATGTCCCACCGCAACCTTCACCACTGAACCAAATGCATGCCCCTGTTTTTTCTCTCTTTTTTTTTAATATTTATTTTTATTCATTTGAAAGGCAGAGTGACCGAGAAAAGGAAAGACACAGAGAGAAAGAGAGAGAGATCTTCCTATCTGTCAGTTTACTCTCCAAATGGCCACAACACCCATGGCCTGTCCAGACAGAAGCCAGGAGCCAGGAACTTCATCTGGGTCTCCCATGTGGGTGGCAGGGGCCTAAGGACTTGAAACGTCACCTGCTGCCTCCCAGGGTGCACAGGAGCAGGAAGCTGGACTGGAACTGGAGGCAGGACTGATGTGGGATTCTAAGTGGCGGCTTAATCCAGTGTACCACAATACCCAGCGTGCTTCTTTTCTCTCTCTCTCTCTCTCTGTCTCTCTTTGATTTACTTGTTTGAAAAGCAGAGTGACACAAAGACAGATGAGGAGAGAGAAAAAGAGAGTGAGAGAGAGAGGTATCTTCCATTTGCTGGTTCACTCCCCAGGTGTTCACAACAGCCAGGGCTGAGCCAGTTTGAAGCCAGGAGAGGCTCCAGGCTCTTGGTTCCAGATGGGCCCAGCTCCAGCCATTGTGACCATTTGGGGAGTGAACCAGCAGATGGAAGACCTCTCTCTCTCTGCCTTTGCCTCTGCCTCTGTCTCTGCCTCTCTGTAACTCTGCCTTTCAAATAAATAAATCTTTTTAAAAATGTCTTTTAATTTTTATGAAATCTAATTTATTTCTTTTGTTGCCAGTGCTTTATGTGTCATACTGTGTGTGTGTGTGTGTGTGTGCATGCATGAGATACTTAAGAAGCCATTGCCAACTCAATGGTTTGGGATACATTTTTGGACAGAACTTACATGGCTGGCTGAGGGTTTGGGCAATAGAGAGAAATGAAGCTTTTTGGCATAAGCACTGGGTGAACCGGGGTGAGATGACCTGGAATGGCAAGCACAGTGGAGGAGCAGATTTGGAAGGAAAAGCAAGACAGACCCCTGCTGGCCAGGGTAAGTTTGGAATGACTGTCAGAGGAGCAGGCAGCCAGAAGTGCAGCCTGAGCCTCAGAGCAGCAGCCAGGGCCGCAGGCGCAACTTGGAAGTCAGGAACAGCATTTTAAAGGCCGTGAGATCGCCTGCGAATTGAGTGAAGAAGAGTTCCAGGAATTTACCTGGAGCTTCCATCATCGGAAGTTTGGTGACTGAGGATGGGATGGCAGAGGGAAGGGGTGGGAATCCAGCAAATGAGACTAAGAAGAGGCAGCCAGCAAGGGAGGAAGAAAACCAGGAGACTTTTTTTTTTTTTAATTTTAGATTTATTTATCTGAAAGGCAAAGAGAGATAGAGAGACTGAGAGATCTCCCATTCATTGGTTCACTGCCCTAAATGGTCACAACAGCCAGGTCTGCGCCAGGCTAAAGCCAGGAGCCAGGGAACTCCTTCCTGGACTCCCACAGAGTGCAGGGCCCAAGCACTTGGGCTGTCTTCTGCTACCTTCCCATTAGCAGACACCTGGATTGGAAGCAGAGCAGCCAGGACATGAACTGGTGCTGCAGTATGAGATGCCTGCCCGGCAGGAGGCAGCTTAACCTGCTGTGCCACCATGCCGACGACGGCCCAAAGCAGGAGCGTTTTGAGTTGCAGAAGCCACATGAAGAAAAGGCTTCTAGAAATAAGTGATTGGCTGTGTTAAAGGCAGTTTAGAGCTTTGGCAGGATGGATATGTTTGGTGACCTTGACGAATGTGGTTTCACAGACTTGGAGGGAGAAAAAGCCTGATTGGGATGGATTTTAACCCTGTCTTTAGAGAGAACAGCGGAGAACAGTGGCACAAACAGAAATGTGGAAATGGAGCCAGTGGATGTAGAGAAGGATCTAGGGGCCTTTTTATTTTTAAGAATTCTTTATTAATTTTGAAAGTTAGAGAGGTAGAACAGAGAGACAGAGGGAGAGAAGTGTGTATGTGTGAGAGAGAGAAAGAGAGAGCGAGTGAGAGCGAGCAAGCGAGCTAGCTAGCTTCTGTGTGCTGGTTCATTTCCCAGATGGCCACAAGTGCTGGACCAGACCAATGCCAGGAGCTTCATCCGGGTCTCCCACGCAGGTGCAGGGGCCCAAGGACTTGAGGCATCTTCCACTGCTTTTCCCAGGCCATTAGCAGGGAGCTGGATCAAAAATGAAGCAGCCAAGACATGAATTGGTGCTTCTATGGGATTGCAGGTGCCACAGGTGGTGGCTTAACCTATTATGCCACAATGCTGTCCCCTTTTTTCTTTTTCTTAAATGGGGGCTACAATAAAGGGATACATTGACAATACCAGAGAAAGAAGATTTTTTCAGGGGCAAAGTCTTTGAGTAGGTGCTAGTGCTGTGGCTTAGCTGGTAAAGCCACTGCCTGCAGTGCCAGCATCCCATATGGGCGCAGGTTCTGGTCCCAGCTGCTCCACTTCCCATTCAGCTCTGCTATGGCCTAGGAAAGCAGTAGAAGACTTGGGCCCCTGTACCTGTGTTGGAGACCCTGAAGAAGCTCCAAGCTCCTGGCTTCAAATGGGCCCTGCTCTGGTCATTGTGGCCATTTGGGAAGTGAAGCAGTGAATGGAAGACCTCTCTCTCTCTCTGCCTCTCTGTAACTCTGCCTTTCAAATGAATAAAATCTTTTTAAAAAAATTTTCTAAAAAGTCTGAGTAGTGAGTGCAATAGCATTTCAACAGGAGTAGCAGGGATACTTTAGGATGTCCCCCCACACTTTCCGGGACCGTGTCTACAGCCTAGGAGGTTCTTGGACTATTGCAGTTGGAACGGAAAGGAGGAGCTAGTCTTTGACATCCGTCCATCCTGAAATTCTCCCAGCTGCCTTGCTGCCGTTCTCACCAGGACTGCAAGCCCTCTTCAGGTAACAGGTGCTCTGCTCAAGGCCATTGGAGAAAATGCTCCGCTGCTCCCTGTGCCACCTTCAAGCACAGTGAGTCCCCACCTTCCAACCATTCATTAGCTCTCTCCTCCTCTGGGACAGGTTGGGTACCCACCTAGGGCAGGGTTGGTCTTTGGCAAGAAGGAGAATGCACACCCATTCCCTGGCTAGAAGAAGCTAGACATTTAGGCTTATCCTCTGGAGCAGTGTAAGGGCTAATGTTCTGGATCAGCTGGTGCCCATGTCCGTGGTACCATGCAGGGGCCCACGTAGCTTCCAGGGAGTTGCTCCACGGTCTGCACGGTTGAAGTTGGTTCACGGCGGGGGCCCAGCCAGGAGGAAAAAGTCCTTGGCCCTCTTCTCTTTCTCGTTCATCCAGTTCTTGGCTTTTCTACAACTGATGACTTTTGAAATTTGCATTCTGGCCTTGCCCCTGACCTTGACATCTCCATTGGGTGTCAGTTGGTAGCTCAAAGTTGCGTGTATTCAAAACGCCCAGCTCCTCCTCCAGTCTTCCCTCTTTCAGCTGATGAAGCTCCATTTTCCCAGTTGTTTGGGCCACGGAGCTTGGTGTCATCCCAGACTCCTCGTTTCCTCTCACAGTCCTCATCTAGGCTACCAGCAGATGCTCTATTATCAAAACTCCAGGTACCCCTCGCTAGTGAACACATGCTATCCAAATCAGAGACCGAAGAGATGCAGAGAACATTCTTCTGAAATATCTCTCAGCATCTGAGCCCTTACTACCAGTACCATCTATCTAACCAGGCCCTGTGTTTGGGGGACTCAGCATAGCACAAAGACACCAAAAACAAAATCACGTGTCACTCGGGATCTGAAGCCCAGCACCGGTGTTGCACAACTGGTGGCTCTAAACGTCTACTACAGGGCAGCACCGTTCAGGCCCCAAAGAATGCTCTTTTTTTTTTTTTTTTTAGATTTATTTATTTATTTGAAAGGCAGAATTACAGAGAGGCAGAGAGAGAGAGAGCTCCTCCATCCCCTGGTTCACTCCCCAAATGGCTGCAATGGCTGGAGCTGGGCTGATCTGAAGCCAGGAGCCAAGAACTTCTTCTGGGTTTCCCAAACAGGTGCAAGGACCCAAGGACTTGGGCCATCTTCTACTGCTTTCTAATAGGCCACAGCAGAGAGCTGGATCAGAAGAGGAGCAGCTGGGATTTGAACCAGTGCCCATACAGGATGCCGGCACTGCAGATGGAGGCTTTACCCCATACACCCCTGTCGCTCCCCCTCTTCGTGGAGGAACGACACTAAACCCTGCCTAGGCTTCATATCCGAGTCACGGCACCATTATGTCGCTCCCCCTCTTCGTGGAGGAACGACACAAGACTCTGCGTTGTTCTTTCATCTGCTCAGCCCTCCCCGGGTTTGCTGCTGGTTCTTCCCGGGTTGGCTACCATCCCTTCCACCTCCGTGGAAGGGCGGTTCCCCCTGCCACTTTCCCCACTTCCACGGGGGAGCGGCACACCACCGGCCGGCTCTCTCGGGGGCTGCTCAGGTGTTCCCTTTAGATAGATGTTCCTGGTGCATGTTGTCTCTCTCCTCCTTTATAGTCCTCTTCCACCAATCCCAACTCTGCTACCCACACGCCGAGTACGCTGCTCTCCTCCAATCAGGAGCAGGTCCTGCTGTTTATTGGTTGAACTGGAGGCAGCTGTGTAGAAGCTGTTTCCTCCTCTCCCAGCGCCATATTGTGGGAGAGCAGATGCTTAGAATAAGTCTTAATTCCAGTAACAGTCTAGTCCGAGTTGCTCCCCACACACCCCAGCGTCAATACCCCAAGAATGCTTTTGCACTATGTCCTGGAACCAAACTGAACTCTGCTGATTGCTGTAAATGTTTACAGGCTGTGTCAAGCCAACATCAGACATCACTTTAGAGTATAGGGATGAATGAGAGACAGAAAAGCTTAGGTAAGAAGAAAGACAAGAGGGCCAGCATGATATAACGGGTTAAGCCACTATCTGCAACCCCAGCAGCCCATATGGGTGCTGTTTCAAGTCTGGGCTGCTCCACTTCTGATCCAGCTCTCTGCTATGGCCTGGGAAAGCAGTGGGAGATGGCCCAAGTGCTTGGACCCCTGAACCCATGTGGGAGACCCAGAAGAAGTTCCTGGCTCCTGGCTTCGGTCTGGCCCAGTCTGCGGCCATTTGGGAGCAAACCAGCGGATAGATGATCATCTCTCCCTCTCTCTCTGTAACTCTGCCTTTCAAAGAAATAAAAATAAATCTTAAAAAAGAAAAGACAAATTAATTGACTCACTGAGCCCTTCCGTCCTGCTAGCATGAAGGCAATTACTTCTTGCATAGCAAAGTATTATTTCCCAGTAGTGCCCAGGGTCCATTTCTTGCTTCCCCTCCCGCGTCCATCCAAACTAGAGATATTCACAGATACCTTGGTGTTCACAGCAGCTGTGGGTGGCAGCTGAAGGATGTTTTCTAACCGGACAGGTCTGTGTATGTATGCATCTAGATATATGCATGAAGCATGGCACCAAGTCTTTCTGCTGGCTTTAGATGAATATTGAATGCTAAAATGGCATTAGCATTACAAAATTAATCAGATGTGATTAAATTTTCAGAACAAGGGGCCGGCGCTGTGGCACAGCAGGTTAAAGCCCTGACCTGAAGCACCAGCATCACATATGGTTCAAGACCCGGCGGCTCCTCTTCCGATCCAGCTCTCTGCTGTGGCCTGGGAAAGCAGTGGAAGATGGCCCAAGTGCTTGGGCCCCTGCACCCGTGTGGGAGACCTGGAAGAAGCTCCTGGCTCCTGGCTTCAGATCAGCACAGCTCCAGCTGTTGCAGTCAGCTGGGGAGCTCCACCCTCAGGACCTAATCACCCAATAGCTTCCAAGCACAATTAGGATTAGGACTTTTCATAAATTTGTTAAATATAATTGCCACCATGGCAACCATTTTAGGCTTGACAAAAGTTGTTTGAAAACAAGTTCTAACTTGTCACCTTTGCCTCGCTGAGAGTTCCCCTCCCTGTGTGGCTGCTTATGGTATAGCTCACTGGTTCCTCATTCCACTGACTCAAAACCCAACATGCCCACAACCGCCAGCCGTGATAAACCTAATTGTTGACACCTGCATCACATAAATAAGTGACCTGTGTTTTCTTGAAAGTCACTGGTCCACAACTTGGAGAGGAGGCACAAGGGATCTCACCCTTGGGCCTTAATAGTCCCACAGAGTGGGCAGTCATTGTGGTACAGCAGGTTAAACCACTGCTTATGATGTTGGCATCCAGTCTGGAAGTGCAGGTTCAATTCCTGGCTGCTTCAACCCTGGTCCAGCTCCCTGCTAATGTACCTAGGAAAGCACATATGGCCCAACTACTTGGACCCCTGCCACCCTCATGGGAGACCAGGATGGCACCCCTAGTTCCCAGCTTTGGGAAGAGAACCATCAGACAAGAGGTCTCTGTCTCGCCTCTCTCTTTGTTACTTTTTCAAATAAATACATTTTTTTTTACAATTTATTTATTTGAGAGGTAGAGTTACAGAGAGAGGGAGACACAGAGAAATAGGTCTTCCATCTGATGGTTCACTCCCCAGATGGCCACAATGGCTGGAGCTGAGCCAATCTGAAGCCAGGAGCCAGGAGCTTCTTCCCAGTCTTCCACATGGGTGCAGGGGCCCAAGCACTTGGGCCATCTTCCACTGCTTTCCCAGGCCATAGCAGAGAGTTGGATCAGAAGAGGAACAGCTGGGACATGAACTGGTGTCAATATGGGATGCTGGCCAGCGCTGCAGGCAGAGGCCTAGCCTGCTGCACACCGTGCCAGTCCCTCAAATAAATACATTAAAAAAAAAAAAAAAGTCCCGTGGGTCCGTCCCTTCTCTCGCTCTTCACCTGCTGGTGAGCTCAAGCAGCTGGGGAGGCCTCCCTTCCCCTTCCCCTGCAGTGCACGTTACTGCCTTCCTTCTGGAATCTGTAATGAGACTGCTCTGCTACTTCAGGTGTTTGCTGCGTCCTCTGTGTCTCACCTGGCCCACACGCCTGCACCTAACTCTCCACCCAGTCACAGCTCTCCTGGAGAGTGGCTAAGAGGGGCTGGCACTGTGGCGTAGTGAGTAAGGCTGCCACCTGAGACTCCAGCATCTCATATGGGAGCCAGTTCAAGTCCCAGCTGCTCCACTTCCAATCCAGCTCTCTGCTAATGTACCTGGGAAAATAGCAGAAGGTGGCACAGTATTTGGGCCACTGCACTCACAAGGGAGACCCAGAAGAATAAACTGGGCACAGGTCAAATAAGAGGCACAAGGGCATCTGTCAGTATAAGCAAATGTCCCAAGAGAGGGACACCTGATCACCGGGCCAGACAATTAGGCGTTAAGCTATCTACCAAGATAAAGAAGTGGCCCTTGAATAGCTCACTGTAGGGGCCACCGTTGTGGCACAGTGGGTTAAGCAATTGCCTGTGAGGCCAGCATTCCACATGAGCGCCATCTCATGATCCAGCTCCCTGCTAATGCTCCTGGAAAAGCAGCTGCAGATGGCCCGAGTGCTTGTGCCCCTGCACCCACGTGGGAAACCCGGAAGAAGCTCCTGGCTCCTGGCTTCAGATCGAATCATCTCCGGCCGTTGCAGCCATTTGGGGAGTGAATCAGTACATGGAAGATCTCTTTCTTGGCCAGCGCCGTGGCTCAATAGGCAAATCCTCTGCCTTGCGGCGCCGACACACCGGCTTCTAGTCCCAGTCGGGGCGCAGCATTCTGTCCCGGTTGCCCCTCTTCCAGGCCAGCTCTCTGCCGTGACCAGGGAGTGCAGTGGAAGATGGCCCAAGTGCTTGGGCCCTGCACCCCATGGGAGACCAGGAGAAGCACCTGGCTCCTGCCTTCGGATCAGCACGGTGAGCCGGCCGCAGCGCGCCAGCCGTGGCGGCCATTGGAGGGTGAATAAACGTGAAAAGGAAGACCTCTCTCTCTCTCTCTCACTATCCACTCTGCCTGTCAAAAAAAAAAATCTCTTTCTTTCTCTCTCTCTCTAACTCTGCCTTTCAAATAAATAAAATAAATCCTAAAAAAGGAAAAGTACATGGTAAGCATCCACAGCGACCTACCTCTCTGGAGCTGGAACTCACAGCTCCTCTGAAAACTCAAGATGAAATCAGAGAAAAATAATGGGTTTTATCATATGGATGAGGTGAAGGCGGAGATGCAGACATTCAGACCGCAGCAGTCAAATAAAAGCTCCAGGTCCACACATACTTTTGATTTTGTCATTACTGAGGTGCATGTGTTAAGGCATCGTGTTCATCTGTTTGTTTCTGTAACAAAATCCCGAGCGGGGGTCCCTGATAAAGAAGTGTAGTTGTTCGCAGTTCTGGAGGCTGGAAGTCCAGGAGGGTGGGCTGGTGCCTGGTGAGGGTCTTCCAGCTGCACCACCACACAGCACAGGGACCTCACCCGTGAGACACGGCAAGTGTGCTGGCTCAGCTGTGCAGGTCTCTTCCTCTCCTTGCAAAGCCACCAATGGCATCATGGAGGCCCCGTCCCTAAGACCCCAGGTCCAAATCCCATTAATATAGCCATGGGGATTGAGTTTCAACAAGTGAACTTTTAGGGGACACATTTAAGCCACAGCAGGGTGGAAGGTAGACGGAGAGAGATCTTCCATCTGCTGGCTCACCACCCGAATGGCCACAATGGCTAGGACTGGGCCACTCCAAAGCCAGGAGCCTGAAACTCCACCCGCATCTCCCACGTAGGGAGCAAAGGCCCCATCACTTGAGTCATCATCTGCTGCCTTCCCAGGCGCATTAACAGGGGGCTGGATTGGAAGTGGACCTGCCCATGGCCCGCCGCGGCTCAATAGGCTAATCCTCTGCCTGCAGCGCTGGCACCCCAGGTTCTAGTCCTGGTTGGGGCGCCGGATTCTGTCCTGGTTGCCCCTCTTCCAGGCCAGCTCTCTGCTGTGGCCTGGGAGTGCAGTGGAGGAAGGCCCAAGTCCTTGGGCCCTGCACCCGTGTGGGAGACCAGGAGAAGCACCTGGCTCCTGGCTTCGGATCAGTGCAGTGTGCCAGCTGCAGCGGCCATTGGGGGGTGAACCAACAGAAAAAGGAAGACCTTTCTCTCTGTCTCTCTCTCTCACTGCCCACTCTGCCTGTCAAAAAAAAAAAAAAAAAAAAAAAAAAAAGGAAGTGGACCTGCCAGAACTCTGCTATGGGATGCCAACGTTGCTGGTAGCAGCTTAACCTACTGCACCACAATGCTGGTCCCAAATATATTTTTACTTCCTAGTCTGCAAGCTTGACTTATATCTCCCAGTTTTTCAATACTTACATATGTAGTGCATGAGCCTCCATCCTTTGTCCTGAGAGCTGCGCCTGGGTCTGGTAGGCCTGCTTGCTTCTCCCTCCTCAAGCTCAAGGTGACACGACTGCCCTTGTCTCAGAGCTCACCATCCGCACTCGGGAACCAACCGGATTCAAGCAGCGAGGAATAGCCAAGTTCCTCCAGGATTCAAGCACTTCCTACACCCTGTTGCCAGTACTCTGGTCCAAGCCATCCTAACTTCTCAGCTGGTCTGATGGGCTTGGTTTTGTTTCAACTTAGCTAAAATGGAACTGTGTTTCCCAGAAATCCCATTGCTCTGTCGTTTTGGGTGAGAATATGCCCCGGGAGGAGCTCTGAGCAGGATTTGGAGTGCGGGAGTGAGGCTGTAACCAGGTTTGTGCTTGGCAGGTCAGGCGCGGCCCCAGCTCCTGCCTGTTTTCACTGATCTGCTGGCTCCTCTCGTGGGTGCGAGGAAGCAGCCGGGCCCACAGCCGCTCCAGCAGCCCCTGGACCTCCACCTGCAGCTGCTCCAACTCCTGGCCTGGGTGCCCGCTGATGAAAGGCACCAGCTGCTCCTCAGGTCACCATCATCAACATTTTGGAGGCTTGGAGGTGTGGGGACCTGGCTTGTTCTCGTGGTTTCCAGTCCATCTTTGTAGGTTCTGTCTTGACCCTGCCCTCTCCCTCTTCATGTCTGTCTGCCCTTTGCAGTGAGCTGCTCTGCTGACTTCCAGCCCAATAGCAGATGCACAAGAAACAGCCATACAGAGACTACCAACCAGCACCTTGTCTGCATTAAGTCAAATCCCTATAATAAATCCATTACTCTGTTTCACTCCTAGTGCTCCTGCTTCTAGGATGGGACCCTAACTGACACACCTGGGTTATTGCACTTGGCTCCTCACTGGCCCCCGTTTCTGTCCCTACTACCCCCACCCTCCACAAACAGAGTGAGATGCATCGTCCCACTCCCTCCAGTGGCTTCTCAGCTCATCATAGTTGAAAACCCAAACCCTTACCCTGACTACGCCAGACTCAACTCAGAGGTCTCCCAGCAGAAGGTCCCAGCAGCTAACATCGTTGCTTCATCCCCAAACGATGTTGGCTGCCTCAGCCCCAGTGGGAGACAGGTGCCAGTGTTTGTCACGGACTCAATCAAGGCTGCTCAGGAGAGGACCACCGCGACTTTAACACTTGTGTCTGACCCAGCTGAACCCACGAAAGCTCTGGATTCCCCAGTACCTGCTGGGGTGACTTTACACAATGGAGCGAGTTAACACAACACCAAGATGCAAACTTTTGCTTCCTTAGGATTGAAACCCTAAGAAAGTGTTAACATACAACACAGACTCTGTGTTTTGGGGAACATAGGTTGGCATTTAGTATCAAAAGAGATCTATTTTGGGGTCGCATTTCTACTTCAATGAAGGCAATAGGGACCTCAATGCTGGGAGTAGGCAGAGTGATTATAACCCAGGCCTTTGGTTCGCAGTACAACATTATTACATTTTTATTTGTAAAGGTCATGTGAGAAATCAGATCCAGGAAAAGAGTTGCAAGGACTCTAATGCATAGCTTCAGTAAGACTCCAATGTCAAAGTCAAGGTTCTGGGGCTGGTGCTATGTTGTAGCAAATAAAGCTGCTGCCTGCACTGCCAGCATCCCATGTGGGTGCCAGTTTAAGTCCCGGCTGCTCCACTTCAGATCCAGCTCCCTGCTATGGCCTGGGAAAGCAGTAGAAGATGACCCAAGTCCTTGGGTCTCTGCACCCACGTGGGAGACCCAGAGTAAGCTCCAGGCTCCTGGCTCCAGATCAGCCCAGCTCTGGCCATTGCAGCCATTTGGGGAGTTAACCAGCAGATGGAAAACCTCTCTCTCTTTCTCTGCCACCTTCTCTCTCTGTGTAATTCTTACTTTCAAATAAATAAATAAATCTTAAAAAAAATTCAAAGTCCTGATATCCAGGAAAGAGTGGGACTCCAAGATCTGTGATAGGAACATTAGGGTGGGGAAACCTAAGAATGTTTTCTTAAAGATTTATTTATTTAAAAAGCGTAGTTACAGAGAAAGGGAGAGATCGATCTTCCATCTGCTGGTTCACTCCCCCAAAATGGCCACACGTCCAGGGCTGGGCCAGGTCAAATCCAGGAGGCTGGAACTCTCTTGGGGTCACTCACATGGGCCGCAGGGGCCTATGCACTTGAGCCATCTCCTGCTGCTTTCCCAGGCACAATGTCAGGGAGCTGGATTGGAATTGGAGCAGCTGGGGCTCCAACCAGTGTTTGAACGGGATGCTGGCATCACAGCTGGTGGCTTACCCTGCTGCCCCGCAAGGCTTGCCCAAGATGTTTGTCTCACAAATTCTCCCAAGTTCTCCTGGTTGGCAGAAGGAACTCCTTTCTCCCAGTCAGGGAGAAAATAAACCTTTTAAAACTCCCAGTCCCTCATGCAGATCCTAAACACGAGTTCACCACCAGCGAGACGGGGCCTTCTCAGTGAGCAGCTCCGCATGGACACCACAATCACAAACACTGCTGTATTAGAAATGTACTGGGGGCCGGCGCCACGGCTCACTAGGCTAATCCTCCGCCTAGCGGCGCTGGCACACCAGGTTCTAGTCCCGGTCGGGGCGCCGGATTCTGTCCCGGTTGCCCCTCTTCCAGGCCAGCTCTCTGCTGTGGCCAGGGAGTGCAGTGGAGGATGGCCCAAGTGCTTGGGCCCTGCACCTGCATGGGAGACCAGGAGAAGTACCTGGCTCCTGCCATCGGATCAGCGCGGTGTGCCGGCCGCAGCGGCCATTGAGGGGTGAACCAACGAAAAAGGAA
Source organism: Oryctolagus cuniculus (assembly GCF_964237555.1). Classification (NCBI taxonomy): domain Eukaryota; kingdom Metazoa; phylum Chordata; class Mammalia; order Lagomorpha; family Leporidae; genus Oryctolagus; species Oryctolagus cuniculus. Next base: position 143,904,728 of record NC_091438.1, read on the forward strand.
GACTTTTCTCTCTGTCTGTCTCTCTCACTGTCCACTCTGCCTGTCCAAAAAAAAAAAAAAAAAAAAAAAAAAAAAAAAAAAGAAAAAGAAAAAAGAAAAAAAAAAAAAGAAATGTACTGGGGGCGGCGCCGTGACGCAGCGGGTTAACGCCCTGGCCTGAAGCGCCGGCATCCCACATGGGCGCCCGTTCTTGTCTTGGCTGCTCCTCTTCCGATCCAGCTCTCTGCTATGGCCTGGGAAAGCAGCAGCAGATGGCCCAAGTCCTTGGGCCCCTGCACCCACGTGGGAGACCCGGAAGAAGCTCCTGGCTCCTGGCTTTGGATCGGTGCAGCTCCAGCCATTGCGGCCATCTGGGGAGTGAACCAGTGGATGGAAGACCTCTCTGTCTCTACCTCTCTCTGTAACTCTGTCTTTCAAATAAATAAAAAATAAATCTTTTTTAAAAAAAGAAATGTACTAATGTAAATGTTAACTGTATCTAAAAACTACCTTCCCAGCAACATCTAGACTAGAGTTTGAGCAAATGCCTGGGTACTGTGGCTTAAGCCATTCACACATAACATCAACCATCACCACCAAACTACCCTATAGTTTGTTTCTGCAGTATTATTTCTTTTTCAAACTTTTTATTTAATTTCTTTTTTAAAAAAATGGTAAATAGAGAGCTTCCATCCACTGGTTTATGCCCCAAGTACCTGCAACAGCTAAGGCAGGCTGGGTGGAAGCCAGGAGCTGGGGTCTCAATCCAGGTCTCCTATGTGGGTGGCAGGGACCCAACTACTTGTGCCACTGCCTCTGCATTGGCAGGAAGTTAGAAGTGGACGTGGAGCTGGGGCTCAAACCCAGCCACTCTGATGTGGAATCCGAGCGTCCCAAGCTGCAGCTTAACCACTGAGCCAAACATCCTCCCTCTGCAGTACTAACTCTTATCTAATATTTTGGCTTTGGTTATGCTCCCCATCACATGCTCACTCAGTTCACTTGCCCGGGCTCTGAGAAAACAGATGGATTATGGTAGATGACGGACAGACACTGGCAACCCAAGCAGGTGACAGCCCCAATCATGACAGCAGCTTGCCTGGATGTGGTCTTTCCTGGAGCCCGCCAGTGCAGCCTCTACGCTGCGCACGGGCACTGAGCTGGCGAATGCTTGCCTTTCAACACCCTGGAGAGGAGCACAGCAAGTCTGCTTTTTCATCACTGCTGCCTCCCAGACTCTGCAATAGCAGGAAGCTGGAGTCAGGAGCCCGAGCCAAGTACCAAACAAAGGCACTCAGACCACTAGGTCAAACACCCACCCCCATGTACTTGTCTAAAGCTGAATATTATAAAATCATCACCATACTACATAAACATAATAGCATCTTCACTCCATCCCCTTGGAGCTTTTTTTTTTAACCTAGTTCACTGTCAAAATGTAATCTCCTGGGACCTCAATCCCATTGCATCCCACAGGACACCATGCTGGTCCACTATGTTGATGACGTCACGCTTCCTGTACATGAATGGGAAGTGGTGAGTACCATGTCTGCCAGGGAGCGGAAGATCAGTTACGTGAGGATTCGCGGTCCTGCCACATCGGTAGCACTTTCAGGAGCTCAGTGGCTTGGGCATGCCAAGCACAAGTCATCTCCCCTCTCGTATTCTACACATGGAAAGAACCACAGTGACTTGCACGTCTCCTTGCGTCTTGGAAGCAGAAGGTGGACACACACAGAACTTCTCCAACCCTTCACTGGGTAGCCAGGAAGCAAGACAAGGGGCATACAAGCCACCCTGCCGCTCCAGATGGCATGAGCCTGTAGGCACGGTGTTGCCAGGGGTAACTGGTGGATGAAGATTCTGCAGGGAGTCTCAGAGCCCAAATACGAGAACTCCCAGAATTCCAGGGTTGGGCCATGCTTACTGCAGTGCATTTGGGGAAAAAGGGTCCTGGTGCGTGGCTGGGCCCCAGAAGCACCTGGGCCTCTGACCACTGGATGATATGTGTCTTTGGTTGCTGTTGCTTTCCTGTTTCTGAGAGGCAGTGAGCCAGAGGGAGAGAGGGAGAGAGAGATAGAGAGAGAGAGAGAGAGAACGCCCAACTACTTGTTCACTCCACAAGTGCCTACAATGACTGGGACTAGGCTGGGGCTGACGCCAGAAGCCAATAACTCAATCCAGTTCTTGCACATGGGTATCAGGGACCCAGCTCTGCCCTCACAGGCCCACATTAGCAGACATCTGGAGTAAGGAGCCGGAGCAGGGCATCCAAGCCGGGTACTCTGATGTGGGTTGTGAACGCCTTCACTGACATCTAATCGCTAGGCCAAACACCCACCCAGGCTGCAGGTGCTAAGCTAGAGCTCATCAGACAAGCAGAGCTGTGAGTCCATATGTGACACACGTGGTACAGGCATGCAGGGGCCAGAGGAGTCCGAAAGGCAAGAGCCAACGAAATGACCAGCAGCCCACATCCCACGGCGCCTGGCACTGTTGATCTGACACCCACACTGTGGCCTGGGAGGGGTCCCCTCACCTAACCAATACAGGATGGCAGGAGTTGAACCGATTCACAGGTAGTCGGTGTAATTACGGGCACCAGCTGGACACCGAGCACTCTACTAGAGCCCAGGACGGTGGCGAGTCCTGCGGGGACAGAGCTAAGAACAGGACACTTCGTCAGCCCCTTTGTGTGGAGAGAGGGTGGAGTGAGGCGCAAACGCCCATTCCCAACAAGTGGCAGATGGCTCAGCTAGGTGGTCAAGGGCACGGAAAGAGCAAGATTGGCAGGTGGGGGAGAAGCAGGTCTGAGTTAGGGGCAGCAGATGGACTTCAGGGAGTAGCCACAAGCATGTGGATCCCTGTGTCTCCCTCTGCCAGTGAGCACCTGCAGAGGAAGCTCCAGGTGGGGCCCCGCCCAGGGGGTCAGGCAGCCTCTGGAGTTTGCCCCAGAGATTTCCCAGGTGTCCATGGTGGTAAGGATAGGGTCGAACAGTTTGGACTGCTTCTCCCCAAGGAGGATCTCACAGTTGTCAACAAATCACCACCTGCCAGCAGCAGGCAGCGGGTCGGCCACATCAGACCCCTTCACCCACGGAGAAGGCCATGATTCCTGCTTGGTGGACGTGCTCTGTTCTCCAAACACAGGTTGCCTTTCTCACCCACAGTGCTTCTGCCAGCGGCAGCATCCAGAGGCTTTGGAGAGTGCGTGCTCCATTGCCTAGGGCTGGGGTCTCACTGTAAAGCAGAGGACATAGGACCACGGCCTTCCCTGATCGGCGCACCTGTCACCCAGCGGCTCACCCAGCGGCAGCCAGACTGAGAACACATGCAAACGGGACTATAGACAGGCCAGGCCACGTCAGAGCCTGGGGTGGGAGAATGATGGTGTTCATGGGGGCCATAGGCAGGCCTGGCACACAGCTAGTGCTCAGTGAATGCCAGGCTTTGCAGCTAACGGGGCTGAATTATGAGAAATCCGCCCCATCCCCCAAGGGAAGCGGGTGGCCGGCTTCTCCGAGCCCCCTGGGGGCTGCTTTCACCTCGCTGTCGCGGGAGGCACCGGCCTGGAGGACACTTTCCTGCCAGCAGGCAGAGCACAGACGCTGCCGCCAGGGAGCCAAGCTGGAGGAGAGGCGAACCCAACAGGCTGCGGAGCGCAGGAAATGGAAGCGCTGGCCGGGATTGGCTGCCTGGGGCGGGTGGAGGGGATCCAAATGGGACTATAAAAAGCCAGCCTTCAGCCTGAGAGCTGTTTCCGCGGGCTGCCATCTCTCCACAGGCCCCAGGCGGGAAGACTGCTTCTCTCCTCCTCTCCAAGGTAAACCCAGGAGCTATGAAGTGTGGGCGCCAAGCTGCCACACACTGCATGCCGCCTGCCTGGGAGCCTCGGCCCTGAAGAGCAAGGGAGGGGGTGCCCATGCTGTTAGTAAATGGCGCAGCCTTATCTGTGGCGCCATCTATGCCCCCGACGCCAACTTAGGCCCTGCTCACCCCCAACCCCCTTCGCCACCTTGCACAGTAGGCTTCGGTCCTATGTCCCATGGCCGAACCACTGGTGTCAGCTCCACCCCCACCCTAAAGGGATTCGCTGCTCCAACTTCCCTGCCCCTCCCCCCCCACAGAGGTTTAACAGGACCTGTTCTGAACACGTGCTCTCTCTTGATCTCTCTCCCTCTTTTTTTTTTTTTTTTTTTTTTGACAGGCAGAGTGGACAGTAAGAGAGACAGAGAAAGGTCTTCCTTTTTCTGTTGGTTCACCCCCCGATGGCTGCTGGGGCCAGCGCATTGTGGCTGATCCGAAGCCAGGAGCCAGGTGCTTCTCCTGGTCTCCCATGGGGTGCAGGGCCCAAGCACTTGGGCCATCCTCCACTGCCTTCCCGGGCTACAGCAGAGAGCTGGATTGGAAGAGGGGCAACCAGGACAGAATCCGGCGCCCCGACCGGGACTAGAACCTGGTGTGCCAGCACCGCAGGCAGAGGACTAGCCTATTGAGCCTCAGCGCCGGCCATTGATCTCTCTCTCTCTTACACTCTCCTCTTCTCTTAACCCTCTCGCCCTCTCCTCCCAGGCCATCGGGCTTCCCCCACCCGACAATAAACCTTTTCCTCTAACTCCAGTGTTTGCGTGTTTTGTGGTGGCCTTACACATGCTGGAAACAGTGTCCCTGTGTCCCCTGGAGTGCCCTAGACTGGGACTGGCATGAGAGGATGGGTTGGGGCTTTTAGGTGATGGGATGTGAAATTCCAAGAGGCTTAGAGGTGCACGTAAGCTCTCGCTGCCCTTAACCCCATCACCTCACCTCTTGGACCTTAGTACTAACTGTAGATTGGAGAAGAAGCCACTTAACCCTGGCCAGGCCAAACCAGGAGCCAGGAACCCTAGTCCAGATCTCCCATGTGGGTGGCAGGGCCCCAAGTGCTTGGGCCATCATCTGCTGCCTCCCAGGCTGTACATTAGCAAAAAGCTGGATCAGAAATGGAGGCAGGACTCAATCCCACATATTCTGATATGGGACATGGGCAGCTTAACTCTCTATGCCACAATGCCAACCCGTGGGTTCATCTTTGAGGATACATGAAGCCATCTGGAGTGGCTGTTAAAAGTATGGGATTGGGGACCGGCACTGTGGTGAGTCGGTAAAACCGCCGCCTGCAGTGCCAGCATCTCATATGGGCACTGGTTCAAGCCCTGGCTGCTCCACTTCCAATCCAGCTCTGTGCTATGTCCTGGGAAAGCAGTGGAAGATGGCCCAAGTCCTTGGTGGGGTCCCAGACGAAGCTCCTGGTTCCTGGCTTCAGCCGTTGCAGCCATCTGGGGAGTGAATCAGCAGATGGAAGAGCTCTCCTCTCTCTGCCTCTGCCTCTCTGTAACTCTTCAAATAAATAAATAAATCTTTAATAATAATAAAAAATTATGGGACTGACGTGGGCATTGTGGCACAGCAGGTTAAGCTGTCACTTGGGATGCCTGCACCCCATTTCGGTGTGCCTGGGATCAAGTCCCAGCCACTCCACTTCCCATCCAGTTTCCTACTGATGTGCCTGGAAGGCAGCAGATGATGGTGAAGTTTCTGGGTCCCTGCCACCCTCATGGGGCATCTGCATGGAGCTCCCAGCTCCTGCCTTTGGCCTGGACCAGCCCCAGATGTTGCAGGCATTTGGAGAGTGACCCAGTGGATGGAAGATTTCTTTCTCCCTCTGTTTCTCTCCCTATCTCTGCCTTTCTGTCACCCTGCCTTTCAAATAAATAAAATAAATAGTTTTTAAAAGTGTGGACTTGGAGGACTGGACTCATGGTATACCGGGTTAAGCCACTGTCTGTGACACCAGCATCCCATATGGGCGCTTGTTCGAGTCCTGGCTGCTCCACTTCCGATCCAGCTCCCTGCTAATGTGCCAGGGGCAAGCAGCAACAAATAGTGCGGGTGTTACCACCCAGATAGGAGACCAGGATGAAGCTTCTGGCTCCTGGCTTCAGCCTGGTCCAGCCTTAGCTCTTACAGGCATTTGGAGAGTGAACCAGCAAATGAAAGTTTGTTTTTTTTTTTTTTTTTTTGACAGGCAGAGTTGACAGTGAGAGAGAGAGAGACAGAGACAGAGACAGAGACAGAGAGAAAGGTCTTCCTTTTTGCCCTTGGTTCACCCTCCAATGGCCGCCGCGGCCGGCGCGCTGCGGCCAGCACATCGCACTGATCCGAAGGCAGGAGCCAGGTGCTTCTCCTGGTCTCCCATGGGGTGCAGGGCCCAAGCACTTGGGCCATCCTCCACTGCACTCCCGGGCCACAGCAGAGAGCCGGCCTGGAAGAGGGGCAACCGGGACAGAATCCAGCGCCCCGACCGGGACTAGAACCTGGTGTGCCGACGCCGCAAGGCAGAGGATTAGCCTATTGAGCCACGGCGCCGGTGAAAGGGTTTTTTTTTCCTATCTGTTTCCCTCTCTCTGTAACTTTGCCAAATAAATCTTTTTAAAAAAACAAAGCATGGACTTGGGCATTGGTCAATTATATGGGTTTAAATCCTTACTCTGCCACCTCAGGAATGTTACTTAACCTCTCTGAACGTCAGCTTCCTCATCTATAACATGTGGTTAATAAGGATGGTACCTACCTGTGGAGCTGTTATAAGTATAAATGATCATGTGTCATAAAGTGCCAAGTGCTCAAATCACAGGAGGTTTTTTCTTATTGACCCATACATATTTGTATTATTTATGGTGTACAGAAGGATAATTCAATACATGTGTACAATGTGTAATGATCAAATTGGGCTAATCTGAATTTCCATCTGCTCAAACGTTCATCATCTGTATGTGTTGGAAGCCTTCATTCTCCTCCAGTTCTGAGAAGTAGTACAAATTACTGTGGACTGTGACTGCCCTCCTGGGCTCCAGAGCGCCAGGGCTGATCCCGCCCACCTCACTGGCTGTGCTGCCCTGGTCTAACCCCTGTCTGTCCTCTTGTTGTTGTTTTTAATTCAAGGAAATAGCATTGAGTAAAGGTCACAGCAGAGGTGAGTTTGGGGGCTTATGTATTTTCTATGTTCTGGTATAATGGGAAGGGTATAAGTTTTGAATTATTTTCTTTAGTTATTTATTTAAAATATTTATTTATTTATTTATTTGAAAGAGTTACAGAGAGGCAGAGGCAGAGAGAGAGAGAGAGAGAGAGAGAGAGATTGATTCACTCCCCAAATGTCTGCAATGGTCAGAGCTGAGCTGATCCGAAGCCAGGAGCCTAGAGCCTCTTCCAGGTCTCCCACATGGGTGCAGGGGCCCAAGGACTCGGGCCATCTTCTACTGCTTTCCCAGGCCATGGCACAGAACTGGATTGGAAGTGGAGCAGCCAGGACATGAACCAGTGTCTATATGGGATACTGGCACTGCGTGGTGGCTTTTCCTGCTACACCACAGCACTGGCCCCAGATTTTGAATTCTGACAGCCCAGAACATGTGTCCAGCAGCACAGTTTGCTGTGTGACTTCAGGCAAGCTCCTTTACTCCTCTATGCATTATTTTTCCTGACAAATGAAGTCATTGTTAGGCCATTGTTTTGTGCCTATATTCAATGCATTGTTAAGAATAAGTTTAGGGGGCCAGCACAGTGGCGTAGTGGGTAAAGCTGCCGCCTGCAGTACCAGCATCCCATATGAGCACTGGTTTGAGCCCCGGCTGCTCCACTTCCGATCTGGCTCTCTGCTATGGCCTGGGAAAGCAGTAGAAGATGGCCCAAGTCCTTGGGCCCCTGCACCTGCATGGGAGACCCAGAAGAAGCTCCTGGCTCCTGGTTTTGGATCAGCTCAGCTCTGGCCATTGTGGCCATTTGGGGAGTGAACCAGCAGACGGAAGACCTCTCTCCCTCTCTGTCTCTGGCTCTCTGTAATTCTTTCAAGTAAATAAACTTAAAATAAAGTTGTTTTTAAAGTAATAAGCTATATTTATTTATTTGAGTTACATAGAGAGAGATCTTCCATCTACTTTTTTTTTTTTTTAAGAGAAAGAGCGCGAGAACGCAGATCTACCATCTGCTTGTTCATTCCCCAAATGGTCACAACAGCCAGGGCTGGGTTAGGCCAAAGCCAGGAGCCTGGAACTCCATTTGGGTCTCCCATCTGGGTGGCAGGGGCCCTGGAATTTGGACCACCGTTTACCGCTTCCCCAAGCACATCAGCAGGGAGCCAGATTGGAAGTGGAGCAGCCAGGACTGGAACTGGCACCCAAGTGGGATGCTGACCCCGCAGGCAGTGGCTTAACCTGCTGTGCCACAACGCAGGCCCAACATTTGAAAAAAAAACAAAAACAAAAAACCAACTACTTGAGACAGAGTTTGCATCTGTTGGTTCACTTCCCAGGTGCCCACCACTGCCAGGGGGCTGTGCCAGGTCGAAGCTGGGGGACAGACGCCAGGAGCTCAATCCAGGTCTCCCAGTGGATAGCAAGGACCCAGCCGCTTGGCTATCACCACTGCCTGGGGAGGGGGGCCGCCTTGGCCGGAAGTCAGAGTCGGAGCCGGAGCGGGGACTCAAACCCAGGTGCTCCCATGTTGGGTGTCTTAACTGTTGCTAAGGATCACTTTGCAACAGTCAAGTCGACCGGCCAGGCACTGTTCCAAGATACGGTGTTGCAGTTTCTAAGCTCCCAAGCACCCTCGGAAATGGGCTCTATCACTCCAGTTTTAAGGATGAGCAAACCGAGGCCCAGAGAAGTGAAATCCCCTAGTACCCAGCCCACAGTCACTGAGCCAGAAGGCAGGCCAGGGCCAGCCACGGCATCCGCGCTGACAACTGTGGGGTGCTGCGGTCTCCCCGTGCCAGACACCGGGCCGCGGCTGTGACACCGAGAGGAGGTGGAGTCCGCGGGGCCCGGAAAACGCACCTGCGCTCCGACCGAGCTGCTGAGCCCCTCCCTCTCTCCCCCCTCGCCCGGGCTCAGCGACAATGCCTGAGCGCGGCGCCACCCTGCGGCAGAAGGCGGAATCGCCCTGGCCGTGCGCTCTGTGTAAGGGTCCTAGGGTCCGGCAGGACTCGGCGGGGGGAAAAAGGGGACCCCGGAGCCCGGGTCTAGGGAGTTGGACGTGTTTCTGAACTCCTGGAGCTATTACAACGGAGAGCGCAGGGTTCGAATCGCTGTCAGTTCCTGGATTCTACCAAAATGTGTTCTATGCCAGCTTGTACCACTCAGGAAAAGGCCCTTCCTTCTGAGAGTCTGTCTGAAGGCAGGATGGTGAGCCCCCTTTCCGGGAGGGGTCCTGAGCCTCAGGCAGGAGGGGACCCTGGGGGCTGGGGCCAGGCTGCAGAGCAGACGGGAGCCAGGGATGCTGATCAGCTCTGCGGGGTGGGCGTTGTCATTTCCAACATCCCCATGGGGAAACTGAGGTACCAAGGAATTAAGCTGATTACTCCCATTCTCCCAGCGGGCTTAGAACCAAGCAGGATGCTGGTCAGCGGAGAGGATGCCACAGCCCCACCGGTGGCCCCTCAGGCCAGGTGCCTCACTAACGCTCTGTCACCCTCGGTCTGCCATTGTTTGCACCTGCTCAACCCCAGCGAACCATGCGGCCACCCAGGCTCATCAGCAGGGAGCGGGATCAGAAGCTGAGCAGCTGGATTCAACCAGTGCTCGTAGGGGTGCCCGATGTCCTAAACAGCAGCTTAACCTAGGTCCCAGTGCCACCCCCACCTTGCCCTTGACCTCTATGTTTGGACACCATGAAGAGGCTAGAAGGAGAGCTCAGAGGAACTCTTCCGAAAAATAGCCGTCACATCTTTCTTTCTGTCCCCTCCCCCACTTTCCCTCCCTCCTTCCTACCACCCCCACTCCCAGCCTCCAAAACCCAGGAGAAAATCCCCCCACCCCTTCCCCGGACAAATCCCCTGTGCTTTTCTGAATCCTGGGCTGTCTCTCAAGACTGGATGACAGAAGCCCACAGCCCCAGCCCTGACTCTGCTGCGGGCCAGGGCACCCCTGTGCTGGGTGCCAGCTGTCCCCTGGCTGTCAGCCCCCTGGACGTGCACAGTGGCTGCTGCTGGCCTTCTGAGCGACTTGGTGGCGTCATTACAGGCGCGAGCAGGGGGAGCCATATTTGGGGGCGTCCCATCTCCTCTGCGGGCCCTGTATCTCCAGGTGTGAACTCTGCCAGTGGGTTCCCAGGCCTGCCGCTTGGGCTCCAGGGCCCAGTCTTGCCCGGTTTAACACAGCTGGTGGCAGCGGTGTCCTCATGGGCAAAACAGGTGCCCTTCTGGGCTACAAAGCCCACAGCACCTGGAAAACGATGGCGGCAGCTCCCATGAACCCACTCCCGCCACCTGGCCCTCCCTCTTCTAGCTGGAATCCAGAACTTTCCCTCCCTGTCTCAATGACAAACTCTCAGGAAACACTCTGTCCTCCGTGACTCGCCCGAGATCCGGCTCGAGCCGGCCGCACCCACATCCCCACGCCCGGAACAAAGCCAGGCGCTGTGGTGTCTGGGCCTCAGCACGCGCTGTCCAGAAGGAATGTCCTGGAAAATCTCTGTCCTCCTCCCAGGCTGGCACTACCCTCCCGGCTCCCGCTCCCGGCTCCCCCTCCCGGGCGCGGCTCTTTGTCCTGGCCAAGCGGAGCTTCCAGCTTCTCTGATCAGACGGAGATGGATGATCAGACGGAGATGGAGAGGACGGAAGGCACTGGAGTGACCCAGACAGATGCTTCAGGAGGGCCCGCGAGGCCTCTCTCTCCTCCTAGAACTCGGCGAGAGGGTGGGCATCGGCACACAGAGCCCACAGGCCCACAGGGGCGAGGGGACTGGAGGGGCCGCCCAAGCTCCCCTCGGGAGGTTTGCCACTGGCACAGCCTGGCCGGCGGAACTGACGGCTGCGGAGATGCAGCCGCTGGGAAGGTGAGGCAGGCACCAGCGCTGCTGAGCGGGAGCCCACCTGTGGCTCTGCTCGGCGAAGGGGCACGCAGGATGCAGCGCTGCACCCCCAGGAAGGTGGTCAGAGCCCGGCAAGCTGGTGAGGACCCCATACCAGCTGCCCTCGGGCCTCCTGCACTCAACCTTCTGCCAGGCAGCCTCCACTTGCTTGGCCCGCCCACTTCCCCGCCACCTCTGCAGGTGGCACCTGTTGGCCTCGGCTAGCTGCCACCTGTTGATGGCAGATGTGTGCAGGTGGGAGAGGCACCACGCCCAAGGCTCCCATCCCAGAGCTGAAGCCGGCCCATGGGCCAGCGCACTGTGGCTTCCGCTTGGAGCCCTCTGCCTGGGGCAGGCAGAGTGGACTTCTTCCCCTGGAGGGAACCGAGGGGCCTCAAGCCACACACCCCATGGAGCCCTGTTCATTACACACACTTCATCCACAGGGTTCACGTCCCAGAGACACAAGCATGTGGGCCTCAGCCGCTTCGGGGAGGGCGTTGTGTGTAACCTCTGTCCTCCTTAGGGCCCAGCATGGGCCTGGCACACAGTAGGTGCTCAATACTTGTGCGCAGAATTGAACTGGAAGTCAGCGGTCTTTCCCTCCCATCCACCTGAGAGGTAGAGTTACAGATAGAGAGAAGGAGAGACAGAGAGGGGTCTTCCATCCACTGGTTCACTCCCCAGATGGCTGCAACAGCCAGAGCTGGGCTGATCCAAAGCCAGGAGCCAGGAGCTTCCTCCGGTCTCCCACACGGGTGCAGGGCCCAAGCATTTGGGCCATCCTCTCCTGCTTTCCCAGGTCATCAACAGGGAGCTGGATCAGAAGGGGAGCAGCCGGGACACCAGCCAGTGCCCATATGGGATGCCAACCCCGTAGGCAGATGGTTAACCTGCTACGCCACAGCACCGACCCCAAGTCCCCCGGTTTTAAAACCGGAGAGCTTGAATCTCATAGTCTGCAGAGCCCCTAGCTTTAAAACATGGGAGCCGGAAGCACGTGCTCTGGAATCCCCTTGACCTTGGCAGATCCTGGCCCTGTCGGGGCAGATTATTATTTTTGGAAGCAGCCCAAGGCCACCTTGTGACGGTGCTGGGAGACGCCATGTTTGTCCACACATGGGGGTGCAGCGCCCCACTCCAGCAGCACACCTGCACCTACAGACGAGTCCAGAAACAGCCCGACTCAGACCTCATGGTCACGCTCCACACCTCAGTCTAAAATAGTGCGGTGGAGTTGAACTCTCATCCAGACTTAGAACGTCTTCCCCAAGAACTCAACTTAGGGGTGTCTTGCTCTGTAACAAAGATCCGTTTGCTTAGGGATTTCTCTTTTTCTTGAAGGGCCTTGGAGGCCCCCACACCTGTGAACATTCTCTTTTCCCCTGGGCAGGGACTCCACCTTTCCAGACTGCTGTGTGCTGGAGTGACCACCAGGTGGCAGTGCAGCCCCACCGTGGCACGGTTACAACCCTCGCAGTCAGCAACAGCCCTGCCTGGGGCGGGCCCCAGCACCACGAAGACACTGCAGCAGGAGGTCCCGCTGTGCACAGGCACAGGGCCACCCCGAGGATCGAGGATCGCTGCAGAGCCTGCCCCTCCCCTGCTTCCAGGCCTTCCGTCGCACCATCTGGGAATCTCCAAACTCCCGTGCCTGGCACTGGCGACTGTCCATGACCAGGTCTCACCTCCAGCCCTGAGCCCCACGGATCTCAAGGAAATGCAGGGGGCGCCCCCCACACACTTCGGCCCGGCCGGGCAGCACAGGGTGATGCTAGGAACGGGGCGTCCCTAGGCCCGGCCTGGAAAGGGACCTGACAGTGGCAGAGGAGGCCGGTGGCTTCCAGTGAGGAGCCGAGGAGCCACCCACTTCCTGCATGGCTGGGGTGGGGGTGGGGGTGGAAGGTAGGGAACAAGGCTCGGGAGGAGAGAAGGGGCCCCGGGAAGAGGCCCGGAGGAGCTCTGGGGTCTCCGAGAGCAGACAGTTAACAGGCAGGGTCGCAGCCTGAAGCCACAGAGCACAGTCAGGGAGGGGAAAGGCTCGTCCGTGTAGGACAGTGGGGAAGTGCAGCTCTCGTGACTCCAGAACAGGCCCAGCACCCGGCCCCAAGTACCCAGTCCTAGCCCTAAGAACCCAGCCCCAAGACCCCAATCATAGTACCCAGCCCCAAGTACCCAATCCTAGTATCCAATCCCCAAGCACCCAAAACTAGTACCTGGTCCCAGGAACCCAGCCCAAGACCCCAATCCTAGTATCTGGCCCCAGGAACCCAGTACCCAATCATAATACCTAGCCCCAAGTACCCAATCATAGTATCCAGCCCCAAGTACCCAATCCTAGTACACAGCCCCAAGTACCCAACCCTAGCACCCAGCCCCAGACACCCAGCCTTGAGTACTTGGCCTCACACGTCCAGTCCCCAGTCCCGAGACCCAAGCACAAACTCCCAGGTGGGCGTCCAGTGCCCAGGCAGATGCTGGCAGGGCCCAGCGGTTTGCGAGTCTGACCTGTCCCTGTAGCCAACACCAAGGGAAAGCCAGCCCAGTCACGCGCATCTTCACAGAAACCCCAATCAGTGGCCTCACAGCTTTCAGTTTGCACGCGCTTGCCCGTCCGGTGGTACCCAGCCTCCAGGCACCAGCGCCCTCGCCCGGTGAAGAACCGGCTCTCCCCAGCACACGCAGAGCCAGAGGCCGGGGCCAGAGGGGGGGGGCTCCGGAAGCCAGCCTGAGGTAGGGGGCAGGGGCACAGGGCGGGGCTGCACACCGCTGAGCCCAGCTCTGTCCCTGGCGGGCAGGGGTGAGGGGTGAGGAGGAAGACGCCTCGGGTGGGGGGGCAGCTGCTCAACCCCTGCTCGGGGTGGCACGGGGAGCCAGGCGGCAGTGGGGACCTCACAGGTGGTCACACAGGTACCTCGCGCCGGTGACCATGAGTTCTTCAACAAGTGTATTTACTTGAAAGGCAAAGTCAGAGAGAGAGAGAGAGAGAGAGATTCCATCTGCGGTTCACTCCCCAAATGGCCACAGCAGCTGAGGCTGGACCATGCTGAAACCAGGAACTAGGAACTCCATCCGGGTCTCCCATGCGGGTGCAGGGGCCCAAGGACTTGGGCCATCTTCTACTGCTTTTACAGGCCATTAGCAGGGAGCTGGGTCAGAACTGGAGCAGCTGGGACTTGAACCTGTGCCCATGTGGGAAGCTGGTGTTGCAGATGGCGCATTCTAGATGAGCCCACAAGACTTACTTTTGAGCACCCCTAGATCCTAGAAGCACAGCCACGATTATTCACGCATTCTGTGGAACTCACCAACCCAAGTCCATTCCTCTCGCCATCTATCCCACTTCAGGCAAAGGCACCTGCAGCCACACAGCCCACAGGCCAGACGCTGTCCCAAAGGCTTTTCCCTGGACTCTGCAATGATGGCTTCTTCTTCACTCTGTGATCTCAAGTGTCACCTCCTCCAGGAAGCCCTCCCTGACCACCTACTTTAAAGAAGCCCCCGTGTTTCCACAGCAGACTCCCAAACACGTCTGCACCTGGAATCACCTCAGGGGAGAGGGGTTTCAAGCATACTGACACCTGGGAGTCACCCCCACGATTACATGGGCTGTTGTTGGGGCCGGTGCTGTGGGGTAGCGGGCAAAGCCACCACCTGCAGTGCCAGCATCCCACATGGGCGCCGGTTCAAGTCCTGGCTGCTCCACTTCCAATCCAGCTCTCTGCTGTGGCCTGGGAAAGCGGTGGAAGATGGCGCAAGACCCAGAAGAAGCCTCTGGCTGCTGGCTTCAGATCACCATGGCCATGGCTCTGGCCATTGTGGCCATCTGAGGAGTGAACCAGTGGATGGAAAACACCTCTCTCTCTCTCTCTCTCTCTCTCTTTCTCTCCACCTTTCAAATAAATCAATGTAAAAAAAAAAAAACCTGGGCTATGATTAAATTGTCTTGTGTTCAGCCTGGGCTTTGGAATTCAAAACAAAGCAACCCAGGCGATTCTAAGGTGAGACCAGTGTGGGAAGCACTGCTCTAACACACCGCTGTGTTTTAGTTCTTGTATAAGGCCAGTGAGAAACAGAGGCCTGCTCACCCCGTAATCAAGTCCAAGGTCCCGGACTCAGAGCCACCTGTGAACCCCCAGATGCAAGACTGTACCTATATGTGCTCACTTAACCCTCACAGCAATCCTCGGGGACCCCCACTTTACAGATCGAGAAATCAAGGCACACAGAGGCCAAATAATAACTTCCGAAGGTGAACAGGCAGCAAATGACAGGGCCAGGACCTGAAGCCAGGGTTGGAGTCTGCCTCTGCGGAGCCTGCGTAAGTGCTGACCCCCGGATGAATGGCTTAGCCCCTGCCCACTCACTCGTCAGTCCCCCCGCTGTCCAGCCCCTGCACTGTGCCCTCCCAGTATTTCCGGAGCATGCTCACATCCCTCTGCCTGGGGAGCGCCCGTCTCATCTGGCTCTCTGCCCTGAGGCCCAGAGGTCTCCGAGTGTCCACGCTTGTCTGCTCTCCATGCAGAGTGGGGAGACCCACGTGGCCCAGCAGGTCAAGCCGCAGCCTGGGATGCCCGCATCCCCGTCAGGGTGCCCAGCTTGAGTCCCAGCTGCTCTGCCTCTGATCCAGCTTCCTGCTAGTGCACACCTGGGAAAGCAATGGAGCATGACCCAAGTACCTGGGTTCCTGCCACCCACGTGGGAGACCCAGATGGAGTTGCTGGCTCCTGGCTTTGGCCTGGCCCAGCCCTGGCTGTCGTAGGCATTTGGGGAGTGAACCAGTGGATGGAAGATGTATCTCTCTCTCTCTCCCCCCCCCCCTCTCTCTTTCCCCATTTCAACTAAACACAGACATCTTCAAACACACACACAGTACGCAGCGGCTGCCCATCACACTTGGAACCAAAGCCTGCTGCCTTGCCCAGGCCTTCGAGGTCTGGACCCATCCAATCACTGCAAACCTCAGAGCCCGTCTCATCGTGTGTCTTTGCCAGCCGGCCAGCCCTTCTTCACTTCCCGCGCCTGCCAACCTCAGCGCCTTGGCACAAACTCCTAGGCACCCTGGAAGGCACCCTCGGGAGCCTGGTCAGGGAAACTTCTCTAGGGACACTGGACGCCCAGACCGCTGGCCCTCCCCACCCTGGAGCTGACCGGGGTGAGAATGCACTACTGTCGGGTTTCCTGGCTCCGCTCAGGGCCCCCTGAGGACAAGCGCAGGGTTCAAGGCTGACCACATGGCTTTCCCCCGGCTCCAAGCCCAGCGGCCGCCGCCAGGGGGCGCCCAACCACCTCGGCTGAGCGGATGGATGGCTGGAGGGAGAGCTGGGAGGTGGGTGACCGAGCGAACAAAAACACTGACACAGTAGGAGTCCCTGTGCTCTAGAGCGGCTACAGCGTGCGCCACGGACAAGGGAGCGTCCACCCTCCCAGAGCCCCCACCACCACCCCGGTCCCTGTCCCCTTTCCCAGGCAAGGCCACTGGGCGGGGCTCCCGGGGCCCGGCTGCGTGACGTCGCCGAGGGGGCGTGTCCGGAGCCAGCCTTCGCGTGCTGATTGGTGGGCGCGAGGCGGCGCCGGCCACCGCCCTCGCTGCTGGCGTCGAAGCGGAGACCGCGGGAGAGCCCGGGAGTGCGGCCCAGCCACCGCGTAGCCGCGCCGGCTTCAGTGCGCCGGCGTCGCCCGGGGCCGCCCTCCGGGAGCCGGCGAGGCGGAAGTGGGCCCTCGGAGGGGCCGTACGCTGCGGCCGCAGGGCTCCCCACCGCGGGCGGGCGGAGCGAGCGGCTATTTCGGGGGCTCTGAGCTCAGCGAGGAAAGTCCCAGAAGCAGCCCCACCCGTCCCGCCCCTCTGCCCGACACCTCAGAGAGGTGTGGGGCGGTGTCTGTTGGTCCTGGGTCCTCAGCCCGAGCCTGTTGGCGCTGAGCCGGAGGCCGCCCTCCGGAGCCCAGTCCGCTCCTCTGTGATGAGGCGATGTGTGGAACGCCCGGCGCTGCACCTGCGGCGCGGCGCGGCCCGGCTCGGGGGTGCGGGGCTCTTGCCCTCCGACGCTGATCCTGCCCTGCCAGTGCTTTGCCCCGTGACCTAGGGCCATGGGGGTTGAAGCTTGGGGGCCTAGGCTGTGAGAATCGCCCTTCCTCGAGGCTAAGACCTCCAGAGTCACTCCTGGGGTCCTGCGGGGCGGGGGCGAGGGCTGCACTTTGTACTTTCGGCAGTTCCCCCTCCCCTTTTTATTTTGCCCACAGGCTCCCATCCCCCAGCTCTGGGTCCTGCAGCCTGGGCACTGGGCTTCCCTGAGGTTCCTCTGACTGGAAGCTTCCAGTCTCCGAGATGGCGCTAATAAGCAAGTGTTTAAGCCGGCTGGGCTCTCCAACGGCGCTTTGGGTCTTAGGATCGGCAGCGATTTTTTTTTTTTTTTAAGATTTATCTATTTATTTGAAAGTCCGAGTTACAGAGAGGAGCAGAGACACAGAGAGGAGCCAAGATCTTCCATTCGCTGGTTCACTCTCCGAATGGGGACAAAGGCTGGGTCTGGGCCAGGCAGAAGCAGGGAGCCTAGAAGTCCATCTGGGTCTCCCACGTGGGTGCAGGGGCCCAAGGACTTGGGTCATCTGCTGCTGCTTTCCCAGGCACATGACCAGGGAGCCGGATCAGAAGTGGAGCAGCCGGGACTCGAACCACTGTCCAGGTGGTTTGCTGACACTGCAGGCAGTGAGGTGCCAGCCCCTCCTCCGTTCCTGTAATGCACACCCTGAGAGGCAGCAGTGATGGCCCAAGTGCTTGGGTCCCTGCCAATCACACGGGAGACCTAGTGGAGGTCCAGGCTCCTGGCTTCAGCATGACCCACCCCTGGCTGTTGTGGGCGTTTGGGGAGATGGAAGATAATCTCACTCTGTCTCTGCCTGTCAAATGAAAAAAAAAAAAAAAGAAAAGAAAAGAAAACAACGCATGGTGCTGGGAAGTAAGAAGGAACTGCAAGGTGTCCGGCGCGTAACAGATCTTCCCAGGCAGACGAATCAATTAATTCACAGGCTTTTATTGGGGTTCCGCTCCCGGGCGAGGGTCCCTGGCCCCAACAGAGCAACAGAGCGGGGGGCCGGGGAAGTCGCACATCGGAGATTGGGAGAGCTCCTTTTATAGATTCAGGGCATGGGGGTTAAAGGTTGAGGCGGGTCTGATCCTCACTGGTGGACCTTTAGGCACCTGCAGGGACCTTGACAAGGACTTTTCTTCCCGGGAAATACAGGCCTTTCCTCCATGCGGTTCCCAAAGCTACCAGGAACATCCAGGGAGAGCTTTCTTCATTCCTTCCGAGCGAGCGTGGGTCACTCTCCGGGCCGTGGCCCCTCAGCGAGACCCCCCAGGCCATGGCTGTGTCTCCACGCTCTGCCAAGCCTCCTCTCCTCTCGTGGCCGGGCTCTAGTCAGACAGAGCTGCCCAAAGCTCTCTTTCCCCTCTGCCTGTGTCTGCACACACAATTCCCCCTGTTGGGACCACGCCTACCCTGCCCCGTGGTCACCTCACCTCGCACCTGGCTAATTCCTTAATCTTGTCCCTTTGATGAGAAGATGGATTCTGACCCCTAAGATGGGTCCCTGTGCAGGTGAGGACCCGGAGTACCTCCCGACCTCAGCCACGCCTCCTTCCTCCCCTCTGTCCATGCTGAACTTTGACCTTGAAGATACCTGCCTTGCCTGTCTCTGGCCTTTGCACGTGCTGCTTTCTCAGACCCAACAAAGAGGCTCCGTGGCCAGCACACGCTTTCTTGGCATTATTTACGGGAGGGTAAGGATGCCTTGTCACTTTGCCCACCCATGACAACCATGGGCACAGGTCTGGCTGGCCCAAAGTCCATTTGCAACAGGGCTTCATTGAAGGAAGGGGTGGGTGACCCTCTACTCGAAGCCTGGCCAGTCTCTGCTCACAGAGCTGCGGAGACAGGAGTGCCTGTCTTTTTTTTTTTTTTTTTTTTTTTTTTTTTACGATTTATTTATTTATTTGAAAGTCAGAGTTACACAGAGGCAAACAAGGGGGGGTGGTTTCCATCCACTGGTTCACTCCCCAAATGGCCGCAATGGCCAGAGTTGTGCTGATTCGAAGCCAGGAGCTTCTTCTTGGTCTCTCACGAGGGTGCAGGGGCCCAAGGACTTGGGCCATCTTCTACTGCTTTCCCAGGCCATAGCAGAGAGCTGGATGGGAAGTGGAGCAGCCAGGACTGCAGGCGGCGGCTTTACCTGCCACGCCACAGTGCCGGCCCCAGGAGTGCCTGTCTTGAAGCAGCCCTCTCCAGGTGCCCTGAGAGGGCCTCCAGCTCCTCATCACCCTGCCCAGTGCCCAAGGGGTTTCCTGGACTGAAGCCCGGACAAGACGTGTACCTTGTCTGAGGTGCATGGCGCAGAGCCAGGCCCTGCTGCCCTGTCCTGGGAGCCTGTGCAGGCTGGCCTGGCCCCAGCGGGGTCTGAGATGTCGGCCCTGGCCGAGTCACCCACTGCCTGGCTCCCAGTGTCGGCCTGGAACCCACCCCGCCCCTTTCCCCCTTGCCCTGGAGCAGCCAGCCAGCATCTGGGGTGGGGTGGGGGGGTGGGGGGGTGGGGAACCAGGATCCACCTTGGGGGAGGAGGCCGGGAAGGAAGCACTAGCAGGTGTTCGCCCACTCGGCACCAGTGAGCCTGCGTGTGTCAGAGGGCCCGAGGAAAATGAGAGATTTTTGAGGAAAATGGGGATTTTTGTGCGATGGAAGGAGGAAGCAAGCCTTGAAGGCAGACCAGCTCTCAGTCAATAACCCTGCTAGGTGGGACCCCTGCTCTCCCCCGGGGCAGCTGGGGGGGGATCTCCTCTCCCCCCTCCCCCTGCACCAAGGGGGCTGGGAGGTCCAGTAACACTGTGCTGATAAGGTCCTGGGAGGAATTTCAGGAATTCCACGCCCTCCACCCAGAAGAGGGAGGGGAGGGGAGAGGGGGTGGCATAGCCATACAAATTCCAGTCTGCATCGCTCAGGTCTTTCCCAGCCTGCCAGGTGCGCGCTCCTGTTAAACCTGGCTGCCTGCTTGCTGCTGCTCTACGTCTCGGTCTGAGTTTTTTCTTGTGCAGGCAAGGACCTCCGTCCGCTCAGCTAGCTCAGGTGGCCCCGGGCTCCTCTTGCCTCATTCCACCCCCAAGCCAGCCCCATCAGGCAGGATCCACGGTCCCATCTTACAGATGCACAAACCGAGGTTCCCGGTGGCGTGCCGTGTACCGGAGGCCACACAATCAGTGGCCTAACTTCGAAGCCTGACCTCTTTCCTCTGCCCCTGCCTAGCTGTCCTGCTCCCAGACCTGTTGTGCTCAAAGCACTCTGAGGCCTGGAGGGTCTGGTACCTCCTGTTCCCCACCACTGGGGGCTGCCCTCAGGGGGACTCCACAGCTGTGCCTTGCAGCAGCCAAAAGCTGACCAAATGCCAGGAATCACCCCTTCCTTCTCTTACTCCCCAACCCTGCAGAGGGACCCAGACCAAATCAGAATGGCCCAGGAGCTGTCTTGCCGGAGCCACGCCCCTGAAACTGGCCCAGGCCCCTTGAGCAGGCTCCTTTCCTTCTTGGAGTGTCAATCTCTTGCCTGTAGAAGGGGTGAAGTCCCCCTCCTGGGATTCTGTGGGTACCGACTCAGGAGGCCCCCTGCTACAAGGAATGGCGGCCGTGTCCAGGGCCCCGGGAGGGGGGACTCCAGTGCAAACTGCTGCCGGGCTGGGCGGGCACTGGGGGAGCGCCTGCTGAGCAGCCAGCCCTACAGTCGCTGCTGCCCACTCCCCACTTGAGCACATCTCACTTCCCTCCGGGGCTGCTGCAGAGCCACAGAGCCACTGCCCTCCGGACTCTGCCTGTCCGCCCTCCCCCCCCCACCAACAGGTGCTCTCTTTCCTACCTTCCACTCCAGCCGCACTGGCCGCCAGCCTGAGGCCTTGCACTGGCCCTGCCCTTGCTCTGCCAGGCAGCTGTGTCTTCACCATCTTCCCAGGGGGGGCTCAGAGTCCCCCTCCCCTAGCACCCAGGGGCCTACTGCTCCCCAGAGGGAGGGAGGAAGAAACTATCAGGAAAATTCCGAGAGAAGAAACAGCGCCAGGAACACGACCACCACTCCGAGACGATGCTACTGAAAGCCTTGGTAATGAAAGCGACCTGGCTTGGGCTCAGGAGGAGGCAGGCAGACCAGCGGTCTAGAGTGGGAGTCCAGAAATAGCCGCAGCTGCACGCGGGGATTTGGTGCTTGTTTAAGGGGGCGTCTCAGAGTGGCCAAAGGTCCCTTTAATGAACGGCGTTGGGAGCGTGAGGCCGCCAGCCGGGAAAGCGAAACAGGCCTGTGCCTCCGGTGGAACACCAGGGTGAGTTCCAAGGGAATCAAAGATTTAAATGTCGGAAAAATCAAAATAAAACCCAAATAGCACCAGAGGAAAACACGGGCGAATTTATAATCTCATGGTGGAAAAAGGCCAACCATGACTCAAAAATCAAACAGCCACTAAGAAAGACTGATAAAGTCAACTATATTAAAAATCAAGAGCTTCTTCATGGAAAACACTACAAATCAAGTCATAAGACAAATGACAAAATGGCAGAAGTATTTGGAATTCGGGTGACAGACAAAGGGTCATCTCTCCAGCTTACAAAGAATTCCTGGAAATTGTCGAAAACGTCCACAAAAGATTAGAAATATAGGCATAGGACGTGAGCTGACAGTTCCCAGAAAAGTAAATACAAGTGAGTTAAATCACTCAAAAGAGGACCAGCGTTGTGGCGTAGTGGATAAAGCTGCTGCCTGTGACACCAGCATTCCATATGGGAACCGGTTCATGTTCCTGCTGCTCCACTTCCCATCCAGCTCCCTGCTAATGGCCTGGGAAAACAGCAGAACTTGGCCCAAGTTTTTGGGCCCCTACGTCCACATGGGAGACCCAGAAGAAATTCCTGGCTCCTGGTTTTGGCCTGGCCCAGCTCTGGTCATTACAGCCTTCTGGAGACAAAACCAGTGGATAGAAAATCTCTCTTTCAGCCGGCGCCGCAGCTCACTAGGATAATCCTCCGCCTTGCGGCGCCGGCACACCAGGTTCTAGTCCCGGTCGGGGCGCCAGATTCTGTCCCGGTGGCCCCTCTTCCAGGCCAGCTCTCTGCTGTGGCCAGGGAGGGCAGTGCTTGGGCCCTGCACCCCATTGGAGACCAGGAGAAGCACCTGGCTCCTGCCATCGGATCAGCGCGGTGCGCCGGCTACAGCGCGCCGGCTGTGGCGGCCATTGGAGGGTGAACCAACGGCAAAGGAAGACCTTTCTCTCTGTCTCTCTCTCTCACTATCCACTCTGCCTGTCAAAAAACAAAAAAATAAAAAATAAAAATCTCTCTTTCTCTCTGTCTCTCCCTCGCTCTCTCTGCAACTCTGCCCTTCAAATAAATAAAATAAATATTTTTTAAAAAGTTTATCATTTAGGGGCCAGTGCTGTGGCTCAGTGAGTTAATGCCTTAGCCTGAAGTGCTGGCATCCCATATGGGTGCTGGTTCGAAACCTGGCTGCTCCACTTCCCATCCAGCTCTCTGCTATGTCCTGGGAAAGCAGTAGAAGATGGGCCCCTGCACCTGTGTGGGAGACCTGGAAGAAGCTCCTGGCTCCTGGCTTCAGATCGGCACAGCTCCAGACATTGCAGCCATTTGGGGAGTGAATCAGCAGATGGAAGACCTCTCTATCTCTCTCTCTCTCTCTCTCTCTCTCTCTCTCTCTCTCTGCCTCCCCTCTCTCTGTGTAACTCTGACTTTCAAATAAGTAAGTAAATCTTTAAAAAAAAAAAAAGTTTATCGGGGCGGGCGCCATGATTCACTTGGCTAATCTTCCACCTGAGGCACTGGCATCCCATATGGGTGCCGGATTCTGTCCCGGTTGCTCCTCTTCCAGTCCAGCTCTCTGCTGTGGCCCGGGAGTGCAGTGGAAGATGGCCCAAGTGCTTGGGCCCCTGTACCCGCATGGAAGAGCAGGAAGAAGCACCTGGCTCCTGGCTTCGAATTGGCACAGTGCCGGCCATAGCGGCCATTTGGAGAGTGAACCAATGGAAGAAAGACCTTTCTCTCTGTCTCTCTCTCTCAACTGTCTATAACTCTACCTGTCAAATAAATAAAAATAGAAAAGTTTATCATTTTTTTCTTTCTTTTTTTTAAGGTTTAATTATTTAATTTAAAAGAGTTACAGTGAGAGAGGGAGAGGGATCTTCCTTCTGCTGGTTCACTCCCCAAATGGCCACAGTGAGCAGGGCTGAGCCAGGCCGAAGCTAGGAACAAGGAGCCTCTTCCAGGTCCTCCACCTGGGTGCAAGGGCCTAAACTCCCCAGCCATCCTCTGCTGCTTTCCCGGTCATTACCAGGGAGCTGGTCGGGAAGTGGAGCAGCTGGGATACAAACTGGTATCTACATGGGATGCTTGCAGCAAGGTGGCAGCTTTCCCTGCTACACCACAACACCATCCCATCATTGTTTTTTCTTTTTTAAGCATTTTTTTAAAAGATTTATTTATTTATTTGAAAGGGAGAGGCAGAGAGAGAGAGAGAGAGAGTCTTCCATCCGCTGGTTCACTCCCCAATTGTTCGCAATGGCTGGGGATGCGCCAATCTGAAGCCAGGAGCCAGGAGCTTCTTCCGGGTCTCCCATGTGGGTGCAGGAGCCCAAGAACTTGAGCCATCTTCTGCTTTCCCAGGCCCTAGCAGAGAGCTGGATAGGAAGTGGAGCAGTGAACTTGAACTGCTCTCCCCGTATGGGATGCTGGCACTGCAGGTGGTGGCTTTACCTGCTATGCCCCAGTGCTGGGCCCTCATTATTAGTATTATTATTTTAAGATTCATTTATTTTTATTTGAAAGGCAGAGTTACAGAGAAAGAGAGAGGGAGAGACTGAGAGAAAGATCTTCCATCCGCTAGGTTACCCCCTTCCTCCAGGTCACCCACATGGGTGCAGGGGCCCAAGTACCTGGGCCATCCTCTGCTGCCTTCCCAAGTGCATTAGCAGAGAGCTGGATCAGAAGTGGAGCAGCCGGGACTCAAACCAGCACCCAAATGGGATGCCGGTGCCGCAGGCAGCAGCTTAACCCACTATGCCACAGTGCCGCCCCGCCTCCTCCCCCCCCATTTTTTCTTGAAAGTCTGGATAATGGCTGAGAGAGATTGCATGTGATCGTGAAGATATGTGCCTTGTGAAGTTCTGTGAAATTTTAAGGAACAATTATTATAATTATATTCATCTTTATTATTTTGCGTATACTTAAGGCCACATTGCTAACTAGTGGCAGAGTGCTCTGTGACCACTTCTGTTGTGACATGAATTCCAGTGGCTAAGTTTCCTCATCTGTAAAATGGGTACAATAGTAAATCTATTTCATGATGTTATGCTTGGCACATCTGTCATCCAGTAGGCGCTAAATAGATGGCGGGTGCCTATTATCTCTGACCATAAGCAAACTTAGCTTCTGGCCACTTTATTGGGTTCTAGGAATGATTTTTGGGAATTCCCCAATCACAAATCATTGTAAAAGGATTCCATATCAGAGCCAGAGCTGTGGCATAGTAGGCTATGCCTTTCTTTGCCTGTGGCACTGGCATCCGCTATGGACGCTGGTTCGTGTCTCCGATGCAGCTCTCTGCTATGACCTGGGAAAGAAGATGGCCCAAGTCCTTGGGCCCCTGCACCCACGTGGGAGACCCTGAAGAAGCTCCTGGCTCCTGGCTTCAGATCAGCGCAGCCCTGGCCTTTGCAGCCATTTGGGGAGTGAGCCAGCAGATGGAAGACCTCTCTCTGTCTCCCCCTCTCTTTCTATAACTCTGCCTTTCAAATAAACCTTAAAACATGAAGGAGAGGAGAAGGAGGAGGAGGAGAAGACGATGACAGTTTGGACACAGAGATAGATACGCAGTGGAGAGAGCCAGGTGGGGCCGAGGCAGAGGTTGGAGCCTCTCCCAGCTCCTGAAGCTGGGACAGGTGCAGTACAGATTCTCCCTAGAGTCACTCAAAGGAATGGATTCGCCAGCCCTTTGTTTTTGGACATGCAGTCTCGGAAACCGTGAGAAAACCAATCTCTGTGCAGAGCCACCCAGCTGTGGTCACTTGTTATGGGAGCCCCAGGAAGTGGACACGGCCAGGCCGGAGCTGTGCTGTCGGGAGCAAGTTGTTTAGCATGGCTCTGCCCTCGTTTCCTTGCTGAAAACAGAAATAATCGTCCCCTCCCTGCGCGGGGTTGAGAGGATTCCACGAGGTAGTCTTCTAGAAACTCGGAGCAGAGTCTGACAGGCAGTAGTGCTGTAGAAATGTCAGATCAACACTTGCGTGTATTTGCATATATTTGCATCTGGTAGGACGACCAAGCAATTGATAAATGTGGTTTGTACAAGGGAGAGAGAGAAGGAAATGCAGCGGCGGGTGTTGTGGCACAACCAGTTCGATGCTGGTTCGAGTCCTGGCTACTCTGCTTCCAGTCCAGCTTGCTGCTAGAGAATCCCAGGAGACCGCAGGCGATGGCTCAAGTGCTTGGGTCCCTGCCACCCACATGGGAAACCTGGAGGAGGATCCCAGCTCCTGGCTGTTGCAGGCAGTTGGGGAATGAATCAACAGACAGAAAATCCCTATCTCTCTGTCATTCTGCTTTTCAAATAAATTTTTTTTTACTTTTTTCAAAGATATATTTATTTATTTGAAAGTCAGAGTTACAGAGAGAGGGAGAGGGATCTTCTATCTGCTGGTTCACTCCCTAGAGGGCAGCAACAGCCAGGGCGGGGCCAGGCCAAAGCCAGCAGCCAGGAGCCTCCCCCAGGTCTCCCATGTGCGTGGCAGGGGCCCAAACACTCGGGCCACCCTCTGCTGCTTTTTCCCAGGCCATTAGCAGAGAGCTGGAGCAGATGTGGAGCAGCCGGGACTCGAACCAGCACCCATATGGGATGCCGGCACTGCAGGCAGTGGCTTCACTGGCTACGCCACAACAGCAGCCCCTAAAAATAATTTTAAAATAACAAAAATGAAAAACAGAGATGGGCACAAGATTTTGCAGAATCTTTTTGTTCTTCAGGCTTTTCCTATATTTTTTTGATCCAAATGAATATACTATCTGCTCAAAAATTAAACGTCGTTTTAAAGCATGAATCCTGCGCCGCTCCTGCTCGGAAAGCCCCTGTAGTTTCCCATCACATCTGTAATGAAATCAAATGCCCTTCCCTGCGGCTAGCAAGGCACAGAGGCAGTGAGCAGCTCCCCCCCACCCCCACTCATCACACTCTCACTCACACACACACACACACACACACACCCGCGCCCGGCACCCAGGACTCCCGGCAGCCCCACACCGCAGGGCCTTTGCATGGCCTGCTCCCTTGCTGCATTTAGCTCTCTGTTAAATGGCATCTCTGCAGAGGGGCACTCGCTCACAGGAAAAAAAAAAAAAAAAGGTGTGAAGCAGCCCTGGCCCCTACCTGGCAGCTTGCCCCAGTCCCTGCATGGTAGGCATCACCCCACCCCCCATCACGAGCCTCTCCTCCTGCTGCATTGCTCACGGCTGTGCCGCGGTCCCCAGCAAGGAGCCCGGCACACCCTGTGTGTATTTGTCCAGTGCAAGAATGAAACACAACCGTCTGTGGACACTCAGCCTGGGCCGGGCCCAGGTAGAGGCTGGGCTGCTCAGCGGCCCTCCCCCTCCCTTCCCGGGACACCTTCCCACACGCCCCGCCCCCGCCCTCCAGGAACACCTCCCTCCTCCCTCTGCTCCCCTCCCGCTCTGCTCTCACTCTTCCCAGTGGCCTTTCCATTTGACTGTTGACCTGAGGGTGTGATTTGTCTCTGCCATCAGACAATGGTGGCCCTGTGCAGGGACTGTGGGAACGGTGGTTCCGCCTCGCTCCAGCTCTCTTCACTCCCAAAGCTGCCCACAGGGACCCGTGTCATTTCCTGACTCTGGCAAAGAATTTCCCCTCTGGCTTGTTCCTCCTCTCTGTCAGTAAGTGCCTTCTGCAGTCTAGCTGAAATCATCCTTGCTGCAATGAAGCATGAGTTTCCGCTCAGTTTCCCAGGGCCAAAAGTTTCCGGTAGTCTTTTTTGGTTGTTGGGGTACAGGGAGGAGGGACCCCCACTGTGGAGTCCCCAGTTCAGGCTGCCATGCAATTTTCCCTTTATTCTGTTTCAGGGTCTCAGTGGGCCCCCAGGCCTGCGGTCAGGAGGCTGGGACCCGGGCCCAGCGTGGGAGGTAGTGAACCCGGGTGACGGAGCAGCTGTTAGTGGCTTCCACCCCGGCTGCACTCGTTCATCCACACACTCATTAAGGAATAAAATGAGCAAAAGCATGGACTGGGGGCCAGTGTTTCACACTGGGGTTATGACACAGCTGGCAATGTCCTCATCCCACATTGGAGTGCCTGCGTTCGGGTCCCGGCCCCGCTCCCCATCCCAGCTTCCTGCTGATGCACACCCTGGGAGGCAGCATGTCCCTGCCCGCCCCCCCCCCCCCCATTGAGTTCTCGGCTTCCAGCTTCGCCTGACCTAGTAGCAGCTGTTACAGGCGTCTGGGGTGCAAACCAGCAGGTGTGAGGTCTCTCATCTCCCTGTCCGAGTCTGCCTTTCAAATAAATCAATATTGTAAAAGCACCCCGCTCTCATCTCGAAGTCTCACTCTCCCTGTTTGTAAGAGGGGGACGCCAGCCCCCACTTCTCAGCTCATGGTGATGATCCACTGACCCATCTGAAGCGTAGAAAGGCCTTAGCACAGGCTTGGCTCACTGTGAGGCTCTCCCAAACCCGGCTTTCAGTTCGATCAGCCGACACCGAGAGATGCACCTCCGGACCAGGCTCTCAGGGATCCAGTGGGAAAGGCAGCTACAGCTTATAGCAAAGCCCAAACAACTGAGTATCTGGGGGCAGGGTGGGGCTGGGGTCCACCTGCCTGCTGCCTGCTTGGGGACCCTGGGATGGGCACACCCTCTTTGGTATGCCAGGGAAAAGACTGGCGTTGGAGTGGGGCCTGGTGGCTAAAAATAAGGCAGGGCCAGGCTGAGGACTGAGGGCTGAGCCAGCTCTGCTTCCCAGCCTGGCCTCTGCTGGGTTCTCCCAGCGTGACCTTGGGCAGGCCTGGCTCCACTCTGAACCTGTTCCTCCTCTGAGCAGTGGGGATTGCCCCGTCAGGTGGCAGGTGGCGCTGAGGACGCTGAAAGAGGACAGATGGGAAGCTTGGGGACTCTCCCCAGGCAGGAGCACCGCCAGCCTCCCCCACTCAAGGCAGCTCCAGGTCCTGCTGGAAGCGCCCCCTAGCCCAGAACAGTAGTGCTCCAAGGGGCTGGAGGCCAGGTCCTGGTTGCATTTCCAGAAGTCCGACATGGGGTTTACCACACCTGGGGGGGCGGCACAAAGGCACCCTGGACCCCACACCTGCTCCCACCCTGCTGAAGGAGCCCCTTGACCCCAGGGCCCTCAAAGTCCCTGGTGATTGAACCACTATGTTCTTGGACAAGCGACTTTGCCCCCGGCCTCAGTTTGTCTAGCTGCAGAATGGGGACAGTGAGATTGGCCCTAAGGGAGAATCTTGGGGAATTCACCTGTCCCATTCTCGAGCTGTGCTCCACTCCACAACCTCCCTGGCAAAGTGATGAGTGGCAGTGATTTCTGCCTCTCTGCCCGGAGTCTCCTTCACACTGCGGGGTCCCCAAGGCAGAACTTGGTCTCTTTCCTCAAGCTGGGGGTGGGGCTATCTCTCTTCCACGGTGGTCCCAGGTACAGGGTTGATCTAACAGCTATTGGGTGCTTACACTGGCAGTATCTCAGCTCCTCTGATGCCAAGGTTTTATCAATGCACCCACTGTACAGATGAGAAAATTGAGGCTCAAAGTGCTTATGCAAGTTGTTCAAGCTCACCCAGAGCGCAGACGGAGGAGCAAGGCCCATTTTGGGGTTATGGAGAAGAGCCAATGTCAGTTAAGGTTGACCGTGGGCCAAACCCCAGTCTTTTCATTCGTCCGCTAGCACAGTGACCTTGGGCAAGATTCTACACCTCTCTGGCATCCATTTCCCTAACCAAATAACAGAAAAAGAGGTTGTCTTTTACAGGGACACCAAGAGTGTATAATATCGGGGCCAATGTTGCGATATAGCAGGTAAAGCCACCGCCTACAACGCCAGCATCCTGTATGGGCAAAGGTTTGAGTCCCGCCTGCTCCACTTCGGATCCAGCTTCCTGCTAATGTGCCTGGGAAAGCAGCAGAAGATGAGTGGGCTCCTGTCACTCACATGGGAGACCCAGAAAGAGCTCCTGGTTTCTGGCTTCAGCCTGGCTCAGCCCTGGCCATTGTGGCCACTTGGGGAGTGAACTAGCAGATAGAAGATCTCTCTCCCTCTGTTTCTCCCTCTCTCTGTAACCTTGACTTTCAAATAAATAATAAATCTTTTGGGAAAAAAAGTGTAGAATATCTAGAACCAGGCTTGGCACCCACTGGGTGTGACATGAAGGGTGTTGCCTCCTCCCTTCCTTGTTCCACTTCCCTGGCCAGCATTCCAGCCCTGGGCATGTGCCAAGCCATGCTGAACTGCTGTCCCCAGCATACTGACAAGGCCCCAGGACAGCTGAGCAGCCCCCTCTTCCCGCCCCAGGGTCTCCTGACTCCCAGGGAGCCTCAGTCTGTTAGAGGGGGAGGGGATGGGCCCCAGTCAGATGGAGACAGCCCAGTCAGAGCGGGGAGGTGCTGGCCCCACAGCTGACACTCACTGAGAAACCACAGCACGGAGCCAGCTCGTTGCACAGGGCAGGGCGTGTGACTGCGGTGTGTGGACACAGCGCAGTGGGGCTGCTGCTCTGGAGGGGAGGAAGGGAGGGTGCATGGGGCCCTGCTGCTGGGGCCGCCCACGCCGGGGGAGGTGGAACGAGTCCGGGTCTGAACAGCGGCTGGTGGACTTGGCAGCCGCAGCAGTAGCAGCAGCAGCTAGATCTCAGCCAAGCCCAGAAGGTAGCTCCAGCCGCACATGGTGTGCCGGGCAGGCCTTGTCCCCAAGAGGCCTGATGCCATTCCGAGCTGGCGCACGCCTCTTCCGCTTGCCACGCACCAACGCCTTCTCCAAGACCTCACAGGCAGCAAGAGGTTATGGGGCCACTGAGGCAGGGTGGGGGCCAAGGCCCAGCAGGGCTCCCAGGCTCAGGAACTAAGTAAGCCCCAAAGCAGAGGGACTGCGCGCAGGCTGTCGAGAGACCCTGGGGAGCAAGCGGCTCTGTGCCCAGCCACGCTCCCTCCGTCAGTGGGGAGTCCTGCTCTTAGAACAGGGCTCTGGGAAGCAAACAGAGGCCTGAGCCTCTCTGTCTGACTCTCCTTCTCTCCCTGCCACTCTGCCTTTCAAATAAACGAATAAATCTTTTTTTAAAAAATCAAAAAAGAACGACCCTTTCATTCCATGAATATTTACTGAGCACATACTTTGTGACAGATCTGCTGTACACACATACATAAGGTATTTATTATGTTTGTTAAAGATTCGTTTGCTTTATTTGAAAGGCAGAGTTACAAAGAGAGAGAGGGAGAGACAGAAGGGAGAGGAAGAGAGGAGAGGCTGGTTCATGTCCCCAAAGGGCCGCAATGGCCAGAGCTGGGCCCGTCTGAAGTCAGGAGCCAGGAGCCCCCATGTGGGTGCAGGTACCCAAGCACTTGGGCCATCTTCTGTTGCCTTCTTGGGCATATTAGCAGGGAGCTGGATCAGAAGTGGAGCAGCCAGGACCCAAACCCGCGCTCATATGGGACGTTGGCGCTGTAGGTGGCTGCTCACCCCACTGTGCCACAGCGCCGGCCCTTTAGCTGACTTTTTTTTTTTTTTTTTTTTTTTTTTTACAGGCAGAGTGGACAGTGAGAGAGAGAGACAGAGAGAAAGGTCTTCCTTTGCTGTTGGTTCACCCTCCAATGGCCGCCGAGGCCGGCGCGTTGCGGCCGGCGCACCGCGCTGATCCGATGGCAGGAGCCAGGTACTTATCCTGGTCCCCCATGGGGTGCAGGGCCCAAGTACTTGGGCCATCCTCCACTGCACTCCCGGGCCACAGCAGAGAGCTGGCCTGGAAGAGGGGCAACTGGGATAGAATCCGGCGCTCTGACTGGGACTAGAACTCAGTGTGCTAGCGCCGCTAGGCAGAGGATTAGCCTAGTGAGCCGTGGCGCCGGCCTTTTAGCTGACAATTTTAAAGGGATTGGAGTTTGGGGCAGTGGTGGAAGAGATTCCGAACCTCCTGCTCAGTCCTCCTCTCGTTCCTTTAAAAAAATTCTTTTAAAAAATTTGTTTATTTATTTGAGAGGCAGAGTTACACAGAAAGGGAGAGACACAGAGAGAGATCAGTCTTCCATCTGCGGGCTCACTCCCCAAATGGCCACAACAGCCGGGGCTGGGCCAGGATGAAGTCAGGAGCCAGAAGCCTCATCCATGTCTCCCATGTGGGTGCAGGGGCCCAAGCACATGGGCCATCTTCCGCTGCTTTCCCAGATGCATTAGCAGGGAGTTGGATTGGAAGTGGCGATGCCGGGACTTGAACCAGCACCCATGTGGGATGCTGGCACTGCAAATGGGGGCTTTACCTGCTATGCTACTGCACCAACCCCAGGGTATTTTCAAAGCCATCTTTTCCTTTACTCTTCCTCCTATGAAACAGGAATAGCTCTTCTAGTTGTGATGATGTGGACTAAAGCCCGGAGTTAAGTCATTTGCCTAAGATCACAAAGCTAGCAACCCATGGGACCCGGATGTGAACTGTGTCTAAACCTCTGACGAGGAAGGGGGTGAGAGATCACCATCACTCCTACACAAGTGGTGAGGAGCCGGTCTGTTCCTGGGGGTCCTGGCGAGGCCTCAGCCACTGTCACCCCTTCCCCAAGGGGTCCCCAGTGCTACGGAGACCCAGACCCCAAGGAAGACACGTGGAGGTTGAACAGCCTTCACAAGCATCTCGTCCCCCTTGGCCTAGTACAGAGCAGGAAACAGAGGCCCAGAGACAGGCGGACAGTAGCTGAAGGCCACACAGCCTGTCAGAGGCACTGCCTGTTACCCAGGTAAAGACTTGTCTGCGCATAAAAGGCGCATGGTGTCAGAGGCCCCCTGGTGGTGCATACAAGAAAGTAAATATTCTGGTCTCGCCGCTACTCCCTGTGTCGCTCTATGGCCACTGACAGTTGGTAATTGGGGCATGGATGTGTTCCAGTACAATAGACATGGAAAGTCATTTTCATGGCATGAAAAGCTATTATTCTTTTGACTTTTTGAATTGCTTATTTATTTACTTTTAAAGATTTATTTACTTGAAAGGCAAAGTTACAGCGAGAAAGAGGGAGCCACAGAGAGAGAGGTCTTCCATCCACTGGTTCTCTCCCTAAATGGCCACAAAGTCCAGAGCTGGACTGATCTGAAGCCAGAAGCCAGGAGCTTTTTCCAGGTCTCCCATGTAGGTGCAGGGGCCCTAGCACTTGAGACATCCATTAGCAGGGAGTGAGAGCAGAAGTGGAGCAGCTGGGACAAGAACCAGCACCCATATGGGTTGCTGGTGCAGCAGGCCATGGCTTAGCCCACTATGCCACATCGCTGGCCCCTTTTTGAATCATTTAAACATGAAAAAACCAATCTTAACCTACAGGCTACACAAAAACAGGTGGAGGGCCACGCTTGGTCCATGGCTTGCTGAGTCCTGACTGGACAGAGGCTAAGCATCTGTGAGGACCAGAACTCTCCACAGTGGTGGTGCACACTCAGCAGTCATCGGGGGCGGGCGTTTGGCACCGCGGTGAAGATGCTGCTTGGGGTGCCAGCATCCTGTCCGCAGTGCCTGCAATCAAGTCCCAGCTCCGCTTCAGATCCAGCTTCCTGCTAATGCACAGCCTGGGGGCAGCGGGTGATGAGGGATCCCAGAATGAGTTCCAGACCCCTGGCTTCAGCCTGGCCCACACTTGACTATTGCAGGCACTTGGAGAGTGAACCAGTAGATGGAGATCTCTCTCTCTGTCACTCTGTGTCTCTGTCTCTCTCTCTCTTCCTCTGTGTGTGTGGGGTGGCTATTTGTGCCTTTTAAATAAATGACTCATTTATTGAATGGCCATGGTGTGAGCAGGCACACACGGCCGGCCCCGGCGCGGGCTCTCCAGCAGGCCTCTGCCTGAGGAGAGCTCTGAGCCGCAAACAGCAAATCCTCTGTGAGGGGCTCTCCCCATCCTGCGTGAGCATGCAGTTCTCAAAAGTCTCTCACCTATGGGCCTTTGCACCTGCTGCATCTGGAATCTGTCCTTGCCAAATTCCTATGCATGGGGCCTTTATGGGAGTCACTCAGGGGAAGCAAAAGCATAAAAGGAAGTCCCTGGTGTCTGTAAGGAGAGACAGCAGAGACCCGGCTGTCTGTCGGCCCTGTGAAGACGCGGTGAGAAGGCGGTCATTGGCAAGGCAGGAAGAGAGGCCTCACCAGGAACCCACCATACCGGACCTTGATCTGGGGCTTCTGGCCTCCAGAACTTCACAAAGGTCCATCCGTGTC
Organism: Oryctolagus cuniculus; assembly: GCF_964237555.1. Lineage (NCBI taxonomy): Eukaryota > Metazoa > Chordata > Mammalia > Lagomorpha > Leporidae > Oryctolagus > Oryctolagus cuniculus. Next base: position 143,938,098 of record NC_091438.1, read on the forward strand.
TGTTGTTTAAGCTGTCAGGGCGACAGTATTTTGTTAATTGAAAGGCAGAGTAGTAGAAAGACAGAAAGGGAGTGGGGGGAGGGAGAGGGAGGAGAGGGAGAGGGAGGAGGAGGGGGAGAGGGAGGGGGAGGGGGAGAGGGAGAGGGGGAGAGGAGAGGGGGAGAGGGGGAGAGGGAGAGGGAGAGGGACCTTCTCTCTGTTGGTTCACTCCCCAGGTAGCCACATGGGCAGGGACTGGGCCAGGTTGAAGCCAGGAGCCAGGAACTACAACAAAGTCTCCCATGAGGGTGGCAGGGGCCAAGGACTCGAGCCACCTTCTGCAGCTTTCCCAGGTGCCTTACTGAGAAGCAGAGCAGCTGGCCACTGGTGCGCCGAGCCATACGGGATGTCAGCATCGCAAGCAGCGGCTTCACTCTCTGAGCCACAACGTCGGCCCCCATTGATGATTCTTTAACTTTTATTTTATTCATTTGAAGGGCAGAGGGACACAACAGATCATCTAGCTGTTGATTCACTCCCTAAATGCCCACAACAGCCCAGCCAGGCTGAAACCAGGAGCCTGGAACTCCATCCGGATCTCCCACGTGGGTGGCAGGGGACCAAGCACCTGGGCCATCTTCCACTGCCTTCCCAGGTGCATCATCAGGGAGCTGGTTTGGAAGCAGAGCAGCTGGGACTCGAACCGGTGCTCTGATTTGGGATGCCGGTGTCACGGGCGGCCGCTTACCCTGCTGCACCACAGCATCTGGCCTGTGCTCACATTTTGCTGATGTTTTTCTCCAAAGAGCTTTCCCTCATCAACTGCAGCTCTTACCAAAAAGGCAGGATAAAGGTGTCATTCTCTCAGGGAAGGTTTGTGGTTTTTCTTTTCTGGATCAAGTTTGGGTGTTCTAGACAAGTCCTTAGATAGGGAGAGATAGGTGGTGCAGGAGAGGGGGTTACAGAGCATGTGAGGGCCTCAGAAGCTAGAGTTCAAGTGAGGAAGGGGATATAGGGCAGGAAGTTAGAGGGTGGACGAAAGGATGTGGCCAGACGTCTGGGCAGAGAGACGGAGCGCTTCCTGAGAAAGGCAGAGAGCTGTGGAGCCGGCTTGCTGTCCTTTCAGAGCTGGGAGTTGTGCTTAGCAGGTGATACTTTCGTTCCCACTCGGAGAAGGTGCATGGTGGGGTTCCTGCAGGCCTGGGCTCTCTGGGCAAGTACCCTGGAGGGAGAAGGAGGCAGGGCAATGTTGGGCAGAAGGGCTACAAGGATGACCAACAGCATGTAGGCTGCTGACAGCAGAAGTGAGAGCTAAGCAGATGCTTAGGTGGAGAATGAATTGGAGGTCGCAGTTATCTTGCTGGGCTTTGAGTTTCAGTTTTGGAGTTGGGGTTCAGAATTGCTTTAGGGGCCAGCCTTGTGGCTCACAGCAGGTTAAGATGCCGACTGCAATGCCAGCATCCCATATGGGCACTGGTTCAAGTCCTGGCTGCTCCACTTCCAATCCAGCTCCCTGCTAATGGCCTGGAAAAGCAGCAGAGGATGGCCCAAGCCCTTGGATTCCTACACCCTGGCGGAGGATGAAGTTCCAAGCTCCTGGCTTGGACTTGCCCAGTCCCCCTATTCTGGCCATTTGTCGGGGGGGGGGATTGCTTTAAAGGAGCATGTGAGCAGGGGCAGGAAGGATGGGAGACTGGGGTCAGAGAGCATGGTTCCACAGGCCTCTCCTGTAGCCACTTGACCCTGTGCCCACCATCTTCTGAGTCACACGGGGGCAAGAACTGGTCATGATTCCTCCCTGAGCCTCCAGCACCCAACCTGGCACAGAATAATGACACAAAGCTTTGAGGCTTGATTGAATGAGTGAATGAAATGTCACCTACATGGCGTTTACCAGGGGCCCACATGATAAACCAGCCCACTGGTTTCCCCAAGATTTCTGTGAAGTGGGGTCCACTATGATCCCCATTTTACAGGTGAGAAAACTGACATACAAAAGGGAGAAATAACTTACTCATGATCATGGAACTAGGAAGAGGCAGAGGTAGTCTATAAGCCAGCAGTCTGGCCCCAGAGTCTGGGGCTATTCGTTAAAAAACGAACAAACAGTTATTTATTTATTGGAAAGGCAGAGTTACAGAGAGAGACAGACAAACAGACAGAGATCTTCTATCAACTTGCTCACTCCCCAGATGGCCCCAACAGCCAGGTCAAAGCCAGGAGCCTGGAATTCTATCTAGGTCTCCCACATGGGCAGCAGGGGGCCCAGGACCTGGGCCATGGTCTGCTGTTTTTTCCAGGTACATTAGCAGGGAGCTGGATTGGAAGTAGAGCAGCTGGGACATGAACAGGTGCTCATACAGGATGCAAGTGCTCATGGCATTGCAGATGGGGGCTTAACTTGTTGCACCACAATAACCAGGGGTTATTCTCAATAGAAAAATGAAAGCACAGCGCCGGCCCTGGAATAGTCTAAGGAGACAAACTGGGTGTGGAGATTAAAAATTTAGGGGAGAGGGCCAATGCCATGGCTCACTTGATTAATCCTCCGCCTGTGGTGCCGGCATCCCGTATGGGCACTGGGTTCTAGTCCCGGTTGCTCCTCTTCCAGTCCAGCTCTCTGCTGTGGCCCGGGAGGGCAGCAGAGGATGACCCAAGTGCTTGGGCCCTGCACCCGCATGGGAGACCAAGAGGAATCACCTGGCTCCTGGCTTTGGATGGGCACAGCGCTGGCCTTGGTAGCCATTTGGGAGGTGAACCAGCGGAAGGAGGACCTTTCTCTCTGTCTCTCTCTCTCTCTGTCTATATCTCTATCTGTCAAATAAAAAAAATTAGGGGAGCTCCCTTAAATGGGGTGTTCAGACGAGACTTTTCTGAGAAGGTAGCACACTCCAGGTGAGAGATAAAAAGGACCAGGAACAGGGGCAGGCATTTGCACAGCAGTTAAGACAGTACCCGGGATGCCCACCCCCATATCGGAATGCCTGGATGCGCGTGCCAACTCTGCTCCTGACCGTAGCCTTCCCGTTCATGTGCACCTGGGGAGGAGGCAGCAGGTGATGACCCGAGTGCTCAGGTCCCTACCACCCACATGGGACACCGAGATTCAGTTCTTGGCTCCTGGTTCAGCTCAGTTGTTTTGGGCATTTGGGAAGCAAACTGGCAAATGGGAGATCTCTAGCTGTCTGTCTGTTTTTCTCTCTACCTTTCAAATAAAATAAATAAATAAATAAGAGCTAGTGCAGTGAAGAGCAAGGGAAGAGTGTCCTAAGAAACGGGACCAGCACCCAAGAAGTTCCTGAGGCAAAAATTCAATGTGTTCTAGGAACTGAAAAAAAGAATCCATCGTGGCTGAAAGAGGAAGATGGAACCGCAGAGGTGGCACAAAACAGGCACACAGGACCTGGGAGGCTGTGGCAAGCATTTGGACTGTACAATTCATTATTATTATTATTGTCTCTTGTTTTTGTTATTCTTAGCAAAATGAATGGGAAGCCCCTGCACAGTTTTCAGCAAGGACTGATGTGGCCCACCGTGTGTTCTAGAAGGCAGACGCGATTCTGTTCTGTTCATTTGCTTATCCCGTCCCTAATTCTTGGGATTCTTCATTGGCTCTTTCTTACCTTCAGTGGCTTATTTATCCAGGGGCTTTCATTTGCTCACCTGTTAAGGCCTTTGTTCCTGAGCAGTCCTCTGCCCAGAGGCCCTGCTACTCTGTGCCAGGCCCTTGGAGGGCACCAGAGACATCCGTAAGAGCAGGAGCCAGTCCTTGTCCTTGAGGAAAACGCGTCCCACAAGCCCATCCCCCAGCAGCTGGCGGAAGTTGTCGCCTCTGCCCGGGCTGAGGGTGGCAATCAGGGACGGCCTCCTGCAGAGATGCTGTGAGCCAGGCCCTGGAGGACTGCGGAGCAGGCAGGGACCAGCCGCTTTCATCTCTGTGTTCCCTAAGGCTGTCAGGGGACAGGCAAGGATGTTTGCTTGTTAATTGCACATGTGGACCAACTGCCAGTCAGTGAGTGCTTGATGGGGCAGGTGAGGCTGCGCACGCCGCGCTGGGCTGAGGCCATCCTCCGGAAGTCCCGCGGCTCCCCTGGGGCTTCCTTCTCCCATTCTCCTGGGAGAAAAGCATTCCTCTCTGCATCTCACCCCTCTCTGTTGCCTTTACAGTCACATGGGACACACCTGAGCGTATGCACACATGCACACATCCCTACACACTCCTGTGCACTCATGAAAACACACCTGCCTGCTGACAGATCCCCAGCATCTCACCGTGTCATTGCCTACAACCTCCCTCCCTCCCTCCCTCCCTCTCTCATCCACACATTTCTGTGTTTACACCTCCTCCCTGCCTCCCCCACCACAGCCCAGTACACAGAACTTCCCTCCCCTACCACATCTATTCTCCCAGTGACAGGGGAGATTTCTCTGGTCCTTGTTTGTTTGTTTGTTTGTTTGTTTGTTTTTGACAGGCAGAGTGGACAGTGAGAGAGAGAGACAGAGAGAAAGGTCTTCCTTTGCCGTTGGTTCACCCTCCAATGGCCGCCGCGGTCAGCGCGCTGCGGCCGGCGCACCGCGCTGATCCGATGGCAGGAACCAGGAGCCAGGTGCTTTTCCTGGTCTCCCATGGGGTGCAGGGCCCAAGCACCTGGGCCATCCTCCACTGCACTCCCTGGCCACAGCAGAGGGCTGGCCTGGAAGAGGGGCAACCGGGACAGAATCCGGCGCCCCGACCGGGACTAGAACCTGGTGTGCCGGCGCCGCTAGGCGGAGGATTAGCCTAGTGAGCCGCGGCGCCGGCCCCTTGTTTGTTTTTTAAGATTTATTTATTTATTTATTCGAAAGGCAGAGTGACAGAGAGAGAGAGAGAGAGAGAGAGAGAGAGAGAGATATCTTTCATCTGCTGGCTCACTCCTCAAATAGCCACAGTGGCAGGAGCTGAGTCAGGCTGTAGCCAGGAGCCAGAAACTCCATCCTGGTCTCCCACCTGGGTGCATCATCTGCTGCTTTCCCAGGTGCATTAGCTGGGAGCTGAATTCCCAGCAGGGCAGCCAGGACTTCCAGAAGGGGTGCTGGCCGGGCACGTGGCAGCTTAACCTGCTGCACCACAGCATGGGACCCTAGTGCTTGGTTTGAGGCTGCAGAGGCAACGGTGGAAGCAGGGGTGGAACCCCAGGCCAGGGGTCAGGACTCACTACTAGCGGCAAAGGCTGGGACTGTAACAGAAGAGGAGGCTTCGCTTTCTCTAAAACAGAGCTGTGGGGAGCGACACCCCTCCCCCACTGGATGTGGCCCGAGGGAAGTCTCTGGCTGCTCCCTACCCTCCCCAGGCACAGAGACAGCATCCACAGCAGCGGCTCCGGTGACAGCAGTCTGAGGTCCTCTGGCTGAGTGGACCTGTTCCTGGGCTTCCCCAGGAGGAACTGGCCTTCCTGTGGCAGAGAAAAGCCCATCTTCCCCCACCCCAGGGATGCCCACAGCACAGGTGTCGGTCGGGAACCATCGGGAAAGCTCTGCCTGGGGCAGGGGCTGGGAAAGCAGCCGGGGTGCGGGGAGAGGCCTGGGAGAGCCGACCCCCACAACCAGGGGCCGGCGGGAAGTGAGGGCGGGCGGGCCTGGATCTGGGGGCCCCTCCCCACTGCGGGCAGCCGGGTCGGGGCTGGGGCGTGACAACGAATTCTCCCCGCCGCCACCACTGCCACCGCCGCCCGCGGCTGCAATAAGAGAAGTCCGAGGCGGCTTCCTCCTCCCTTGTCCAGAGGGGGCGGCGGGCAGAGGCGGGCAGCACCCCAGCCCTCGCCCACGTCGGCACTCGTAGCTGCGTGAGCCCCGGCTGGCTCGCCGGGGGCTGGCGGAATCAGGCTCCCCTGGCACCAGGTAGGTCTGGCCGCGGCAGGTGGGGGCTGGGACAGGTCTGGGAGAGGAGGGGGCGGGCTGGAGGCAGTAGGGACACTTGAACTTAGACAAGCTACAGAAGTTGAAGGCCAAGGGAACCTCACCTCGAAAAGGGCTGAGGGGGGAAACCGCAGAGACCTGGGAGTAACCTGCGGGGCAGGGCCCGGGGCATCTGGGAACCCCCAAGGCGGGGTCTGGCGGGGAGGCGGAGTGGGGGCCTGGAGGGTGCGATTTGGAACGCGGGGTGAGAGTCGGGGGAGGCCTGGGGTAGAGAGTGCGGGGACTCTGAAAATGCAGCATTTGGGAAGGAGTTCCGTGGGGTGCGGGGACATTCGAGAAGAGGGTCAGGGAGAGCGAGTTCTGGCCCGCGCAGTTTAACGGGGCCATTCAGGGGCCCAGTAAGTACCCTCTGTTCCGCATCGTCAGAAGTCGGGGGTCAAGCCTAGGCCCGCAGGCCTGCGGCCCCCAGACCTGCCCGCCCCCGCACTGGTGGGCGCCAGGGGCCGGCCGCAGGGACTCCTGCAGGGCGCTTCCTGGGGAAGTCCCCGCCCTCCGCAGGGACGGCCTCTCCCGGCGCCCCCTCCCCGCCAGCGGCGGCGGCCTCGGTCCGCGTTCCTCTCGGGATCCGGGAATTGCTGGCCGCCCCGACGGAAATCCTGCCTTTGACCGCGAAGGCGCGGAGGGGCTGTGTCCATGGCAACCAGAGGGCGGAGAGGCGAGCTGGGCTCTGGCTGCTTCGGGGCTGGTGGCCGGCGCAGCCCCCCACCCCCACCCCGGGGGCCCGGTCTTTGCTGCAATTTGGAGTCCTTATCTTGGGAGGGGTGCGGGACAGAGGAGGGGGTGCTGATGTTCCATGATCTGGGATCCTGGAGTGGGGGGCTCTTAGCAAGACTATGTCCTCAGTTGCTGTGTGACTGTTGCAGGTCAGGCTTCTCTGGGCCGCCTCCTTCTGTTTGAGCTATGGAGATAGAAGCTGGCTACACCTGCCTGCTGGCCCCGGGTGAGACCCTGGCCTGCAATGCGGGTTTTGCTGAGGGTCCTGGAGGGGGTAAGGGGCTCTGTCCTTTGCCTTCTCAAAAACATGGAGGGGGACAAGAGAGGGACCCACACACAGAGGGCACCTAACAAACAGATGTCCTACATCTCTTGTAGGACCCATGCTGGGGAGATCAGCAGGGGTGAGATCTGTCCCCCACCTTTCTTGGTGCCACACCCAGGTGGCCACCCCTCCAGTCAGTGGTTTTTTCAGGGATCCTGAGGCCTTTGGCACCTTTTCATCTGTGCTGGGGATGGGAAAGCAGGCTGCTAACCCCACTTCACAGATGGGGAGAGGGAGGTTTGGGAGTCGGTGACTGGCAGGACCCACAGTAGGGACCAACAGTCCAGGGCACCTTGCCTCTGAGCCACCCCGCCCCCCAATCTCATCCCTACCCAATCTCTCAGAGCCCCCTGGAGAGGGAAGAGGTACATGGGGGAGGAGGTTGGGGGTCCTTGGGCTCCTCCACCAGCTCCTGCTCCCCAGTGGGTGTGAAGCAGTGAGCGTGGGCGAGAGAGAGAGAGAGAGAGAGAGAGAGAGAGAGAGAGAGAGAATGTGCGTGTGGTTTGGGCTTTGGGTGAATGCGTGTGAGCCTGTGAGCATCTGTGTGTGCACTGGGTTTCCTCTGCACCCACCTGGGGCTGGTGTGGTGAGGGAAATGGCCTGACCTTCGGAGTTTGGGGAAGGATGAGCCAGGGTGCACTCCCACCCTTGGGCTGCCCAAGGTGGGAGAGGGCCCGATGCCCCACCCTGCAGGACCTGGGAGGGGGCTTCCGGTCTGCCACACTGTGGAACCCGGACTCCTCTGCCCTCAGCTGCCCCTGGGCACGGAGCCAGCTCCTGAAAATGCTGAAGCCCAGGCCAAGCAAGTGGCACTGGGAGCCCTGTGCAGAGGCTGGCGTGGGTGGTTCAGTGCAGGTAGGAAACCACAGTACTGCTGAGAAGCGGTGCCCTCGGGAGCCAGCTAGGGCCGACGGGCCGGCACCCGGGGTGCGGGGTGGATGCCCGCAGCCACGGCTCTGGTCTTGGCGAGGGGCCCAATGGCACTGGGACTCACCTGCCGACCTTAGCCTTTCCCCTGCCCCACCCCTGCCCGGCCGGAGCCTTGAGGAGAAGCCGGAACTCTTGCAGGATGGTGGTTTCCGGCTGCTGCCCAGAGTCCCAGTTCCCTTTTGGTGAAATCCCCCATGCGTGGTTGAGGCCAGCCCAGCCCTCCCACCTCGCCTGGGAACTTCTCTTTCTTCTCCGCTCTGCCCAGCCCCGTGCCCTCAGCTGCCTCCCCCTACTGTGGAGGGTCTTCCTCAAAGGAAAGGAGGGGAGTGAACCTTCACTGAGCACCTACTGTGTGCCTGATGCTTTGGGGGCTTGACTGCATTTGAAGCAACCCCTTGAGGGAAAGATCTGCATTCCTGTTTTTTAGGTAGAGCATTGACAGCTGAGGGAGCTGCACGCATGCTCTTTCTCGGGCAGGGGAGAATTTCAGCCTGAATCTGTCTCTGGATCTCACAGATACTAGGCTGGGGGTGGAGGGGCACCCAAGAAGATCCCGTTTCTACCTCAAAGCCCTGATGTGGCTTTGGGAAGTGTGGACCTCAAGAAATGATGGGTGGGCGTGGGTCTTCCTACCAGGAGTAGGGGCAGGGCCGGTTCCCTGGTGGGTGGTCAGCTACCTCATGACAGGGGTGGTGTGTTCCGTTGGCCAGGGACTATGTAGAAAGCAGGACAGGCACCAGTCAGAGACAGCACGGTCTGGCTGCTCAGGCTCCTCAGGCTTTGGAGAATGTCGCAACAGCCCTGGGAACAGAGCTTTGGACCTGAATAAATAGCCCTGACTTTGAATTCCCTGTTTGGCTGTGTGACTTTGGGCAAGTCACTTCCCCCCTACATAGGAGCAGGTGGGGGATGGGTGATAAATGGTCCCTGGGAGCCAAATTAGCTTTGCTGCTTGTGGTTCTCAACTTCACAGGGCTACTGCACGCCCGGCAAGAAGCTCATCTCCTCGAGCCCTGCCAGCAGCTCCGCACAGAGGGGCAGGTGCAGAGACTGATGTCCTTCATGCAAGGTCACTACTGAGCAGAGCAGGGCAGGGCCACACAGCAGCAAGTGCTGGACGTGGGAGCAGCACGGTCCAAGGCCAGGACCTCAGTTCTGATACCCATGACCTGCTGTTGGCCCTGATGGGGCTCAGAGAGCTGACTCCCACCAAGTAGATGTTCAAGGGGCATATTCAGGGCGAGGGCATTGTGGCACGGTGGGTTAAGCCTCTGCTTCCAATGCTGACATCCCATATCCAAACGCTGGGGTTGCTCTGCTTCCGATCCAGCTCCCTGCTAATGTGCCTGAAAAGGCAGCGGAAGATGGCTCAAGCGCCTGTACCCCTGCCACCCACATAGATGGAGTTTCTGGCTCCTGGCCCAGCCCTGGCTGTTGTGGACATTTGGGGAGTGAGCCAGCAGGTGGAAGACCTGTCTCTATCACTCTGATGCTCAATGTAAATAAATAAATCTTTTTTTTTTTTTTAAAGAGCCATTGTGCACAGCCCAAGTTCCCGCAGTGTCCAGAATGCTTGTGGTCACTCTGGGCTGCTACTCCCTTTCTGGTCTTAGAAGTCTGGTACTGAGAAAAGATAGAAGTGGCTTCAGATTCAGTGACTGAGGGTATGTGGGCAGATCTCCTTCTCTCTCTGGGCTGAAAGGAAATTTCGAGTGTGTAACACCTGGCCTGGTGCACAGTAGGTGTTTATGAAGAAACACTCATCAGTGCTTCTACGAGGGCTACAAAATAGAACAGTGCTCAAGGCAGGCTTTGGAGCCAAATGGATTAGCATTGTGTTTTAGCTTCCTTCACTTGCCCTGCCATCTTCAGCGAATAACTTAGCATCCCTGTGCCTCAGCGTCCTCATCTGTAAAACAGGACTAAAAGTGAAGCCTCCCTCTCAGGGTCACTGAGTGAGATTACGCCTGGAAATTGCCTGGTATGATGCCAGCCACTGTGTAAATGTTTAATAAACGAGCACATTTGTTACTAGTCTTTACTGCCACCCCAACTTCTAGGATGCCCAATTACTCCCCACAGAGTGGGAGGCACAGGGCTGGAACCAGCCTGGGGAGGATGTGGAGTCCTGGGGCTATGGCCACCAGACGCAGGCGGCTGAGCAGAGAGGCCGCAAGCTGCCCCCTCTCTTTTTGCCTGTTTGGCTCTTTAGCTCTCTTCGCTGCATCTCGACCTTTCTCTTCTGCTCCTGCCTCTTTCAGTGCCTCTGCCTCTCCTCTTCACCTTGCATTTTCGTCGCTGTGTCTCTTTGTTTCTTTCTGGCAGTGCTGCAGACGGTGGAGCCAACTAATGCTGGCTCAGGTTGGTCCCGCACATCTCCCAAGCCAGCATTCAGGAAGCCACTCCAGGAGCTTTAAATCAGCCGCAGGAGGAATATCTACACCACGGACATCAGCAAGTGGTGCAAATCAGGATTTTCTCATTTGAGATTCAGTTTATCAGCACACCATACTCTCTCTCTCTCTCTCTCTCTCTCTCTCTCACATCCCTCTGTCTTTATGCCTCTATTACTGTCTCTTCCTCTTTGTCTCTCTTATCTCTCAATTTCTCTTTCTCTCTCTCTCCCTGTTTTTGAGAGATACCACATATACATACCCGAGCCATCACCTGCTACCTCCCAGGGTGTGTACTAGCTGAAAGCTGGAATCCATAGCAGGGCCCCAGGTCTTAAGCCCAGGTGCCCCAGTGTGGGATGCAGGCAACCCAAGTTGCTTCTTAACCAGTGGATGAAATGCCCATGCCACTCCTGCCTCTCCTGTCTCCTCATGTCTTTTTCTCTTCTGACAAAATCCTGTGAACCAGGTCACATTCAGTGTGGCCCTTCACTGCCTTGGGCCGTGCAGACCCCCAGACCCTGGCCCCATGTCCCCTGATGCCCTCAGCATTCCTGTCCCCGGAGAGCCAGGCCCAGCTGGGGCTTTGGTCCTCATCAAGCCTGGAAGTGACAAAGCTCTGACAGCTGCCACCTCTGTCTGCCGCCCACACCGTCAGCGCTGCCAGGGCTCTCCTCGGCCCACAGAGCTTTCTGCCTCCTTGCCCAGGGCTGACAGTCTCTGAACACCATTCAGAGCAGGTCTGAGAGAAAGCCAGACTCTAGACTGATAGGGATACATTGTGGCAATGTGCACTTGGGAGGTAGCAACATTGTATCTGCATGTGGGGGAGGGGTGGACCTGTGGATCACCTGCAGAGCAGAGCCCCACAGTGGGTCTGAGCGCCAGCCCAGGGCTGAGCTGTGGCTGCCACTGTCCCTGTCTGACAGGCAAGGCAGAGAAGGGTGGCTGGGCGCTGTGATGTGGGAACAAAATGCTAGGATACATCATTCTGTGTGGCACTGGGCAAGTTTCTAAACTTTTCTGTGCCTCAGTTGTCTCATCAACAATAATCCTTGAATCCCAGAGCTCTGATGAGGATCCCAAGAGGTGTTTTAGGTCAGGGGCTTCACAGAGCTGCTGCCACCTCTTCAGCTCTCCATCCCGTATTTGCAAGTGGACAGAGCTGGGACTGGGCAGCTATGGGGAGGGTGTCCTCAGCACAGAGGGACCCGGGCTTTCTATGGAGGGGCTTGGGCAGCCCAGGGAGTGGGGAGGCCCAAGAATGGGTCAGGAGTGCTGTGCAGATCTGGGGTCAGCCCTGGTCACCGGCTTTTCTCACAGACCCAGAAATCCCTTCAGCTGGGCCCAGATGTCCCTTCTGGGCCCCCTCTGTTCTCTCTCCCGACCCTCACCGGCACTGCAGCTGCCTGGGGCCCATTCAGACAATTGGCTTCACCCAGGGGAGGGTCCTGGGGGAAGGATGTGAGCCCAGGCCTGGTGACAGGGGCTATTTTAAGGGTGGCCTCCACCGCAGCCTGCCTCACAGTTTACCACATGGGTGTCACCCTCTCTCCCCAAAAACACACACCAGAGAACAGTTACCGTGGAGGGTGATTGGGCTGATGGGACTTGGGTGAGGTCAAGGCAATGATGTGACAGAGCCATGGGCCAGGAAACTGGACGTGGTAGATCCAGGAAGACTTCTTGGAAGAGGTGAGTGGTTCTGGTAGGGAGGTTAGGACTCAGAGAGAGGAAGAGAGAAAGAGAGTGATGTCCACCAGGAAGCTTCCTGGGGGTCCAGAGAGGGAATCTGGGGGTTCCTGTACCCAGGACCTTCAGGCCCCTCTGGGGGAAATCAGAGTTCATTAGGGAGGCCCCACCCTAACTCTGCATTCCTCCCATGTCTTAGGAAACCAAGCCCAGTCCCCGGCCAGTTCCTCTCTGAGTGGTGCAATGGCAGTTTCTGTGTGGGGGTGGGGACCCCTTGCTCAATGACCTCCCTGCCTGTTGCTCAGAGGACTCAGCTGCCTAAGAAGGCTTGGCGCATGGTGGGGGGCCTGCCCAAGGGACTCTGGTGGCCCCAGCTTTGGGCTGGGCCTCTCCCTGATGTGGGGATCAAAGCAGAGCTCCGCAGTAGGTACCTGCTGCCCCTCTGTGACCAGAGGCGACCCTGGGGCTGCTGTGGGGAGGGGTCGCACAGCTCAGGCTGGGGCAGAGGCGGAGCTTGTGGGGGAGGGGTTTGTGTTTGTGAGACAGTAGCTGGGGGGCCTCTGTGTGAGCTGAGCCTGGCCCCTGGAGGAAACCCACTTGGAGATGGGCCCAATGCAAAAGCAGGAGTGTGGCAGGGCAAGAATGCCCTGCAGAGAGGCAGCTGAACGCATATGCGTGTCCACGTAGACAGGCCGTGTAGGTGTATTTGTGAACACGTGTGTGCGCCGTGTGTCTCAGCCAGGCTCATGCGAGTCTGTGTCGGGGTGTGCTCATGTGTCAGGTGTTAGGTGGGCATGAGTGTGGGAGTGGGTGTGGAGTTGTCCCACGTGGGGCGATGTGTAAGTGTGCAGGTGTGGTGGGGAGGAAAAGGGGGGCAGAAGTCACGCTGCTGGGCAGGGCAGTCCGCAACTGTTTCCGGCCTCCCCTCAGGTCCCCCGACCTTCCCAAGGATCATGGCGCAGCCCCACTGACCCAGGAGTAGAGGCCTTCGGGGTGAGTGTGGCGGGGAGGACTGGGGGTTTTTGGGGTCAGGAAATGGGCTGGGGGTGGCCTTCCTGGGCCTTGCAGCTCCTCACAGCCCCCTCCTCCCACAAGGCCTGTTGCTAGGTAACGGATGGGGGAGCCAGAAAGAGGCAGCTTGAGAGGCCTGAGGCTGGACCCACGACAGGAAATGGCCTTGATCCCCCTCTGCAGGGAGCCTCCAGGTGCAGGCACACAGCCCTCACACGCACCCCCGCACACCGCTGTGCAGATTCATGCACGTACGCACACAAAGACACACAGAGACAGGCATACACACAGGCACATGTGCTCTCCCCACAGAGCCATGGACCCTGTCACAGACAGCGACACCTTCTCACACAGACCTGCACATGTTCACACACACACACACACACACACACACATACTGAGACAGGCACACCAGCACAGACGTGCACACACGCAGCCAAACACAGGTGCCGAGACACATACACGAATTCACACACACACACACACACCTGCACATGCACACACACATTTGCAAGGAGCTACACACATACAAGCAAGCTACACACAGACACAGGGACACAAGCACCCTGAGGGATTCACAGCGATGGGAGGCGAAAATATGAAAGAGCCATAGCAACACCCTGATGTGGAAAACCAGCCTGGAGGAGTGGGCTTGAGCCACTGGCTATCTCCAAACATGCCCCGGCCACTGGCCGGTGGAGCTGGCTGGCGGGGGGGGGGGCATACCTGGGCCACCCTCACCTTCACAAGGGGGGACCTCAACCCAGGGGAAGCCATGTGCCTGTATGAGAGTGTGCACAGGAGTGTGCATGCCAGCTCTGTGCAGGGACCCCTTGGTGAGGCACGCCCCCTTGTGTAGCAGGGCACCTGGAATGGGCTGTGTGTTCTGCAAGAAGCTGGAGCCGGGGCCCAAGGAGGATGTGGGCCTGGAAGGAAACTTCAGGGCCTCTGGGGCTGCCGACCGCTATGGCCCTGACCCCACCCAGGGCCGGCCGGCCTCCTCCTTTGCACACATCCCCAACTACAACAACTTTACCCCTCAGCCCTCCAGCCACACCTTCCTTGGTGGGGGCACCGTCAAGGGCATCTCAGGTGAGTGCAGGGGGTTGGGGGCAGGTGCGGCCTGGATCTGGGGAGAACTCGGGAGAAGGGGAGACTTGGACTTGACCCCAGGGAGCCTCCAGAACCAGTGTAAGAGCAGCCCTATTTCCATGACTGCACAGGCTGGATTGGGGAGCCTGTGCAGCCTCCTCCTGGGAGCCCTCCGAGGTGGGGGATACAGCTGTGCTCTCAGGCTGGGGGGGACCTGGTAGCAGGTACAAATGGGAAAGGGACCCTTCTGGGCCACTTGAGTGCCACTTTGCAGTTAGGAAGTCTTGGCAGGAAGAAGAGGAATGAGCAACATGGAGGACCCCCAGGTCCTGAATCCTCCAGGGGCCAAGTCAGAAACCCACAGGGCACCAGTGGTCCGTGGGTTCTGGGGCATTGCAGCAATGGGCTGGGGAATGGGTTCTGGGGGTTCAGCCCCATTGGCGCCGCTGTCCTGTGCCCTTCTCGGCTGAGTGGTCCTGGCTCCACAGGCTCTGGGGTGACCCTGTTCATTGCCCTGTATGACTATGAGGCCCGGACAGAAGATGACCTCACCTTCACCAAGGGCGAGAAGTTCCACATCCTGAACAACACGTAAGTGACCAAGCCACCCAGCTGCTGTGGGGCCTGTGCTGGAGTCTCACCCATTTCCCATGCTCAGAAAGCGCCAGGCTGCTTGAAGACACATAAATGACAGCCTGAGCAATGGCTATGACATGGGGTGGGGGAGCATAAGGAACAATGGGTACATGACCTAAACAGGGTCCCCAAGGCAGCGGTGATCAGGGCGGGCTTCCTGGAGAAGGTGATTTTAGGTTGCGACTCCAAAAATGAAGAGCCAGTGAAGGCACAGATGAGAAAAGAGGAAGAGGGTGAGAGAGACCATGGAGTGGTTTGTTCTGTCCAGATGAATCATGAAGTGCAGGATGCGGGTGGAGCGCGCAGAAGCCGGGGAGCAGGTAGGCGCAGGGGCTGCAAGGTGTGTGAAGCCCTGCTGAGGAGTCGGGATTTTATCCAGAAGGAAGAGGGTGAGTTCTTGAAAAAGTTCATGGAAAAGGTGTCCTGTGAAAAAAACTATGGGAGCTGGCGCTGTGGCGCAGCAGATTAAGCCGCTGCCTGCAGCACCAGTATCCCATGTGGGCACTGGTTCAAGTCCCAGCTGCTCCACTTCCCATCCAGCTCCCTGCTAATGTACCTGGGAAAGCAGCAGAAAATGGCCCAAGTGCTTGGACCCCTGCACCCACCTGGGAGACCCAGAAGCTCCTGGCTTCAGCCTGGCCCAGTGAACCAGCAAATGGAAGATCTCTCTCTCTCTCTCTCTCTGCTTCTCCCTCTCTAACTTTGAGTTTCAAATAAAATAAATCTTTTTAAAAAACCTGTGAATGAATTTCAATTTTTTGAATCAAAATAACTTTTTTTTTTTTTTTGGACAGGCAGAGTGGACAGTGAGAGAGAGAGACAGAGAGAAAGGTCTTCCTTTGCCGTTGGTTCACCCTCCAATGGCCGCCGCGGCTGGCGCGCACCGCGCTGATCTGATGGCAGGAGCCAGGTACTTATCCTGGTCTCCCATGGGGTGCAGGGTCCAAGCACTTGGGCCATCCTCCACTGCACTCCCTGGCCACAGCAGAGAGCTGACCTGGAAGAGGGGCAACCGGGACAGAATCCGGTGCCCCGACTGCGACTAGAACCCGGTGTGCCGGCGCCGCAAGGCGGAGGATTAGCCTAGTGAGCCACGGCACTGGCCCAAAATAACTTTTTATATATTATATTTAAGAAGACTTATTTGACTTATTTGAAAAAGTGAGAGAGAGAGAGAGAGAGAGAGAGAGAGAGAGAGAGAGAGATCCTCCATCCACAGATTTGCTCCCTAAATGGTTGTAATGGTTGGGCTGGGCCAGGCCAAAGCCAGGAGCCTGGAACTCCACCTGGGTCTCTAACATGGGTAGCAGGAACCCAAGCACTTGACCAGCTGCTGCTGCTATCCCAGGTACGTTAACAGGGAGCTCGATTATAAGTAGAGCAATTGGGACTCCAACGAGCACTCACATGGGATGCTGACATTGCAGGTGGCAGCTTAACCCAGTGTGCTGTAACACTGGCCCCTAAACTTATCTTTTAATTTAATTTTTCCTTGAACTTTAAAATTTTTATTCATTTATGTATTTATTTTTGCAAGAGAGACAGACAGAGGTGGTTCACTTTCCCTCTATCTCTCTCTTTTAAACATTTTATTATTAAACTACAGTTAACATACCAAAAAGTGAACTTAAGTGTACAGATCAGTGAGTTTTTTTTGTTGTTGTTATATGATTACCCTCATAACCATCATGGTTCACTTTTTTTTGACAGGCAGAGTGGACAGTGAGAGAGAGAGAGAGACAGGGAGAAAGGTCTTCCTTTTGCCATTGGTTCACCCTCCAATGGCCACCGCGGCTGGCGCATCACGCTGATCTGAAGCCAGGAGCCAGGTGCTTCTCCTGGTCTCCCATGTGAGTGCAAGGCCCAAGGACTTGGGCCATCCTCCACTGCACTCCCTGGCCATAGCAGAGAGCTGGCCTGGGGCAACCGGGACAGAATCCGGCACCCTGACCGGGACTAGAACCTGGTGTGCCAGCGCCGCAGGTGGAGGATTAGCCTATTGAGCCATGGCGCCGGCCATGGTTCACTTTCCAAACACCCCCAATAGCCAGAGCTGGGCCAGGCCCAAGTTGAGAATTTAGAACACAATCTAGGTCTCCCATATGGGTGGCTAGGGATCCAAGCACTTGAGCCTTCCTGGGAGCTTGCCTTCCAAGGTCTGTGTGAGCAGGAAGCTGGAATGAGGGGTGGAACCAGGACTCTGATGTGAGATGTAGGCATCCCAGCCAGCATTTTATCTGTTAAGCCAAACACCCACCTCCCCCCTACCCCTTGAACTTGAAGTCTCCTTGTATGTAGCCATTGGCAGGTTTCCAGCAGGGAAGAGATGTCATCAGCCGTCCGCTGTGTCCCTGAACCCCAGAAAGAGGCCCAGAGGCCTGGGTGACCCCGCTTGTTTCTTCTGCAGAGAAAGTCCTTGGGGGCAGTGGCCGCTGGGCAGGTTTTGATGTCCGAGGGGAGGGGAGGACCAGGCCAGTCTGCGCCCAGCCTCTGTGTGGCCCTGCCTGGTCCCAGGGTGCCCCAGGGGCTGAGGTTGTCTGACTGCCCCCTGTTCTGTGCCTGCAGTGAAGGAGACTGGTGGGAGGCCCGGTCCCTCAGCTCTGGACAAACTGGCTACATTCCCAGCAATTACGTGGCCCCCGTGGACTCCATCCAGGCTGAAGAGTGAGTGCTGGCTTGGGGGGGGGGGGGTGCATCCAGACAGGGCCCTGGAGTCTGGACTCCAAGGCTACCTCTCAGGCAAGTCATTGCCCCTCCCCAGCCTGTCTCCTTATTTCTGGCTCTGTGAAGTCATTGAGGGAATGGAAGGAGGTGATGGAGGTCGTGGTTGTGTGGGCAGGCATGCTCACGCTGCAGTACTGCGCTCTGCACAGGAGGTTCCTGCGCAGGAACAGAATCAGAAATTGTTCATGTGCTGTTTTACAAAGGAGGAAGCTGAGGCACAGAGACAGTAAATACCCCGCCCAAGTTCCCAAGGCTGGTGAGTGGCGGGCCGGAATGTGACCCCAGGACACCAGGCTGCGCTGGTCGCCATTACGCATGCTGACAGCAGTGCGGGAGCTTTAGAGCATTCCAGAGTGTTGGAGACCTGCAAAGCAGCCTGAATCCTCTTACTTCCTGCTTGTGGATACCTTCACAGACACCAGTACTCCACCTGCCCCGGGTCCTTTGATTCCCACACGAACATCACTGACAGGACTGTGACCCCCATGTCAGAGATGAGGAAGCTGAGGCTCATAGTCTCTCCTCACCACCTCCTACACATGTTGGGAGAGAGAAGATTCGGGACACTTTGCCGTGTGGCAGTCGTTGGTGGCGGACTGACCTTGGGGAGAGGGAGGAGCCAAGGGGGCTGGACATCTCCTTGGGGAGCAGAGTGGGTGTCAGTGCCATTCAGGTGCCATTCATTCAGACGAGGAATGCAGGGGCCCCAGGGTGGGAGAGGGGGCGCTGGGCTGAAGTTCCCAGAGCTCAGGTTGTGTTTTGTGTGGGAGGCCTGTGTTGAGGCAGACCCAAGGAAGGGGCCCTTTTCCTAACTGTCACCAAGATGCCTCCCTGCCTAGGAGTGGAAGCCGGAGTGAGGGTGACGAGGAAGGCTGCCTGGGAGGGTGACGGAGGAAGGAGGAGAGTGAGGAGGAGACTGGCCTGACCCCAGCTCCGGGGAAAGCAGCCTGCAAGGAGAAGCCCCTGGAGAAGGGAGGGAACCCAGGCCAGGCTGAGCAGAACAGCTCCGAGGGTGCAGGCGAAGTTTCAGGAAATGAGGGGCGGAGCAGAGGCTGCTACTGCATTGGGCAATGGAGGTGACCTTGGTGAGAAGTGAGAGGGAGGTGACGAAGTGGAGAACCAGGTGAGAAGCAGAGGGGGAGGGTACGGCAGGATGTGGGTGACAAGACAGGACTCAGAACAGTTTTCTTGGGTGGAGCAGGACAGACGGGGCCCCTTCGGGCATTGGGGCTGCTTCACGCGGTGGGGACAGGGTCCCTGAGCAGAAGGGCGTGGGCAGGACCAGAGCCCAAGTGCACTGGGGCCTTGGTCTGGGGAGGGAGGTGGAGGCAGCGGGCAGGTGGTTCACGTCTGCATATCCTCTGGGAGGCAGTGTCTCGGAAGCTGGGTTGCACTCAGTGTGGTGCTGTGGTTACGTGAGTGTCATGGTCAAGTGCATAGGCCCTAGAGCTGTAGCTCGGGTTCCTATTCTGGCAACACAGCTTCAGAGCGCCGTGGCCTTGGGCAAGCTGCCTGACCGCTGGGAACCTCAGCTTCCTCATCTGTGTGCTGGGGCCAGCAAGAGCACCCATCTCAAAGTGTGGGTCTGCAAATTGATTGGATGCACGTGGTATTAAGGCAGAGCTCGAAACAAAATAAGTGCTGTTATTATTATATTGCTTATTAAGGAAACCACTAATGTCATAGACGCAGGTGGGGGCAGGGCTGTGAGACAACCTGGGGAGGTGTCCTGTCTCCACTGCCCTTCAACAGCCCCTGATCCCCCTCCTGCCTGTTCTCCTGGCCATGCCACTTGCCAGGGCCTTCTCCTGTTTCCCAAATTCTGCCTAGTACCCAGGTGTGAGCTGACCATCCAGACTTTGGAGATTTCTACCTCCCTTGATTCAAAAACTATGCTCCTTCTAATTCGTCCCAAGATGACCACAGGCCAATGTCATAATTGCAGCACATCTGAGTCTTCTACGCCACCTTTGGTCACTTTGATGGCCACGGTGTACTCACACCGTTTACGGCTGCAGTTTGATGCCAGAAAGAGCCATCAGGTGCCAGCAGGAGGGGTGAGGCCTGAGGTTGATGTTGGGACTGACAATGCTTAAGAGAGTGGAGAAAAAGCAGCCAGCAGATCTGGGCAGGATTGTCAGAGAAGAGTGGAGAGAGGATGCTCTTCTGGAAGCCGGGGAGGACAGGCTAGGAGATGGGGGAAGGGAGGGATCTGAGTGATTGCCTGGAGGGCGGAGGTGGGCAAAGAAGTCAGTTGGGTGGCAAAGGGTTCTAGGTGGGAATCATCGGACAGTCTTACAGGCGGTCACTTCCCCTCTCTGAGCCTCGAGTTCCTCCTCTGTGAGAGTGTGTGAAGGGCCCTAAGGAGAGGGACTCAGGGGCTCAAGACGCCCTGGTGCAGTCACCGGTGACTGGGGTTCTAGCAGCCTCTTTATTTGAAAGGCAGACATCAGACAAAGATCTCCCACCTGCTGAAACCAGCAGCCAGAAGCTCCAGAGCTGGGTCTCCCGTGTGGGGGCAGGGACCCAGGAACTTGAGCCACCACCTGCTGCCTCCCAGGGTGCTCATCAGCAGGAAGTTGGAATTGGGAGCAGAGCCAAGGCTCCAACCCAGGCGCTCAGATACAAGATGCAGGTGTCCCAAGCGGCATTTGAAATGCGTGCCAAGACCTGCTGCTCTCACAAATTTATTTATTTATTTATTTATTTATTTATTGACAAGTAGAGTTATAGACAGTGAGTGAGAGAGAGAGAGAGAAAGAGAAAGGTCTTCTTTCCGTTGGTTCACTCCCCAAATGGCTGCCATGGCCGGTGCTGCGCTGATCCAAAGCCAGGAGCCAGGTGCTTCCTCCTGGTCTCCCATGCAGGTGCAGGGGCCCAAGCACTGGGGCCATTCTCCACTGCCCTCCCGGGCCACAGCAGAGAGCTGGACTGGAAGAGCAACCAGGACTAGAACCTGGCGCCCATATGTGATGCCGGTGCCGCTGCAAGCGGAGGATTAACCAAGTGAGCCATGGTGCCGGCCCCAGCTCTCACAATTTTTAAAAAGACTTATTTATTTATTTATTTATTTATTTATTTATTTATTTTGAAAGGCAGAGTTATGGGGTGAGAGAGAGAGAGAGAGAGAGAGATCCTCCATCACTTTCCAAATGGCTGCAACAGCCAGGGCTGGGCCAGGATGAAGCCAGGAACCAGGATCTTCATCTGGGACTCCCACATGGGTGTCCCAGGCACATTAGCAGGGCACTGGATCAGAAGTGGCTCAGCCAAGACAAGAACCGGCCCAGCATCACAGGCAGCAGCTTAACCCATTACACCACAATGCCGGACCTCAAAATTTTAACTCAAGGGCTGGTGCCGCGGCTTACTAGGCTAATCCTCCGCCTGAGGCGATGGCACCCTGGCTTCTTTCTAGTCCCAGTTGGGGTGCTGGATTCTGTCCTGGTTGCTCCTCTTCTAGTCCAGCTCTCTGCTGTGGCCCGGGAAGGCAGGTGGTTGGGCCCCTGCACTCTCATGGGAGACCGGGAGGAGGCACCTGGCTCCTGGCTTCGGATCAGCGGAGTGCACCGGCTATAGCAGCCATTTGGGAAGTGAACCACCAGAATGAAGACCTTTTAAAAAATTTTTTTAACTCAAGGAAACCCAAAGAGTAGAGACGGGAAAGCTCCCCTTTGTTGGGCACCTGCTATGTGCCAGGGGTTTTCCACGCCCTGCTCTGGGATCTTCACACAGGCTGAGTCCCATTGTACGTGCGAGGAAAGTCTTGGCTGCAGAGGTGACTGCCCAAGGGGCTGGGCTGGGGTCTGCACAGAGTGTCCCTGACTCTCACCTGCCCTTCCCAACAGGTGGTACTTCGGAAAGATCGGGAGGAAGGATGCAGAGAGGCAGCTGCTGTCCCCAGGCAACCCCCAGGGGACCTTCCTCATTCGGGAGAGTGAGACCACCAAAGGTGGGGGCTGCGCCCTGGCAGTGTGGGGAGGGGCCCCCTGCCCCCCAGCCCTGGCCTCTTCCGGCTACCAGACTGGGGAAGACGCCGACAGCACACCTGCAGTGACCCTTTCCCACCCACAGGCGCCTACTCGCTGTCCATCCGTGACTGGGACCAGAGCAGAGGTGATCACGTGAAGCATTATAAGATCCGCAAGCTGGACACGGGTGGCTACTACATCACCACGCGGGCCCAGTTCGACTCAGTGCAGGAGCTGGTGAAGCACTACATGGGTGAGGGCGGGCGCCTCCGGTCGCTGAGCCAGCCCGCTGATGCCCTTGTCCATAGGAGAGACGGAGGCCCAGAGAAGGGAGGGTTCTCCCAAAGCACTCGTGGCCACACCGGGCTCAGGATACTGCTCTGCGGGCTTCACCAGGAAACTGAGGCAGGCATCCCACCATGGCCAAGCAGCGCCCCCTAGCATCTGAGCAGGGAATTGGCCAGTTTCTGGCATCAAGTCCTGAACCCAACAGGAAGTTTAAGCACTGAGCTGCCTTGTATGCCCACCTTCCCCTCCCCACCCCACCCCACTCCTCCCAGCACCAGCAGGGCACTAGGACTGCCCTGTGGCAGGGAGGGAACCACCGTGACAGGGACCACAGCAGGGGATGGCAGAGGCTGTCTGCACTTTGGTGAGACACCCTGGCGGCTGGTCAGGCATGGATGCCCAGGGCAAGGCGGAAGGAGGAGAGTGCTCAGAGGCAGCAGCTGCCACACTCAGGCAGCAGAAGTAGAGCAGAGGCAGAACGGCCCAACCTGGAGGGTTGGCTGGTCGGTCAAGGGCAGGGTGGGGGTCAACGCCCTGCCTGGACTGGTTAGGTCAAGGATGGGCCTCATGTCCATACCTTGTCTGGACTCCCCACCCCTACACCTGTCCTGATCTCACTTTCTCCTTCAAGACCAGCTCCCATGTGAGAGCCCCCAGTCTTTACAGGAAAACCCCTTGTCCTGTAGGGATCTTCTGTCCCCCTGGGGTGCCACGCCCTTCCCTGGGTACATACGTGTTCATTGACTCAGGGCCAGGGGTGCATTCCCTCCTGGCCTGTGCCCTCCTGGGAGGCCTAGTTCTTCATAGTTGGGCACCAGGCACCAGTGGGATGAGGTGGGGGGGAGGTGTGGCCCTGGCCCATGGGTAACCTGCAGCCCTCCTCCCTCCAGAGGTGAACGATGGGCTGTGCCACCTGCTCACGGTGGCCTGTGCCACCATGAAGCCGCAGACCCTGGGCCTGGCCAAGGACGCCTGGGAGATCAGCCGTGCCTCCATCGGACTGGAGCGCCGGCTGGGCAGCGGCTGCTTCGGGGATGTGTGGCTGGGTATGGAGATGTGAGGTGCCTTCTGGGGGGGGGGGGGCGTGGGGAAGGCCTGGGCCCGGGGGGAGC
Organism: Oryctolagus cuniculus; assembly: GCF_964237555.1. Lineage (NCBI taxonomy): Eukaryota > Metazoa > Chordata > Mammalia > Lagomorpha > Leporidae > Oryctolagus > Oryctolagus cuniculus. The sequence goes on from NC_091438.1 coordinate 143,960,920, forward strand.
AGTCCTGACGCGCTGGGCCGTGGGACAGGCACGTGGAACGGCAGCACAAAGGTGGCGGTGAAGACGCTGAAGCCGGGCACCATGTCCCCGAAGGCCTTCCTGGAGGAGGCGCAGGTCATGAAGCTGCTGCGGCACCACAAGCTGGTGCAGCTGTATGCCGTGGTGTCCGAGGAGCCCATCTACATCGTGACCGAGTTCATGTGCCACGGTGAGGGCGCGCGACACTGGGTGGGGGTCTCTAGGAAGGGGACCAGAACCCTGGTGAGTGAGAGGCCCCTAGGTAAGAGGACAGCAGGCCTGGGAGTGGGGGCGGAGCCTTGGGATGGGGTGTGGGTAGGCGGTGGGTGGGGCTTGAGCTAAGGAAGCCAAGCTCTGTGCTGAGGGAGGGTCTGGGCAGAGTCCGTGAGGGGCGTGTCCAGGAGAGGAAGAGGATCCTGGAGATGTGTCTGGGTGGGTGTCTGAGAGCAGGAGGCGGTGGGCGAGGCCAGCGAGAGGGCTGGGGGTTCCACGGGGGTAACCGGGCGGGTTCAGGAGAGAGGTGGGCCTGGAGCGGGGGTCCTCACTGATTTTCTGGCTTCCTGCCCCCAGGTAGCTTGCTGGAGTTCCTCAAGGACCAGGAGGGCCAGGATTTGAGGCTGCCCCAGTTGGTGGACATGGCAGCCCAGGTACCCTTCAGCTCCCAGACCTCTCTGAAAATCACCGCGCCCTGAAACACCTGGCCAACCCCTGGAAGCGCCACCCAGCCCCTGTGCCAGCGGGGCCACCTGGGGAAGGGCACGACTCCTCCTTGAGTCTCAGTCTCCCCATCTGGAAAGTGGGTCTTGCAAATGGTCCCCTCATCCCTCAAACAGGCCGTGGTCCTGTGAGGTCACGCGAGCTCCTGTCTCTTCACACTTGACCCCCAAGGTAGCTGAGGGCATGGCCTACGTGGAGCGCATGAATTATATCCACCGGGACCTGAGGGCGGCCAACATCCTGGTGGGGGAGCGCCTGGTGTGCAAGATCGCAGACTTCGGTCTGGCCCGTCTCATCGAGGACGACGAGTACAACCCTCGGCAAGGTGCCTGGCCTTGACCCACCCCTCCAGGAGTTCCTGGTGCACCAAGGGGTGGACGTGGGCCCCACATCCTCAGGATCCTTGCCCACCCTGGTTCATCACCCCGGGGACACCCTCATCCTGATCCTTCCAGCCCCAGTGCAGCCACTTCCCAGCCATGTAGCCTGTAAAATGAAAATCCCCAGCCAGCGGCAAGTCTGCAGACCCCTGCCCTGTGCCAGGTGCTGCTAGGAGTCTTCAGTGAGCTACGGCGGGGTGTAGCAGCAGTGCGAACTCCCGCCAAGGGGCTGGCGCCTGAACCCCAGGCCCTCAGCTGTGTGACCCAGGCGAGTCATCTGCCTGCTTTGCCTCCTTTTCCTCATCTGCAAAATGCAGGCAGGGGCAGCATTGCCATCCTGGGGCTTCTGTGAGGGTTAGCGGAGCCACTGTGCACCTGTCCCTGCAACAGGGACAGGCACATCAGAAAGGCTACACGAGTATGGGCTGTGGTTAACCTGAGCATCACTATGAGGCTGACAAAGCACCCAGCACCACACTAGACACACACAAGAGGCCCTAACGAGAGCTGGGTCCTTTCTGCTCTGCCAGGGGCCTGTATGTTCAGGACCCCCAAGATCCCCATGTCATTTCCTTCCTTCCTTCCTTCCTTCCTTCCTTCCTTCCTTCCTTCCTTCCTTCCTCCTCCTCCTCCTCCTCCTCCTCCTCCTCCTCCTCCTCCTCCTTCTTCTTCTTCTTCTTCTTCTTCTTCTTCTCTCTCTCTCTCTCTTGCTTATTTGAAAGGCAGACTGACAGAGAGATTGTCTATCTACTGGTTCACTCCCCAAATGCCCAGAACAACCCCAGGCTGAGGTCAGGCCAAAGCCAGGAGGCTGAAACTTCATCCGGGTCTTCCACATGGCTGGCAGGGCCCCAGGCACTTGAGCCATCACCTGGTGCCTCCCTCCCAGGGCACTGGCAGGGAGTTGTTCCCACGGACCTCCATCACTAGCTTTCCCTCCTCCCTCAACCTCCCAGGGACCAAGTTTCCCATCAAGTGGACGGCTCCAGAGGCGGCCCTCTTCGGCAAGTTCACCATCAAGTCAGATGTGTGGTCCTTTGGGATCTTGCTCACCGAGCTCATCAGCAAGGGCCGAGTCCCATACCCAGGTTTGGTGGGGAGGGGGCCGGGGACGGGCTTCCTCCAGGCCGCCCCTTCGGGAGGGAGCAGGCCCTCTGACCGATGGAGCCCACCTTTCAGGTATGAATAACCGGGAAGTGCTGGAGCAGGTGGAGCACGGCTACCACATGCCGTGTCCCCCAGGCTGCCCCGAGTCCCTGTACGAGATCATGGAGCAGACCTGGCGGCTGGACCCGGAGGAGAGACCCACCTTCGAGTACCTGCAGTCCTTCCTGGAGGACTACTTCACCTCCACAGAACCGCAGTACCAGCCCGGGGACCAGCCCTAGCCTGCCAGGGTGTCGGGCGCCCTCTGGGGATGCCCATCACCCCTTGCCGGTCCCCAGGACTCTGACCCTGAGCCCCCCCAGGCTGTGAGCAGATGCAGGTGCTGTGACGCTGGCCAGGGCAACCCAGATGGGGCACATGGGGGCTCCGAGCCCTACCCTCACCCATTCTGACCCCAAGCACTGCTTCTGCCCTTTCCCACTTAGGCCCCCTGCATGCCTCTAGCCTCTCGCCCCGCCCCCAAACACTCCGACCCTATGTGGTTATTTATAGCTCGGCATAGCCCCTTCCCTAACTCACCTCCTGACCCTGCTCCCCCACCGTGCTGTCGGGCCTCTCTGATCTGAGCGCCGGAATTTACCTCGACCCCCCCCTCCCGTAAGTTACCAGCCAGGAGGTCTTGGCCTTCCCCTTTGCCTGCTGGGTGGGTGGGGGCTGCAGGCCGGGGCCAGAGCAGAGGGGGTAGGTTGCTGAGGGCTCGCCTCCTCGCTGAACAGTGTGTGTTTATTGATTTTGTAAATAAGGAAAGTTACAATATGAATCTCCAAAGTACCAGCCGTGAGCATCCCCTGAGCTTCCTCTGGATGGGATGGCGACTGGGGCGTGGCTGTTGGGAGGGAGGTGACCAAGCAGGCGTGGCTTTGGGAGCTGGCAGGGAAGGAAGGCAGGAGAGAGCACTCCAACTCCTAGCACACACAGGGCACCCTTTCAGGGCACCCTTTCAGTCCCCCTGCTCGTACCGTGGCAGTTTAGGGTGAGTTGAGAGATGGATACGGAAGACAGATAATGGGAGAAGCATCAAGCGTGTCCCCTTTGCTAGCAACGTGGCTTTCGCTTTGTGTGCAAGGGCCTTGCTCATTCTGTGCCTGAATTCAGCAGATTTGCCACCCATCCCAGGCACAACCTTGGCCTCTAGCCACAGGGGCAGGGCAGCTGTCAGATTCCCCAAGAGGATGAGGAGAGGGCAAGGAGGAGGGAGAGCTGATTGGCTCTCACTGGGGGCATCCCGTCCCCCAAGGGGAGGTTCTGAGGCAGTTTTGTTTGTCACAGTGACTGAAGGCTCCTACTGGCACTTTGGGGGCTGTGATCAGGGGCGTAGAACAACCTGCCATGCACCTGTGCCCTGAATTGCCCCGCCCCCAGCTCCCCTTGGAGAAACTCTGGCAGCCTCTGTGTGGAAATCAGAGCGCGGGGAGGCAGCTGCCGTCCCCTGGCTCAGTGGGGGAATGGGCTGGGACGGCCGGCAGTCGCTGTTGCAATAGGCAAGCAATGATGGCACATGGACTCCCTACAGGGCCCTGGGCTAAGCAGGACCCAGGCATGAGTAAGACGCGGCCACACCCGGGGGGAGGTCACGGGCAGGCTGCAGAGAAGGAGTGGTGGTGGCGGCGGCGTCTGCCGGAGGTCCCCTCTGCTCCCATCCATCCTCTCATTGACTCAGGACCTGAGCCTGGTTCTCTGCTTAGTGCCATTTGCAGACCAGAAGCCTGAGGCCAAGGGTTCCGTGATGTATCCAGGTCACACAGCTGGATGTGAGAGAGCTGGGATTTGAACCCAGGGCTTACACCAAAGCCCGTGGTCTTTTCTCTTAGACCTCCTTGCCTCTAGGCTTTGGGAAGAGAGTGTATCTCTCCTGCATGTGTGAGGGATCCTCCTCCTCCCTGTAGTCATTCATGGAAGGATGCCCTGGAAATCCACCCCCGAGTTGAGTGGCCTACAGGAAAGCAAGCCAGGCAGACCGAGGATTCTCTGTGTGTAGCCCTGCAGTGGGGCGGTTGAATGTGAGCCCAGAGATGGAGAGAGAGGCTGTCGTGGGGGCCTTAGCTCTGCAGACAGCTTCTGTCAGACCACAGCTTCTCCAGGGCCATAGTTTCTACCCAGCCAGACTCAAAAGAGCCTGATGTGGAAGCCAGAGGCCAGCGTGTCTACCGCGGAGCAAGCAGCCAAGAGCTGGAGCCGGAGCAGGAGTGCCGGCTGCGAAAATCCCACCTCTGCCCCTCACCAGCCATGTGACGGTGCTGCTCGTTAATCTCCCGCAGCCTCAACATCCCCATCTGTGAAACAGCAAGGGAATGCCCAGTGCATGCTGGGGGTCTGTGTCACCACCGTTTGCAAGGTGTTTCCTCCGTGCCCTGCATCCCGCCAAGTGCGTGCAGCTGGGTCGCCTTGCTGCACCCTACGCAGAGGCGGCTGTGGCACCGTCGTTTGGCTAATAATGAAACCAAGGCACAGTGAAGTAGACCAGCTCTTTCAAGGTTGCCAGGACACGTGTGGAGAAGCAGAGGCTTAACCCAATCTCTGAGCCCAAACCGGTGCACTTTGTATCCACAGCCTTTCCTGGAGCCAGAGCATTCTCGCCTGCCTCCGAGGACCCTGCCTGGCACCCGATGCCCGCTTGGTTTCAGTGCAGGCGCTACAGGGCGGTGACCTTCTGGGCGGCCATGAGGCCCCTGACCGCTTCTCCACAGAGACCAGAGTCTCCAGGGCCTGGGCCCCCAGGGTCTGATGGTTCCCTGTCTCTCCTTGAGGAGCAAACGAATGAATTCTCTTTTGCACCCCCTTTCCTACACAGCCTCCTGTTCCCTTCAGATAGAGCACAATGCAATTGATTAGGCTTCTGCTTTCTCAATTTCAATCACATCCTCGCCCTGCCTCCCTGAGATTACAGGCGGGTCACCTTGATTGCGGTTTGCACCGTTCACAAACTCTTCAGTCGTTTACAAAACCATCTCTCGCCTCATTCACTCCCCCACCTGGCTCTTCTCTGCCATGCGTGGATTTTACTGGCTTAAGACTCAGAGGGCAATTTTATTTCCAAGTTCATGGTGGGGGAGAAGGACACCTAATTGACGGATGCTGGGTGTTTCACACGCATCGTCTAATTGGATGCTCTCAGCGAAGCAGTGCGGGAGTGTGATGGTCCCCATTTCACAAAAGAGGGAACAAAGACTCTGAGCAGCCACTACACGCACCCAAGGTCACCCAGCTGGATGGGAGAACCAGAGTCGGAGCTCAGAACGCTCATGCATCCCACCGTGCCACATCCCTTTATTCGCTGGAGCAGCGTGCGAAGGTATAACACCAGGCCAGTCAGGCTCAGGGAGCCACGGTGCAAAGGGTCCGTGCTGAGGATCCTCCTCCTAGAAGAACAAGGTCCTGTGTTGATTTTGCACACGCTTACTGATGTCTCCTGCAGGCTGGTCCTGTGGAGGAGGCAGAGCCATAAACAATCACAACGCTTTGGGGCAAGGTCATTCCGAGAGCCAAGGGAGAGTTCTTGGAATACGTGAAAGCAAAATCTGCCTGGTGAGGTAGCTAAAAGGTGAGGTCATCGCCAGCTGAGGGGACAGCACGTGCAAAGGCCCAGAGGTATGGTAGAGCAAGGCCCATTTGGGCAAGTGAGAAACATTATGCATGGGAGGGCTGAGGGTGCTGATGCGGCATGCAGGAAGGTTGGAAGGTCAGAGACAGGAAGTAGGTGGGGGAACCAAGGGATATGGCCCCTGAGTTGTGGGGAAAGGTTAAAAGACATCAGTGGTTAGGAAACAGGGCTCGTTTTGCAGGAAGCTATCCTGAGTCCCTCTGCTCCAGGACTGGCTGGATAAGTCCTCAATCCAATCCAGTAGTTGTCCCCAGGTGCAGGGTGGAAGCCTCCCTCGCTCCCTCTCGCTCCCTCCCTCCTCCATCTGTCACCCTCCCCGCCCCCCCACTCTGCCTGGATGGTCCTGCAGCGATGTCCACGCTCCCTCTAGTGGGGAACATCGGTACTACAGCCTGCACAGCGGGAAACTTTCCCCTGGGATCTTCCCGCTGCCGGTCAGGAGACGCAGCAAAGTCCCGGCTGGTGACAGGAGCTCAGGGGACAGACACAGGCAGACAATGACAATAAGGGGTGTGTGGCAGAACAACGCAGGGTCCTAACTCCGTTGGGCAGGTGGAAGTCCGGAAGGCTTCCCAGAGGAGGTATTCCTTTATTGCAGACCCTCCCCCCACCAAAAAAAAAAAGTCAGCTTTTGGTTGGTAAAGAAGCAAGAGGAGGGAGGGCATTGAGGACCAGACAGCACGAAGTGAGCTCGGAAGCTGGGAACGGGACTGTGGGGGGCGCGGGTTACACTCACACAGGGGCAATGGGAGTGCGGAGTTTGCGGGGAGGCAACAGTGGCTGAAGGCGAAGATGAAGATGGTGAGGTCTTGTCTGCCATGCACCTGCTGGGGACCCGCAGAGTTCTGAGCAAGGGCTTCACAAGGCTGCAGTCACCTTCCTGAGGGAGCTCCCTGGTGACCAACGTGGAGGCGTGATGGGAAGGGAGGACGTGGAGAGGGACGCCTCTCCGGGACACAGGTCACACTAACAGGGACACACAGTTGGACTGGGCTGTGAGTCAGGCAAGCAGGTGATGACCCTCTGATGTGTCGCGGCCAGACACCCAGACACACAAGCAGAGAGCGCACGCAGGCCCCTCGTCTGCCCAGGCACTGGCAGCCAGCGAGAACCATGAGAACCACGCACACCCTGCCGGCCTCAGGAATTCACACACACGCAGTGTGGCTGTCAAGGGCCCTCCCCTGCCCCCCTCAGCCTCCCCCAGGTCCCTCACCACCTCCGGCAGGAACAAAGCTGACCTTTGCCCTCTGGCCTCTGGCCTCCCCTCCCACACCCCCTGCCCCAGAGGGAGGAGCTGTTTGAAGTCTGGGCTGCAGCTGGGGTTTCCGGTTGCCTGGAAGAATGCGGGAGGACTGCACAGTGGAGGGAGGGGGCCGGCTGGGAGGAGGGCTGAGGAGCCTGGGGGCCTTAGGCCCCACTGTACCACAACGAGGAAGCTTCCTGCTTCTGCGGTATCTTGGGCCCTGGCTCGGACCTGTTCGCTTCCAAAGCAGAGAAAAACCAGGGCCATGGTGGCTCTGGGCCCAGGGACTTCTTCCTCCTGGAGCCCCAGCTCAGCGGTGCAGGACAGCCCAGTAGCTCTGTAGGGCTGCTTGCCTCTGGGGACGTGGCCCTCTGCAGCGCCCTCAGGTCCCCCCGAGGCAGCCCCCTAGCTACAACTTCCGTATTCAGGCAGCAGCCTGTCCCTTCCCAAGGCTCACCGCCTTCTGCCCTCTCCACGAGGCCCAGGGCCGGGCTGCAGGCTGCTGTGACCTCCCAGTTATTGTCATTATTATTATTATTATTATGACTCAATGTTTCCTCCTCATGCCCTTGCTGGTTTTCAAAGTGCGGTCACGTCCATGTGCTCAGTTAGTCTCCGCAGCTCCGCCCCCATCTTCCACGCGGGGAGACCCAGACTGAGGTGAAGGAACCAGCAGCAACAGCGGGTTCAAGAGCAGGTCTGCCTGGCTCCTCGCCTGTGCGGTCTCCAAAGCCGGGGGCCCCACAAGTTTATCTCGCGGCTCTCACGGATACTTCCCCGGATCTGGCTCTACCACCTGCTGCGTCCCATGACGCAGAAGTGGTTGGAGCCGGCTAAGCCCAGAAAGGGCTGATGCAGGCTCTTCTAGAATCCGGGTCCCCTCCCTGCAGTCAGTCGCCTTTCAGGATCCTGCCTTCCCAGCCGCCCTGCTGGCCCGCAGATGCAGACATTAGACAGTAGGTGGCAGCAGCAGTCCACAAGAAGACTCGGCTGGAGTTTGGGGAGACCCCAAAAGCAATTTGAAGAGGCTGGGGGAGAAAGACCAGCCCCCAAGTAACAGGGAACCTCTACAGGGCTTGGTTCCCAGTGCCAGTCAACAACTTGGGGGCTAACGGCACCCATATATTCCGGGGACGGGGCAGGTGACCAGCAAGGGGGAGGGGGTGGGAGGGGCATGCTTGAAAAACCCTAAACTTCTATTCCCCTCTCATTTGTGGAGCTGGCCCCTCCCGTGCCTTTCCCAAACTCACCTTCATCCCAAATAACCTGGACGCCATACCTCCCGGAAGCCATCCTGTATTGGCTTATCCCATCTCACTGCCTCCCAAAACTTGAATTAGACGGAGTCAGGTCCTCACTGCTGGGGCGGGCGGGCCAGGCCTAATGGGCGGGGAGTAGGGGTGGGTAAGAGAGGAACCCAAGCTTCCCGCACCCGCCCCGGTGCCAGGCTCTGTCCTGTGTAGGGCCAGCTAAGGCGAAATGCCAAAGTCTCATCTACTGGTAAGAACTCGAGTCAGGCGATGGAGCTGCAAAGGGCTTCCAATGACATTGACCTGCTTTTGTCACTATCTGGCCACTCACTGCTCCCCGTTCCAGGAGGACAGCTTTGAGTGCAGGGGCTAGCTTGTCTGCGAGAAGCTGCTCCCGGATGGAGCCAGCCGGGCACGGCAGCCACGCTGGCAAGTCGAGGGGTGCACTGGTTGGAATCCTAGACTGCTCCTGTCACTGCCACAGCTCCCCCCACAACAAGAGCCCCTTCACTTCCCACCCCCATCCTCTATTTTGCCCTCTGGGGGTTCCAGATTGTTGAATATGAGGGGCTTGGGAGGAGTGCAGGTGTGGAGAAGATGGTGACCAGGCGAAAGGAGTGAGGGACAGGTGGGCTGAGAACAAAGACATTGTTGGAGGAAGTGCAGACCGGGGCAGCCGCTGGGAGGAGGTGGGACCTGCAGGACCTCTGGACGCCTGTGCCCGGCGGACCTCAGTTAACATTTGCTGAACGGAAGCGCCGGGAAGGGCACACAGAAGCACGGCACGGAGAGAAGCCAGGCACAGCGCATGGAGGAGGGGACCACAGCCACAGCACAATTTCGCCGGGCTGTAGCAGGACGCAGGGGCCCGCGGTGCCTGCGGCAGTTCTTCCGGGGCCGTCCAGCCGCGACAGGCCCTGGGCCGAGCACATTCCCATCTGTGGGTCAGGCCAGGCAGGGGGCCCGCAGCCAGGGGCTGCAGAACAGATGTGACCTGAAGAGGAGGTAGGTGAAAGTGCTGAGCCCAGCCCCGGGCGCAGCAGGAGCTCAGAGCTGTGGAATCTGAATCCTGCTTCCGCGTGGGGCTGTCTGTGGGGTACCCAGGACTTCAGCGCTCTCGCCGCCCTCGGACGTCCAGGAAAACGAGGTGTGGGAGCTCAGAGATAGACGGAGAGGAGGGGTCGCTGGTGCAGGGGACGGGGCTCGCTGGCTCGCGCTAAAGTACGCCACGGGAGACCTTTTTAGAAAGGGAGAGCGCCCCCAAATTGAAGAACCGCTTCTCTCCTCTGCCCCTCCCTTCTAATCGGGACACCCCGGCAAGTCGCAGCCCCGCTGGCTAATCGGCACCCCCCGCCCCGCCCCGACTCCCCGTTCCACTCCCATTCCATTCTCAGGCCCCGCCCCCTTCACTCCCACCCGCAGCCTCCGCCCTAGCCACAGCGCCCAACACGGGGCCCAGAGGCCGCGGGAAGCACCCCGGCCCGTCGGCCACCGCCGGCTCCGCGGCCCCAGGCCCCTGCGCGCACTGTCCCCGCGCGCCGCGGCCGCGCCGTCGGAGCAGCCGCTCGCCCCGCCCGCCGCGCGCGCCGAGCGGCCGGGGCGGGGACTACAAGTCCCGGCGTGCCGCGCGCGCGCTCCCCCCTGGGGTTCCGGATGGTGAGCGGCGAAGGTAAGGAGAGCTCGCAGAGGCAGCGGCGGCGGCGGCGGAGACGGAGAGCGGCAGGCAGGCAGGGCGAGGGCGAGAGACGGAGGGAGGGAGCTAGCGAGGCGGACCAGACAGACAGACAGGCGGGCGGGCAGAGCGAGCCACCCGCTCGCGGCGGAGCGAGCAGAAGGCAGGAGGAGGGAGGGAGGAGGGGGAGGGAGGGAGAGAGGGAATCCAGCTACCACCACCCAAAGCCAGCGTCTGCTTTCTGTCCTCATTTCCTTTTCCCACCCAGCTCGGGGAGCAGAGAAAGGCAGAGCGAGCGCGGAGGGGAGACAGGCAGAGGGACAGACAGACAGCCGGGGAGCGCGGGAGGGCGGAGGGCGGAGGAGGAGGAGCAGGCGGACTGCGCGGGGCGCGTTCCCTCCCAGGTTTGCGCTTGGGGGGGTGGGGCGGGGGTGTCCAGGGCCGACCGAGTGTGTGCGCAGCGGGGGGAGCGAGGGGCGCCGCGAGAGCCAGGAGCGACGAGGCGGGGGGCGCCGCGGACGCGGGGGCCGTGTCCAGCGGAGTTAGCGGCGGAGAATGTGAGCCGAGGCGCGAGCCATGCTGTCAGCGACGGCGGGCGGCTCAGGGCTCCTCCGCGACTCCTCTCCCCAGCAGCCGGGCGCCCGCGTCGCTGCCGCCGCCGGAAGACAGACGCCCCCCAAAGCCCCTCGCCTGGCTCGGACCCACGGAGCCGGCAGCCCTGCACTCCGGTGAGTGGCGCCTCCTCCCCAGCCCCAGACCCCCGCTGGGGACCGGCCGGCTGGGCTCTTTTGTGCAGCGCACCAGGGGGGGCCCCCGCGCCCCCCGGTCCGGTCCGCCGGACCCCGTGGCTGCGGTGCCCGCGGTGCGATCGGTCTTTGTTTCCACCGGGGCCCGCGGCTCGGCTGGGCTCGGCTCGAAGCCTGGCAGGCAGCGCCGGGAAGGGGGAGGGGGAGGTGGACGGGGAGGGGGGGCGGAGAGGGGGGGTTCTCGGGTTTCCTGGCCGCCCCGCGGCTCCCCCGGCTCGGGGGCGAGGTGCGCGCCCAGCGCTGCCGCGCGCCCCCTCCTCCTTCCCCCTCCCTCCGCCTTTGGATTTAAAACTGCAATTTGCTCTCCAGCTTGCTGAGAATGTGGGGGGGGGGGCATGAAGGGGGACCGTGGGAGCGGAGAACAAGGCTGGATTTTAGGATCGGCGCTGGGAAAAGGGGAGACTGCGGAGGGAGGAGCCCCTCCCCTCCAACCCCCAAATCCCAAGGTTCCACTGGCGCTCTGGGAGTTGAGGGGCGGGGACCTAATGACCCGGAGGGGGTGTGGGGCGGAGGAGGGATTTGGGGGCGGCCAGGACCGGAGGGGTTGGGCCGCGTGCCCGGTTACCTGGCGAACAAAGTCGGCTCACTTTTGCATAAATAAATAAATAATCGCCTATCAATGCGTTTCCTCTGGGGCTCTGATTGAATCGGCCCCCTCTTCCCCAGGGGGTGGGGTGCTGAGTGACAGCTGTCAGCCCCCTGGGCCGGGAGCTGGGGGTGAACTGCTGACTCTCCGTGCTTTCTGGCTGTGGGCGCCTTCCCCTACTGGGTCTGGGTCCCCGGGCAGAGCCAGAGGGGCAGGGGGCTGGCTCTCAGTCTAGGAAATAACCTTGTTTCCTGTTCTACAGGAAAAGGGACAGCAACCCAGAGTTCGGGGGCTGGGGATGAGGACTGATGGGAGCTGGGGGGGGTTCCCCAGCAGCCTGACCCCCCAGCCTCCTGCCAGGCGAAGGGGCCAGCTGAGGGAGGAAGGATGTGGGCCTTGCTGGCCGGAGGCGGGATCTGGGGCTGTCCCTGAGGCGGGCAGCGGGCACAGAGCGGGAGGAGGGAGAGAGAGAGAGAGAGGAGAGAGAGAAGCGGGGGCGGGGGCGGGAATTCTCTACCGCAGACCCTGGGGGCCAGGGCCAGATGTGGAGGGGTGGGGAGGCTCCCCTCCCTCCCAGCTTGGGGGCCCTGGGGCTGGGCTGGGAGGGGCTGAGCCTGGTGCCCTTGGTTCTGCACCAGTGCCTGACTGGCAGGGCCAGCTGAATTTGGGCCCAGGCGTCACCCTGGGAGGCAGGGCTGGGCTGCACCAGCCTGGTCCCTGAGCACAAGGAGCGACCCTTGGGGGGCCCGTGCCTGTCTGGCCCGGCAGGCGTTTCCCGCCGGACCAGTTGGTGTCAGGCGGGACTTGGCCCCGGCTCCCTAGGCTGAGCTCAGGGTGTGAGGACAAGCTTTGCCTCCGGGTCAGGGTGGCCACATTTTGTCCGCTGCTGCTGCTGCTGCTGCCGCCGCCGCCGCCGCTGGCAGGGCGGGGGCATGTGCCTGGGCCTGGGCAGAGTCCCGCCGGGGGCATCTGGGGTGTTTCTATTGTTGGCTTGTTCCTGTTCCGTGTGGCCCGGTGTGTGTGAGCTGGGGCTGTGAGTGAAAGCTGACTAGTCTGTCCATCCTACTATCCCCCACCCCGACTTGGGGGGGGGGGCAGGTGGGCCGGGCTGTGGTGGTGACCTGTGGGGGACTCTCCAGGTGGCATGTGCATGCCTCTTGTCCTCATCCTCCTTTGAGCAGATGTATATTTATTTTTATAGTAATGGAAAATCAAACTGGATAGTAAGTTGAATTCATTTTTTCTCCTGCTGTGTCAATAGTTGGAGTAACCCCCAGAGACTGGTGAACTGGCCCAGAGTGCCCACCCATGAGTGGTTGCAAAGACCAGTGAGGGCATGAGCTTGGGGGGCCAGTGGGCACCAACCCACGCCAGTGACGTGTCCCCCTCAGGGCCTCACACTGGGGCAGGTGCCCAGGTGGGCAGGCATTGCCCCTCCCCAGGTGTCCCCCCCAACACACACACACACACACACACACACCAGGTTGCAGCTGGCCTCTCAGCCACCTCGCCGGTCAGTTCCTAAGTTGTGCCCAAGCCCTCAGGGACGTTCCCCTGGTGGGCTCTCTTCCCCGCCTGGGCTCCCAGCCCACGTGCTGATATTTATTTTCTGTAGTAAAATCCATTTTTAATGCCGTTACTTTTGAAATAATATAGAGAGAAACAAATGTGATGTGTTTAAGTTGCCCTCTGTGAGTTTTTAATGTGATCTATGGCTGAGGTGGTGATGGAAGGAGCTGTTGGGCTTGGAGAAATTTGGTGTCATAAAGAAAAAGAGCTTGCTGTTTACCGTGGTTGCTGGGCTGGGGGGTCTGGAAGCAGGGTCATGGGGGCAGGGAGCCCCCGCACGCACCCCCGCTGCTGGGGTGGGCTAGCTCGGCTGAGCTTCTGTGTTTAGCATGTGAGGGTTCCAAAATAATTTTGCGTTGTGCCGCAGCCCATGATGGGACCTCCGGTGAAAGGGCTGGGGAGCTGGGGGGAACTGGGGGGCTCTGTTCCCCCCACACACTGCCTGTGCTTAGGTCTGGGCAGGGAGGCTTCTGGAACCCCTGTGAGCTGAGTCGGGAAGTGCACTGGGGGAGGCCGGGCTTGCTTTCTGCAGATGAGGGGCTGGGGTCTCTACCTGATGGTTGGGGCTGCTCTGGATCTTGGGGGGCAGACTGGACCTGGCGGGGGGCCGGGGGGGCTGGCGCTGGAGTGTAGAGCAGAGGAGGGCCAGTGCCTGCTCTCAAGTCTGCCTCAAGCAGTGACTGAGCCGCTGCCTCTGTTCCTGACAGGACAGGGTTTCCTCCAGGCAAACCTGAACGCCCTCATTTTCTCCTCCCCCCTCTGTCCCACCCCCAGGTCAACTACTTTTTTTTTTTTTTTTTTTTTTGGTTTCTGGAATACAGAGCTCTGTGTCTCATGCCAGCCACCCAAGACCAGGGGGGTTGCCATGCCTGTGTACCAGATGCCCAGGCCCTTCTGGTCTGGCTGGGTGAGGTCAAGCAGATTCACTATTATGGGATGGAGCCTAGCTCCATCTCTGGGTCCCCTGGGTCTCTTGGGAGAGGGGGGAGCCAAGATGGGGTGGAGCTAAGGACTGCAGGAGAGTGCAAGGCTAACATTGTTGCTAATGCCAGCAGATGGGCCCCCCAGGGAGAGAACAGGGGAGAGTAGGGGGTGGGGAGGAGAGCGAGGGAGACCCAGACAGCCACATGCCTCGGCAGCGGGAAGGATGGAGACTGAAGGCAGGGATGAGACAGGGAGAGGAGGAGGCAGAGTCACAGTGCCAGGCACAGGGCTTCAGGGCACCAGAGGACCAGGTGTAACCACTCCCCCGACCCCGCAGCCAGACACAGCACCGAGGGCCTCTCCTGCAAGATCAAATGCTGGGGTTGTTTTTGGAGGAGAGATAAGCAGATGTCTGGGGGAGGGTGGGAGGGGAGGACAGGTGAGAGAGAGAAGGAAAGCCTCCCACGGGGGAGGGAGAATGGGGCACCAAGAGGAACCCAAGAGGCCAGAGGCAGGCCCTTGACCCCAGGGCAGAGTCTCCCCTCTGCCTTCCCCAGATGCCTGGGAACAGGATTGAGCTCTTGCTGGGAGCTGGGGGTGGGACCTGAGGTTGGTCCAGCACCCACAGGTTGTTGGGTGCTCCGTGCCAGGAGGCATCTGGGTTACAGAAGCAGGGAACATTAGGGCCCAAAGGCACTGGCGGCGTCATCATCCAGTTGGAACACCCCCTCCCCCTTGGACAGGATATTGAACCCAGAGAGGGGAACCCAGAGAGGGGAGCTGCTTGCCCAGGTCACAGGTACGCTGGGCTGCAGCCTAGGCTCTTGGCACCCCGCCTCCCTTAGCTGGAGAGGTGGAGCAGCTGCGGGGGGCCTCCTGGGTGCAGAGGGGACCAGAGCCTGGGGAGAGAAGCAGGCAGGCACCCTTGTGGCCAGGCACCCCCCCTCCCCAGGGGAGGGGGAGGCGCCGCTGCCGGGAGAGAGAGAGAGAGAGAGAGGGAGGGAGGGGAGAGAGGAGGGGAAACAGTGAGTCAGGCTTCCAAGAGCTGAGGATGAGAGCGCCAGAGCTGGGAGGGAGAGGGCAGGGAGGGCTGCTCAGAAGGGGGGGAAGAGGGAGGGGGCCCAGCCAGGGGCAAGGAGAGTGAGAGAGGGCGGGAGCCAGCCCCTGGCCCTGGCCCAGCGGCAGGGCTGTGCAGAGGGTGCCGCCAATATGGACTTTGCCCGCGGTGGGTCAGGAAGGAGCCAGACTCTGCCCCTGCAGGCAGCATCTCTGTCCTCATTCCTCATTTATGATCCCACCCCAGGGTCTCCGCAGGGGTGACCAGCATCCTCCCATGCCTGCCTCCTGCACCCCGGTTTCCCATCATAGTGAGCTACTGGAGGGGAGGGGGCACAGAGCAGCCTGGGGCGCTGTGGGAGCAAGGTGCAGGTCTTGAGTAGGGCCCTCATTGAACCCTTGGAGGTTGGGTCACCTCAGAGAGTGCTGGCCTAGGGGAGGGGGCGCTGGTGAGGAGCGCTGGGTTGCACTGTGAAGCCCTGGTCTGGCCGTGGCAGGGGCCACTTGGGGCCTCTCAGGGTGGCCAGTTCCAAGATGTGGACATGGTCCTTGCATGTCTAGAAGCAGCCTCCATTGCTGCAGGGGCTGGGGGAGATGTGGTGCGGCCTCCCTATGTCATGTCGCTCTGGGTAGCTGGGAAGTGGAATGGCCCCCATGGATCTGGTGAGAACTGCTTGTACAGCCCCTCATGCCTGGAGCTGGGACCAGCATGGGAGGGGTCTTGGAAGGACTGCCTGGAAGGGAGGAGGGAAGGTGCCCCCACCCCCCGCCCAGCTGACAGGAAGCTGTGGCTCCCAGCCCCTCCTTCCCTCAAGGCCTGGATCCCAGGTTTCTTCCACTGGCCAGGCAGGGGGAAAATGGGCACTCAGGATCCCTCTGCTGCAGGCCTGGCTCTGGGGGGACTGGGAAAGTGAGGCCCCTGCCTTCTCCCCTACTCTGCCCCCCAACACATGCAGAGCTCAGCTGCACTGAGGCCCTGCTTTCTCTCCTCCTTCTGTTCTGGGGTCCTTGGCCTGGGAGCCCAGGGGAGAGGCTGCTTCTACAGCTGGCCGGCCCCGAACTCCCTGTTCAGCCCAGCTGCTAGTGAATCTTCCAGAAGCTGCAGCTCTGTACCCCCTCCCCACCCTGGGAGCCAGGAGGGGCCTTTGTTGACCTGGAAGAGAGTGTCTTGGGGAGTGAGTGGGCACCCTTAGAAGGACTAACGCAGACAGCCAGACAGATGGGTGGTGGAACAGATGGACAGAGACACCCACGCACACAGACGGAGAGAGACAGACAGATGGACTGGGACAGGGAGAGACGGACGGACAGAGGTGCTGGCAGAAAGAGGAGTCAGAAAAATTGGAAGGACTGGGAGAGAACCCGAAAGGCAGAGACTTGGAGACAGGCGGGGTAACTGAGATGGGGGAGAGAGAGGAGAGGCAGGAAGAGATAAAGAAAGGGGGAAACCCAGCCGGGGAGAGAGAGGAGAGGCTTGAGGCTACAAACCACAGGCAGGGATTTGATGAGGATCTGGAAGGTGTTTTCTGCCTCTTCCCTCCCCAAAGCCTAGGGCCAGCCAAGTCTCCATTCCTTCCACCCCCCAGTCCAGTTCCCAGCTGCTAAAGAGGTCAGGGGGAGAGGGAGGGAGAGAGACAAGCCCTCCAGAGCCCCCTCCCTTGCTCTTCTGTCTGGGGGAGGGGCAGTCGCTGACCCCCATGCAGATGGGCTTGTCTCTAGAACAGGTCCCCTCACACTCACCGCTCAACGGGAGGGTCCTTGTATCGATGCACCCCCCATACTCACACCTGTTTACACAGGCCCTGCTCATGCCCCCCTTCTCTCTCTCCCTCCCTCCCTCCTTCCTTCTTTCTCCCACACACACACATGCACGCGCACACACACACACACGTATTTGTGACATGGAACTCTCCACCCTCACACTCATTCTGTATCTCACAAATAGAACTGATGAGCGGGTCCCTGTGCTTCCTTTCCCATCCAGGTGGTGACCCACAGACCCTGTCATGGGCTCTTAAGACACATTGCCCTCCCCCCACACACACACTCACACTCTCACATCTCTGGTGGCAGTCACACTGGAGCAGAGAGAGGCCTTGCACTCTGACCCAGGTGGCAAGGTGCAGAGGCAAGAGCCCCCTTGGTTGGTGGCAGCTGTCCTGGGAAGGTGCAGGACCTGACCTGGACTCAGAAGTGGCCAGGCGACTTGGGTGGCGGGAAAGAGCTGACTGGTGGCTGGTGAGGATGTGTGTGCACGCACGTGCAGGAGGGGTGGCGGGGGTCTGTCTCCGTGTGTGAGACAGAGATTGAGTGCTTGTGAGATGGGATTTGGTGTGACAGGGAGCGCCGAGGTGTATGGAGTGTGTGGGTGTGTGCATGCCAGCTCCTTGTCAGGTGTGCATGTGTGCATGCGTGTTTATGTGATGTGTGTGAGATGGGCGTGTATGACAGTCCAGGGCTCGCCGAGTGGGGGTGTGGGGTGAGCTGCGTGTGTGAGGACGCAGTGGGATGCACGCAGACGGGGGTGGGGGTGTGGGAGCTGTGTGGGAGCACAGGGCCCATGTGTAGGTGAGGGTGTCCCTGCAGTGTGGGGCCGGGGCGCCTGCTGCTGGGGTTGGAGAGGGGCTTTCCAAGGCCCGGGTACCACCTGAACAGAGACTGTCGGCACAGAAGGGGCTCGGGCTCCCAGCTGGGCACTGACCCACACAGACGCGCACAAGGACAGACGGAGCCGCCTGTCCTCCCTCTTCCTCTCCTGGCGTCAGTGGTTTTCAAAGGAGCGTCGGTGAGGACTGTCTGCTGTGCAGTCCCCCGCCCCAGCCTGTGCCTCTTCAGACACAGCGATGCCCTGCAGGCAGCTTTGTGGAGGCTCCTGCCTCAACCATCTGAGGCAGATGGGGGGGCTGGGATCCCCGCTGTCCCCCAGGGAGCCAGGAGGTGGCCCTTGTTCCTCTGGCTTGGGCACAGCACGGCACAGCAGAGGGGTTCTAGCAGGTAGCCCACAGAGGGGCCCTGGGCAAAAGCCAGGACTTTGCCGCTTGTCTCCTCAGACGGGCCCCCACCAACACCCAGCAGCCCCAGCTTCTCTCTGGACACAAGGATCCAACTGCAGCCCCCAGTACTTCCTAAGTAAATAAATACAACTGCCCCTGCACTCACAGCCCCAGCCCTTCTAAACACAGCTGCTGACTGCTCAGCACCCCTACACACACACACACACACACACACACAGCCACTGCATACCCACACCCCCATGCCTCCTGCACACACAACCACCGCAGGGCTGCGGCACTGCCCCAAACACCGGGACCCCAGGGGCAGCCGGCTGCCAGCCACATGAACTCCCCAAACCCCTCCGCTCTCTCATCCCAGGGACCCATGCTTGCCTTTCCACTTACAACACGTAGCTACAACCCGCACCCAGGCCAGCAGCCCCCCACCACGGTCCCACACCCTGCCCTCGCAGGAGCTGGGCGCAAGTCCCAGCATCTTTCAGAGACGCTGCCCCAATTCCTCCCCCCAAACCCGCTGTGCCCCCAACAAGCTCAACAGCTCTCCAGGCACATTTACAACCCAGCGCGTAACCTGAACCCAGATTTCACGACCCCTGACACCCACACACACCCCTTCTGCGGCATTCTCAAGCTATCAACTCCCTCTCCCACCCCAGAGCCTCGCCTCCTCCACCCAGGACCCACTGCTGCCCGGGCCCTCTTCCACTCACACTCCTGGAGCCCCGGCTCTCCCTGCAGCCCCAGCCCAGCGCCACACACACATGCACACACACTGACGCTCTCCAGAGTGTCCCCTGTAGCCACAGCATTTTCCTCAGACACACAGTTGTGGCTTCCACCTCTCCTGGGTCTCCACGCAGAAGCTCCTGCCAGCGTCCCGCACGCCGCTGCAGACCCCAGGACCCCCGCAGCTGTCCAGCTCTAGCCCTTTACTCAGCCCGCGGGACACCCCCCCCCCCACAGCCCTGCACCTCTGCCGATGCCGGCGGCCCCGGTGCACACCTGCAGCTTCACCCCTGTAAGCTCGGAGCAGTGCGTCCCTGCCCCCCCTGCACCCTGTCACAGAGCCCACCTCAGCTCTTCTGCAGCCCTCACTCCCACCAGTCATGCATTCCAGTCCCACACGTTGCTCCCTCGCCTGCTGCCTGCCTCCCCTTCCCAGAGCCACCTCTGCCTGGGGAGGCATCTCCACCCCTTCACTGCCCCAGGCCTCCCATTCCTGCACGGTGAGACTGAACTGCTTCAGAGCCGCTCCACCCAAGACCCTGTGCTCGGTGCCCCCCGGCCTGGGCTTGGGGTTAGGAGCTGCTCAGGGGGTGAGGCAGAGCCCCTTGGCGCCCAGTCTCCCTGGTCTCCCAGCCAAGAACTCTTGAGTAGCCAGCCCTGCCCTGGCTGTGGCATGCCTGGGGAGCAGGGGAGTTACCCAACCTCCATTGCTCCCCCCTCCCACACCTTGGCTCACCTGGGAGGGACACTGGGCCTGGGGCTTCAGGGAAGGGTTGGGGAGGGTGCTGGGTCGACAGCCCCCCAGGCCCGTGCTTCGGGGCTTGGTTTCCCTAGGACTCCGTTCAGTTCCGACAGGGAAGGTTACTTTACGAGATGCATGATTTTAAACGGAATCTCCACCATCTGTTCCACCCCCTAATTACAGATGCACAGAATCCGCCTCAGAGGGCAGCGCGAGGGGAGTGATTTAGAGGCAGAGCTGCTTCTGCCTGCATTAGGGCTGGGGAGGCTGGGGGGGCTGTGGGTGTTGCTCACAGCCCCCCAATCCCGTCTCTTTCCCAGGGGCCCCTTGTGCCTCTTCTCTTGCTGGAGGGAGGCTCATGGAAGGGTCTGCCTGACCTCCAGGACCTGAAAGCAGCAGTAACTTGTGCTGTGGGAGGGGTCCCCAGGACATGGCCTGTGCCCCAGTCCCTCCAGCCCTGGGATGCAGGCTCCATTAGGGCCTTAAAAAATTCAGTGCATCGATCTCCTGCCTGCCTCCTGTGCCCTGGGGAGCCAGAGGCGCAAGGTTGGCCCAGCTGTCTGCCCACCCCAAGGTAGCAGGGATGGGTGAGGCAGGGAGGGGCCAGGTCCTGGTGGAACAGACACAGCAGGCCCGCCCGCCCACCAGGTGTGTTGCACCCCAGTGCCCCTCCGCCCTGGAGCCGCTGGCACGCCTGGCCCTGGCCAGAGCCACAGTCTGTCTGCAGGATGGGGTCAGCACCGGGGGTCAGACAGAGTGGGCCAGGGCCTGAGGCACACCCTGAGGCCAGGCCCATCTTTGCCCAAGGGCACCAGGGTCCCGCGAGCACCGGCCTGCTCAGTGATGGTGGTGGCGGCGGCGGCGGGTACACTGCGGTAGGCTCCGGAGCATTCACTGCGGGGAGAAGGGAGAGAGGCTGGGCTGGAGGAATTTTAAAGATTGCTGCAGGCAGGAGGGTCTCTGGAACCCTGCGGAGCGGGCAGTCATGCAGAAGTAATCCTATGGCTGCTGCCTGCCTGGAGGAGCGCAGTGGAGGGGGGTGGGGAGGGAGAGCCCAGCCGCTGTCCCTCTGCCACTGGCCCTGCCCCCGCCAGCCCTGGAGGGAGCCAGGGACCCCGGGGGCCTTCCTGAGGAGGCACCTTGTTCCACTGTGGCATGTGCCCCCTAGAGGGGCAGCGCCACAGCTGTTGCTCAGCCCTGAGCTCTAGGTTTTATAAATAATGCAGCTCAGAGGTGGGGGCCAACTCAGCCCCCGGTCACCTTGGGTCACCTACTGTGGTGCCTCCAGCTGGCAGTCCCGTGGCAGAGCCCCTCTCTCAGCCTGTTTCTCTTCTGCTGTGTGAGCCTGGGCCAGAGGCCCAGCCACTCTGGGCTGGGCCAAGGGCAGTGGAGTGTGGAAGAGCCCAGAAACCCATCCTTTTGTCCCACCCCCCAGCCCTCACAGGTTAACTGGCAGCGGGCTCAGCCAATCCAGGCTGGAGAGGGATGGCCTGCTCTACCAGGGCCTTGCCCACTCCCACCCCTCCATTTTGCAGATGGAGTCACCGAGTCCAAAGGCAGAAGGGTGGTCAAGGCCGGCCAGCTGATGAAACCCCTCCTTCCTGCCCCATTCTGCTGTCACTCAGGCTCTTCCCAGCCTCAGCTCAGCTAAGAGCAGGGCCTGGGGGGGGGTGGCGGGGGATGTTTGGGAAAGTGGTTGCGGCTGAGAGGTTGCCATGGCGATGCTGCAGGATGCTGAGCTGAAGTGGGGGTCCCACAGGGTCTCTGGGGCCCCCAGCTCCACACCCCTGTGGTCTTGTCCTCCCCATCTCCAGTCCCCCACCCAAATGCCTGTCAGGCAGCTCCAGTGACAGGCTGGGTGGGTGACAGGTGGTGCAGGTGATGGGCTGGGTGGGTGACGAGCTGGGTGGGTGACAGGTGGTGCGGGTGCGAGGCAGGCAGGTGACAAGCTGGGTGGTGACAGGCTCTGTGGATGACAGGCAGGGGGTGTGGTTGGCGGGGATGCTGTCTCCTGGCTGGTGGCCTGTTGCAGCCCCCTACCCTGGTGTGCGCGTGCACATGCGGAGACTCTGGGCTCAGAGCTTGGGGC
The DNA here is from genome assembly GCF_964237555.1 of Oryctolagus cuniculus. NCBI lineage: Eukaryota > Metazoa > Chordata > Mammalia > Lagomorpha > Leporidae > Oryctolagus > Oryctolagus cuniculus. Next base: position 143,982,483 of record NC_091438.1, read on the forward strand.
TAAGATACTAATGAGGCTTATTCGCATGGAGGGGCAGGTGCCCAGGCTCACTAATGAGAGGCCTTTAATGAATCAGGGAGGCAGCTGGGGGGCTTCAAGGAATTTGGCTGGCTCCCCTGGGCTGAGGCCCTGGGGGTCACGACCTGGCGTCAGCCTCCAGCCGGGTCAACAGCCCTCCTGGCCTTCTCCCCTGGCTGCTTGGGTCTGTATTCATGCAAACGATGGGCATGACAGTGGCTGTCGTTCCGGCGCTTACTGTGTCAGGCATGGCATCGAGCCCTTTCCATGCGTGTTCTCATTTCAGCTCTGCAGTCCTAGGAGGGAGGCACTGTGGCCCCATTTTACAGGTGAGGAACCTGAGGCTGGGAGAAGGCGTGGGACTTCACGTCACATGTTCCTGCTGCAGCTAGGAGTTGATCCAGGTCTTTCTGTCTCCAGAGCTTAGGTTCTTAACTCCCCCACTGGGAACACTCAGGTTTTGGTGCAGCCCCAGGGCCTCAGTGTCACTCCTTGGAGATGGACGTGTGCTGGAGGGACAGTCCCCATGGGCTCTTCAGCTTGGGTGTGGGTGACTCCAGGTAGCTACCACCATCTCACCCCAGCTTCGGGATGACATCCTGCCCTGGAAAGGGAGCAGGCCTTCGTGTGGAGGGGGCTGAGCTGAAGCGCGGTGGCCGAGCCACTTCCTGCATTGTGTGGCAGGGAGGCAGAGGCCCATAGCAGAGCAGCAGCCACCGGAGCTCACACACCCTGAGAGAGCTGTAGGGCCCCATGGGATCCCAGGTCTCTTGGCCTGTTGGAAGGGTGGGGCTGGGTGTGGCGGCGGGGCTGGGAGGCCACCTCCTCCTGGGCCCCACCCACCAGCCTACTTTCCTCCCTGGACATTGCAAGCCCTGAGCTTCCTGGAGGGTGCAGAGGTCTGCTGGCTCACTCCTTACTGGGGCCATGTTCCCTCCCCGTCAATCTGGTCTCCTAGTGTCAGCCGAACTCCTCCCTTTGGAACCCCCTGGGGTGGAAACTCCCTGGCAACAGCTTATGGATGAGTTAGGGCCTTGACATTGGCCCTGGGCCACAGCATGGCCCAGGAGAGACCAGAGTGGGGCTGGGGGGCTTGGAGGGGAATTTAAGGGAGAAGAAAGAGGCTCATAAATCCTGTAGCATCTAGTTTATTCCCTTCCACCTTAATCTTTTACCAAACCTGCTCTCCAGCTGTTCTGGGGCTTGAGGGAGCCCACCTGCCCATTTCCCTCTCCTGCCAATCGAGGCTCAGCCCCTCCTGAAACTGCACCTCCCTGAGGTGAGACAGAGTTGACACCCCTGTTGTTGGCAGGCTAAGTCAATAGTGTCCAGTGATTCGTTGACGTAGGTACGGCAGGGGGCTTCACTGCCTCAGTTTCCTCAGCTTTAGGTTTGAAATCCTCCCTGGAGGCTCTCAGCTAAGACGCAGGAGAGACTGGGCAGACGCAGCCTTGTCCCCAGAAGGCCCAGGCGCTGACGGGCAGCACTCAGAGCCCTCAGAGCCCCAGGTGAGGTCCAGAACCTGGGCCGGGTGTGTGCTGTGGCTGGAGCGGGGGCATGCTGGGGGGTTGGCCTGACAAGGCTTCTCTCACAAAGGCCCAGGAGGCTTGGAGGGGACCAGAGGCAGGGGGCTGGTTGGCCTGGGGGGCTGGCAGCTGGGGAGCCATGTCTGGTTGGGAGGCAGGGGCCTGGAAGGGTCTGGCTTTCCCACGGGCACAGGCAGCAGTAAGCTGGAGCTCTGGGGCCCTCCCAGCTCCCCAGGGAACCCGTTGTTGCCTGGCCCTGGGGACCCAGGAGTCCTGGCGGGTGAGGGCGGGTCTCCAGCAGGCGCCCTGCCAAACCCCGCAGCCTGCTCACCAGGAATCTTGTTGCTGAGAGATGGAAAATCCCGGCCGGCTGGGCCTGCAGCTCATCCCTCCCCTCCGGGAGGAGGAGGGGCCCAAAGATTCCTTCCTGCACCCACCCCCCTCCCATCTTGGGACAGGGCCCTCCTCAGCAGTGGGAGGGGCTGGGGGGCCCAGGACAGGCCTCTAAGGCCCGGTCACATGTCCTGGAGCCTTGCCCAGCCCGCAGTGGGCACCAGGGCACTCTGGAGTCAGAATGAGCCTGGCGCAGCAGAGGGGGTGGGGGTGGGGAGCTGAGGCCAAAAGGGGGCCTGGGTGGGGGCTGCTGCCTGGCCCTGGCCCCACTGGCTCCCCCAGGGCGGAGGGTGAAGAGTGGGTTCTCTCCTTGGACAGGAAGACGAATGATCCCATTATGGGAGCGTGATTTTATTCCACGTGTCACGGAGTCTGAGATTAACTTGCTCACCAGTCTGTGACAAACCTCTCACACCCAGCACACACACGCACACGCACAGACACACACATATCTCACAGACACAGATAAGCATTTCCATACTGTAGCACATACAGAGACACAAGTGCACGCTTCCACTTGGCTACGCCAAGGCCTGGACGCCACAGCCTGGGGAGTACAGTGTGGCCTGCCCCCACTCACAGCAAGGCCACCCAGACCCACAGCTGCCAAAGGCAGTCCAAGGGGATCTTGCACTCACTGCTTAGACATGCACAGAGTCAGGGACACACAGTGTCCCGCAGATACACGCACGCAGACAGGCGTTGACCAGCAGCCACACACACTGAGACAAAGGCGCAGATACATACAGAGACAAAGACAGGCACAGACACACAGCCGGCGGTGCTCACACAAGCACAGGCGTGCACACCCGGACACAAAGACAAATAAATGCCCAGAGGTTTTGCTGCGGACAGATGTGGAGGCGCACGCACATCTGGGCTGCCTCCTCGACCTCCCTGCCTGGGGACATGGTAATCTGGCGCCTGTGGCTCCAGGGAGGACTCTGAGGAATCTTCTGCTCTGTCAGAGCCCCCCACCCTGGGCCCCCGTCCAGCCCCCACCTCTGGCACTGGGCCTGGGACCGAGGCCATGGCAGCCACGCCCTTAGCAGAGCCCTGACACCTCTTTCCCTGGCTTCTCATTGGTCACACTCGAAGCACACCATCTCCTCTGCACATGCCCCCCACGCCCCTCCCATGAGTGCCCGCCAGTCTCTGCAGTCCCCTGCCAGCAGACACGTGCATCCCGCGTGCACCCCATGTGCGCACGCGCACATGCACACACACACACGCACAGCCTTTGTGGCACACATAGACTCAGGCACACCCCCTCACACACTCCCCCTCCCCCTGCCTTCTCACGCCGGCTAATCCACAGATGCAGCACACACGCACACTCCCTCCCGTGCGTCTGCACCTCTCGCACGCACACACGTATGCACTCTCACCATCGCTTCTCTTCCTGTGTCTCTCGCAAACATACCCTCTGCCAAGAGTGCAGCTCTGCCGAGATTAGCCCCTGTGGTATTTGTCACTGCGTCCTTGGCCTTCCTGGCCTGTCTCTCCCCCCTCTACCTCCGGCCCTGCCTGTTGTGGCCTTCTAGTCTCTTGTCACTGCTCTGTTCAGTCAACAAGTATAGACAGAGCGCTCATTTAGTCAGTCAGCAGATACTGACTGAGCACGGCTACAGGGCAAGCCCTGGGGATGCTGTGGTGACCAAGAGCGCCCTGGGCCCTTTGCTCACAGAGCCCTCAGTTGGCCAGCTTGCTTGCTTGTTGCCTGTCCCTCCCAGTGAGACGAGCAGGTCTTGTATGTTGAGGGGTGTGTGGGAGTTCATAAGAAGAGAAACCTGGAAGGGTGTTCCAGGCAGAGGGAACAGCGTGTGCAAGTCAAGAAATGGAATCAAAGTGTGGTGTGCTGGGAAAAGAGCACAAGCAATGTTCAGGGACCAGAGAGGACGCTGCAGAAGTTGGGATGTCCCTGAGCTGGGGTGCCACGCCCTGGGCTCCGAGGATTCGAGCCAGGAAGTGTCTGATGACAGGACTAGGGTAGGCAGCACAGGTGGGCAGTGGTGGCGGGCTAAGCCAGAAGAGGTGTGCGAGGTGGAGAGACTGATTTAGCAGTGAGGCCAGCAGCGTCGTGGTTCCAGAGCCTTCACGAGGCTGGCAGGCAAGGCCCAGTGACTGGGGTCGTCACCTGTCAGCTGGGCGTGGGAAACCTCACTGGAGAACCCCCAAACACCTCCTGAGTTTGGGGCACTGTGCCGGGCTGGGGCCCCTAGGCAGGCAGCCCTGGCTTCAGAAGGCTCACCTGAGCCCCCCATCTCACAGGCGGCAGAGGGGCCTGGCAAGGCCTGGCAGGCGGCACTCTGGAAGCTTAAAAGAGGACGAGGCAGCCCCTGTGGGCTCTGGGTGGCTCTGGGGGCAGCTGGTGGTGATCGGGCAGGAGAGGTGGAGAAGGAGCTGCAAGCAGAGTGAGCTGTATGAGCAGAGGCCCCCGGGGCTGGGGCTCAGAGGTTGGCTGAGTCCTGTGTGCCTGCCCACCCACTGCTGCTGAGCTGGACCCCAGCAGCCAGAGTGAGAGGGTGTCCGGCTGAGAGCCAGGATGTGGGTGGTGACCCAGGACGTGCCCACGAGAGATTCCGATCCATGCTTTGCCGCTTGCTCTCTCTTTGGCCTCGGTCTCCCCATCAGCATCGTGAGCCGATCCGGTCTTAGAGGGAATTGGAGCAGTGGGTCTGACGGGCCGGACTGGCCAACCTGGACGAGTGTCTGAGCTTGGGATCCTGGGCCTCCACAGAACTTTCTTCCAGAGGAATCTGAGCACAAGAGCTCAGTGAGGGTGCCCATGGTTGGATTTGGGGTACCCCGGGTGAGGGGCACAGTCTTGCAGAAGATAGGGCATAGGGTTCTTGCCAGATCTGACTTGAAGTCGCAGAAAAGACCCGGAAGAGAGGGCCTAGTCCCTCTTCCCTCCAGCCCTGACCTGTGTGGCAGTAGACAAAGGGCCATGTGCCCGGGAGGGCACAGTGCCCGATCCCCGGCCTGGAGGGTAGGAGCACCCTTCCTGCCCACTGCCCGGGCAGAAGGCTTGGGTTCAGGAATGCGACCCCGGGCTGGGAGGGCCTTGGGAGTAAGGAGCCAGGAGGCCAGTGTCGGGGCGGCGGAGCCGTGTGAATGCCTGTGGGTGGCTGGGTTCTGCTGTTGACGCTGGGGCTGCTGGAGGTTGTTGCGTAAGGTGGCTTCTGGTGACCCCTCAGCCGCCCTGCATCCTGGCTGCAAGGGGCCCTTTAACGTCTCACCTGTGAGGTGGAGCTGGTAGAGAATTAATTTCCTGTGCTATTTTAATTTTTGCTGTATTTAATTTGCTGTTTATTTTAATTAATTAGCGGCGGGTAATCGCCGATCGTAACTTGCTGCCGCCAGCTCGTCTTCCTTTTGGGAGGGGTGGAGGCCAGGCCGGGTGATGGCAGGATTGGCCTTTGGAGAGAGGGAGGCCCTTGGCGGCAGGGCCCCCCTTCTGCCTGTTCCACCCCAGGGTCTTCCCCACTCCCCCTGGTTCAAAAGGGCCCTCTGTCAGCCTGCCCCGCCCCCAAGGGCTGCTTTGGGGCCTCAGGTGTGGGGACTGCTTTGATGAGCCACACCTCGTCCCCACCAGACAGTATTTTAATGTCATAGGGCAGTCACAGGGACCTTGCCTTGGGTGGTACAGGCTGTTGAGGAATCTTTTGGGAAAATAAATTATTTTTATTTTATTTGAAAGGCAGAAAGACAGGGAGACAGAGATCTTCCACCCACTGGTTCATCCTCGAATGCCCACAACAGCAGGGCTGAGCAGGCTGAAACCAGGGGCTAGGGACTCCACTGGGTGTCCTCCATGGGTAGACGAGAACCACGTACTTGAGCCCCACCGCTGCCTCCCAGGGTGTGCGTTACAGGAAGCCGGATCGGAAGCGGAGGAGTCCCCGCAACCAGGTACTCGGACGCGAGATGCGAGCATCCCAAGTGGCACCTTAACCTGTGTACCCAATGCACACCTCTGCTGGGGAAACCCTGAAGCGTGGGCCAGTTCTTCAGGGCAGCCCTGCTTCCCCATCCAGGTGGGCGCACCCGCGGGACTGCAGCATGTCCAGGCACCCTGCACGCACCCCTGGGCTAAGTTCAGTGATCAGTCAGCCCCAAGGATAGACCTCTGGGGGGGACCCCCCCCCCCATGGAGATGAGGAAGCCAAGGCTCAGAAGAAGCTAAGTAACTTGCCCAAGGTCACACAGTAACTAAGTGGCAGGATCTGGATTCTGGCCATGGCCAACATTTGGAGGAAGGGAAGGGAGGTATAGTGGAAATTAGGGTGGGGAGATTGAGTCAGAAATATAATGGGACCAGGAGTGGGGTCCCTTGGCTGTGTAGGATCTGAAGGGAGGAGTGGGTCCCTGCCACAGGGGGCGTCTGCAAGGTACAAGGTCTCTGCTGCCTCTTCCCGTTGCCTGCGGTAGCCTCTGCTGTGGTTTGTATCTGGGGTTACTTTGTTACACGCTCTGCCCCTACCACAGGGACCCTTCTGCAGCCTGGTGGAGCCTGCTTTCATGTAGTTAACACTTACTCAGGGTTCGCCCTGTCCCAGAGACTCTTATAAATCTGTAAGTGCACATTCATTTAGTCACCATAGCAACCCTCTGATTATTGTCCTTATTTCACTTATCAGAAAACTGAGACTTAGAAAGGTTAAGTGACTTGTCCAAGGCCATACAGCCAGTACCTGGTGGAGGTAGCCTTTGAACTTGGTACTGGAGTCCTTGTTCTGAACCACCATGTTATCTTGCCCCGTGAATGCCCTAAGTAGGAGACAGGAGCCCTGAGTTTCCGGGAGATAAGGCATCTTTGGGGGAGCCTCTAGTCTCGGTTGAAAGGGAGACCCAGCTCTGCCCTCACCACCCACACGTCTGATAGGGCAGGCACAGCCCACAAATCAGGATCACTCTGGGGGACACAAGGGGAAGGTCAGGGTGTGCCCAGCCGAGCGGGTGCCAGTCGGCGGTCAGGAAGCTTTTGGGGAGCACTGCCCACACTGCTATAGTGCCAGCCGCCAGTGGGGGCGCATGGATAGGCTGGCCCCAGAGAGCTTGCTGTCTAACCAACTGGAAAAGCGAGGCAGATTGTGGGAACACTTCCCAACAGTTGTATAAGACAACAGGAAAAACCTCGATGCCCATGAAAGGGTTTGGGCTTTTGAGTCCTGTGTGTCCTTAGTCACTCGACTCCTCTCTAGGCCTCAGCGTCCTCGTCTGCCAAAAGGAAATGATGGTGGCACTGACACCAGAGGGTTTTGTGAACCTCAAAAGAGAGAAAAGACAAAGGGTTTGGCCTTGGGAGCAGGGGCTCAGTGGGCATCTGAACGCTGCCACCCAACACCTGGAGAGAGGAAAGGTCCTGGCCCTAGATGGGCATAAGAACAGGTCAGGATGCGAAGGGCAGCAGGGGCCTTTGGAGTCAGATCCCCACCAAGGCGAGTCACTTTTCTTTCCTGAGCCTTGATTTCCTTGTCTGTAAAATGGGTATAATGGTGGCTTCCCCCCGCCACACCTCCAGGCTGTGAGGATTACATTAGTTAATTTATTCAGTAAGTGAGATTGAGCACATGCAGGGTGCGAGATGTGTGTCCATGCACCGCAGACAGTAAGGGACGTGTTACCTGTTAGCAGTCTTCCTGTTATCATCCTCATCTGCAAAGGTAGGGGCTGCCTGGGCAGGAGAAAGAAGAGCCTGAGGCTTGTAGAATGATGAGCGATGAGATAAACTGCTGCCGCGATGATAACGGGCTGGTATTTATTGAGTGCTTACCGCGTGCCGGGTACCCACTTACGAGGCAGGTGCCCACATTCTCCCCATTTCGCAGGTAGGAAACAGGTTCAGACAGGGAGAGCGCCAGGCCCAAAGGAAGTCAGCACGTCAGGGAGAGCGGCGCCGGCCACAGTCTGAGGCTCCCTGGCTGCGCTGTCAGTCACAGAGCAGGTGGGGGGCCTACCCAGGAGGGGACAGAAGGAGTAGAAAGGCAGGGACAGAGGTGGGCCAGGCCTCAAATTCAGCAAACAGCTGGAGAATGGGCCAAGTGGGTTTTCCTGGAGTAAACCAGGCCTGAGCTCAGGGAAGGGAGCAAGTGAAGGCTGGATGGAAGGCTTCCCGAAGAGGTGGGTCTTGAGAAATGGGTGAGCTGAAAAGACGGGGAACAGGACATTCCAGGCCGCGCACACAGCATCAGCAAAGGCCCTGAGGTCAGCATGGTTTAGGGCTGAGAGGGTGGAGGAAATGGCTGATCGAGTTCAGAATGAGGCGTGAGAAGGCTGGTGGCCTCAGGGCCACAGGGAGGGTAACAGATTCAAGAGGCTTTGGTAATGCAGAAATGGAAATGACCCCCCCCCCCCATATGGACTGGAAATAGAGCAAGGTCACCAAGAGGGCAGCTCTGGAGTCCAATCCTAGCTGGGCTGCTCCGTGCCGACGGTCAGGGCGAGTCCCCTCATGACTCACTTTCAGAATGAGATGGTCTGCGAGAAGCGCTTAGCACCGGTTCATTCGTTCATTTCTCAACTAGCAAGTGTGCACTTGGTGTCAGGCACTTTTCTGGGCACAACAGCAATGAACAAAATAGATAAAAATCCTTGCCCTCGGCGAGCTTACATTCAGAGGGGAAAACACACAGCACGTCTGCTACATGGGAAGATGGTGGTTCTGCTGAGGCAAATGAAACCGGGTAGGGGCTTAGGGGTGCCAAGGTTCCGGGTTATGGAAGTGTTAAGTAAACTTCCAAATGAAGGCTGTGGTTGGTGTTGGTTGGGTAGCAGGTTGTAGTAGAAAGGGCTGCTTCCATTGACAAGGCACGTGTCCATCAGGGGAACCATGTGATACATGGGTACTGCTGGCCTACTCCCTAGATGAGGACATGAGGGCCCAGCCCAGGAGTCCCGACTCTGAGGCACCCACTCCCTGAGAGGTGAGGAGAGGGCAGGGGCAGTGCCGAGGTGGTCAGTGTGTACAGCTGGGTGGAGAGCAGGGCCAGAGGCCTGCGTCCAGGAGGCAGAACTGTGGTCGGCCAGGCCCGGCTGGATGCGGGTGAGCTGGGAGAGTGGCGAACCCGGGGGCGAGCCCCAGGGCACAGCGGGGGCAGCAGCTGGGCCTGAGACACTGTGTGATTGAGCAGAGGGGCAGACTGTCCAGAACTGATGAGCGTGTGGGTGGTGCGGGACTGACGGGAGGGGGGAGAAGGCGGCCACTGGCCACAGGAGAGGGGCCAGCGAGGAGGTCGGCGGGGCCCGAGCTGGCTGTGAAAGCCCTTGAATGTCCGGCCAAAGACCTCAGCCTTGATGTTGTTGTCAGCAGTGGGGAGCTGTGAGAGGTTTCCGGGGGGAGGCAGTGTCGGGAGAATGGGATTTGAGGACTGTGTCTCTGCACCAGGTGGGGCAGACTGCATGGCTGACTGCAGAGGGAGCCCCAGGAGGCTGCCTTGGCGGAGCAGGTGAGATGTGATGGGGGCAGACCACCTGGGCCTGCAAGACCGTACCCCTGGGTTCCAGCCTCAGGTCTGCCCAGCTCTCTTCCCCTCTGTGTGCCTGTTTTTCCACTTGGGTTGAATTAAAGCCCCCTTTCCTTTTTCTTTGTAATCATTTGGACTAAGCATCCATTTTGAGAAGATGAAGAAGGCTAGGACCTTCTCTCCAGAAAAATACAAAAACAAGTTTTGGTTAAACTCTTGTGAGGTTTCCAGAGGCCACCCCTGGAAGCCAAGTAGGTCAGATGATCAATAGCAATAAAAATAACAGCTAGCATTAACTGCTTAATGTGGGCCGGGTGCAGCACAAAACGATAGCTCATGGTTTTTGTTTTTGTTTTTAAGATTAATTTATGTGTTTGTTTGAACACACACACACACACACAGAGAGAGAGAGAGAGATCTTCCATCTGCTGGTTCACTTCTCAGATGGCCTCAATGGCCAGAGCTGGGCCAGGCTGAAGACTGGAACTCCATCCTGGTCTCCCACGTGGGTGGCAGAGACCCAAGCACTTAGCCATCTTCCGCTGCCTCCCAGGTGCTTTAGCAGGGAGCTGGATCAGAAGCTGAGCAGCCAGACTACTTCATGATATTGTTAAAGGGGTAGAACAACCCTGTGAAGTAGGCCCTGTTGTTATTATTCCATTTTACAGATGTGGACACTGAGGAGGCCTCAAAAGCTGAAATAATTGGCTCAGAGCCAGAGCCGGGACTTCTGTCTGCATTTGGCAGCTCCAGAGCCTGAGGTCTAAACCATGCAGGTTAGCCTGGGGTTCTAGGATTGAGGAGGAGGCAGGTGGAGGGGGCGGATTTTCAAAGAAAGCCTTGCGGAAGGCAGGGCTGGAGGTCAGGGAAGGGGGGCAACCGTGCCTGCTCAGCACTGAGGGATGAAGGGTGAGGGGCCAGAGGCTGCCGCAGGCGACCTGCTCTCGAGCCCACAGGGAAGGGGTGGAGTGTGGCGCTCCTCTCTCTTCTTGGCCTCATTATGTTCTGCCCCATTGCCAGGGTTGGGCATCTCCAGCTCTGCCCTGCTTCCCCCGCCCCAGGCCAGTGAGAAGGGCCAGTAGGCCATGCTCTCTCTGGGGGGGTCAGGAAGAGGGCTTACTTTCCCCATCCCGAAGAGGAGTCCTAGAGCCCACCTGCTGAGCTTGGAGTGGAGCCTGGACTCCAAGCTCCATGGGACCCGGGATAGGCTCCGGCTCAGATCCTGGTTGACAGCAGGAGGTGATCCAGGTTAGCGCAGGCCATGTCTCAGTCTGGAATCTAGATTCATGGCGAGTGGGATCTGTCAAACATGGCGAACAGGAGTTTTCTGTAGAGAGCTAGAGAGGAGAAGTTTTAGGCTTTGTAGGCTATTTGGTCCCTGTCCCGAGTACTCAGCTCTGCTGTTGTGCCTAAAGCAGTCCTAGACGACACATACACCAGTGAACTGGGCGGTGTTCCACAGAGACCCTGCAACAGGCCGGATTTGGCCAGAGACATAGTTCGCCAATCCCAGATCTAGAACCTTATCCTTCTTCCTGAGTATGTAGATTTAAAAAAAATATATTATTTTTTAAAGTTTTATTTATTCATTTTGGAAGTCAAAGTTACAGAGAGAAAGATTATTTCATCTGCTGGTTCACTCCTCAGATGGCTGCAGCAGCCAGCACCAGGCCAGGCTGAGGGGCCCAAGCACTTGGGCCATGTTCCACTGCTTTTTCCGGGCCATTAGCAGGGAGCTGGATAGGAAGTAGAGCAGCTGGGACACAAACCAGCCCATAAGGGATGCTGGCACCACAGGCAGTGGCCTTACCCACTCGCTTCGCCATAGTGCCAGCATATTTTAAACCTTATATATGATGACCCAACACAACAGGCTGGAATCGAGGTCCACGGCAGGTCATCATGGAAGCTGCTCTAGAGCCGCGCTCCTGTCGGGTCCACATTTTGGGAACTGATGAAGAAACGTATCAGACAGTGGTTTAAAGCAGACTAAGCCAAATCCCCTGCTGAGCCTAGATGGGGTGGTACAGGGTAGTGAGACTTAGGCCCACCCAACTGGCTGTGGCCTGAATATGGGGAAGTGGGTGAACTAAAGCCACACAGATATCGATCTGGAGCGAGCAGAGTGTTGGTCCTAAGCCAGAATCTAGAACAGCACTGTCCAACAAAATTGCAATAGAAGCCACATGTGTAATTTAAAATGTTCTGGTAGCCACATTCAGCACAGTAAAAAGATACGTGAAATTAATTTTAACAATGTATCTTATTTAACCCAGTGTATCCAAAATATTATCATTTTAACATATAATCATTGTAAAAATTACTGAGATGTTTTACATTCTTTTTTTATAGGACTCCAGAATCAGGTGCATATTTTATACCTACTGCGCCTCCACACCGCCAGTGCTCAGTAACCACAGGTAGCCAGTGGCTACTATATTGGGCAGCTCAGGTTTAGAAGCAGGCTTTTTCTTTGGAAGGCATGAGCAAGAATGATTTGGAATAAATAGGGCTGGAAGTGCCAGAGGTTCCACCCTTAGCCGACTTGAACTGGGTGTAGCAGACTCGGCCTGGGAGAGCATCTGGACTGCGGGCTGGGAGTAGGGAGTTCCCTGTCTTGGAGCCCTGACCTGCTGGCCTCAGGTGGGACCCCTGTCGGGGCTCTGGCCATCACCTCTGAGCACTGGTCCCCAGTCCCTCCCTCCCTCATCCCAGTGCCACCTCTGACTCTGGAGTCTGGCCTGGCAGGTGAGGAGTGGGCAGAGTGGCAGCTGGACGCTTGAGGGAACCGGAGCTCCACCCCTCTCAGCCAGCTGCTACCAGCCTTCCTGGAGTGACTCTGTGGAAACAGGGGGCCCAGAGACAGAAATAAACTGCCAGGTTTCCGGGGCGGAGCTGGGGGGGGGCTGCCAGTCTTGGTGCTTCCTTGCTGGGGGTAAGCGGCGCAGGAAGCAGCTCCAGGTCCTATCCAAGCTGTTTCCTCTGGATGCCATCTTTCCTCACCCCGTGACACTGAGGCTGATCTGAGTCTAGAATGTGATGGGTTACTAAACTCTGGGGGGCCAGCAGTCTGGGACTGATACTTGGCAGGGATGATGGTCCCTGGGGCACTGGGCACAGCTTGGTGGTCACTTGTAGGCCTCTGTCCTGGGGTGTCCTCCAGCTGCTCTGCCACAGGAGCCGGCCGGGCTGCAGCATTTGTGTTGGATGCTTGCCTCTGCCAATCACTGGCCAGGGGCAATTGGCAAACCACACCTGGAGCCTCAGTTTCCCACTGTGTAAGGAGTACAATCCGTGTTTGCCCTGCTTCTCAGCCTCTGGACTCTGCCACTGCGGCGTGACCTTTGGGTGGTCACTTAGCCTTGCTGAGTTTCCGTCTCCTCGTCAGCAAAACGGGGATAATACTGCCTTCTTAATGGGTACCTAATAATCAAGTGAGCCATGCTAATAAATAGCGCAGGACAAGCGCTCGGCGTCGGCCGCTAGCCTTCCGTGGTGGCTCAGTGGGCGCCAAGTGAAAATGCATTGCCCAAATGTTAGAGCCTTTCCGTGGAAAAGGCCTCCTCCGACACCCCCCCCCCCTTTATGAAGGGGTAAACTCCCCCAAATGTGAAGGCGTTTTGCCCAAGGAAAGGCGAGCAGCAAGCAGAAGCTTTATATGGTACTCACCATATAAAGCCAGGAACCTCGTCCCCAGTTTACAGGTAAGGAAATCGAGGCCTGTGATTGGCCACCGGTGCACAGTGGCGCTATTCAGTGAGGTCTTAGTCCGCCGCTGGGGCTCACCGGAGGAGGGGCGTGCAGGTAGCGGGCGCCTCGGAGCCATCGCTCGAGCCAGGCGCGCTATTAATAATCGCTCCGCTTTGGCCCGGGCTGAGAGCGTGGGTCCGGTCCGCGGCCGGGCGCCTCCTGGGCCGGGACCCGAGCCGAGCCGGATCGCGGCGGCCGCCCCTCCCCCCGCCACGTGACCCCTCCCCCCTTGGGCAGCCGAGGGCCCCGGGCCGGCGGGCCGGGGGCCAGGAAAAAGCCGAAAACACCGAGGCTGGGCCGCTCCCCTCCCGCTCAAAATAGCCCCCAGCCGGGGCTGCCACGCATTCCGCCCGGTCCGGGGCGCGGGAAGGGGCGGCGGGGCCCGTCCCCGCCCGGTCCGACGTGGCTGCCCGGCCCGGTTGGACGGGGTGGGGGGCGAGGGCGGGCCGCGCGGCCGGCCGGCATGTGGCTCTCCTTCGGGGAGCCTTGGCAGCCCGGGCCGCGCGCTGCGCCGGGATGATGGAGAGCTTCTGGAATTTCCTGCAGCTGGAGAGCGCGGCCGTCCCGGGGAGCGGGCCGAGCGCGCCGCTCGCGCAGGGGCGCCCCACTGCCCGACCCTAGGGGGCGCCTGCGCGGCCCGGGTTCCGGGGGTAGGGGAGGAAGGCTCCCCGCCTGGCCCCCGGCTGCGGGAGAGGAGCAAGCTCCCCTCCCCTCACCTCCGTTTTCGAGTCTGGCGGGGGTCCAGTCCCGCCTCTCCGGGCCGGGGCGGGGAGAGGGGCCAGGTGCAGGCACCGCCCCTCCCCCAGCTGCCTGGTTTCCCTCTCGGCCCCGTCACCTCCTCCAGGAGTCAGAAGCTCCGCGGCCTCATCTGGGGGAGGGGGCGGGGGTGGCCAGGTAGCCTGAGAGGCGGCGGGAAAGCGCAGAGGCGCGCGGACCCACACCTCCTGCTCGAGCAAGGGGCTTCGAGGAGGGCAGCGAGACCTTGGTCCCCCGCAGCCCCTGCCGGGCCGGTGGGGGCGCAGGCGTGCTGGAAAAGCCCTGGGGTAATTTCCCGGTCGGTCGGCGGAAACAACTTGCCTTTGGGGGCGGCTTTTGCACCTTACTGGTCCGGTTGTCCGGGAAGAGGGCCCCCGGGCGGGAGGGACCTAATTTTGCTGGAACCCTGAGATCCAGGGGAGTAGGTGAGTGACCTCAAGGGCTCACTCTTGGCACTGTGGGTTGAGGGAAAGCGGTGCACCCTGTTCTTTGTGGGGGAGGGGAGGGATCCTTCGCACAACTTCGCAAAGTTACTGCACCATTTGGTGCTCTGCAAGCTGCCGAGCCGTTTGGCGGCTCAGCAGGCATCTCCTGGCCCTGGGTGGATCCCCTCTCCCCCTGCCAGTGGCCCGTGTTCTGTCCCATTTCCTGCCCCTCCCCAGACACCCTTACCACATTAAAGGGAAGCCCTGGGGATGAGACTGCTGTACTGCCCCCCCCGCCCCCCCCCCACAGCGTGACCTTGAGCCAGTCCCTTCACCACCTCCTTTTCCTTTCCTGTGAAAAACTGGATCCTAGTGGGGAGGCCCTAGGCTGTTGTGCACTTAGAAGCAGTTAGCGTAGTGTTTGCCCACTGGAAGGGCCGGAAGTGAAGGGCACCTGTGTGCCATCAGCCCCACTGAGGGGAGTGGAGGGAACCCTCAGAGTGGCAGAAGTCTACCCCTCCTCGCCCCGACAGCGCTGAAATTGGGCTTCCCGAGGTAAGTAGTGTTTCTCAGCCCAACTGGGGAGGATGGGAAGATGTGTTTTATTGAGCTCATTTATTTATTAAAACTCCTATTTACTGCCCAGATCATAAAGGGAGAGCCTTCTGCCTTTGTGCTGGGAACTGAGAAGCCTGCTGGTCACCGTAGGTGAGAGCTGGAAGTCCTTCCTGCCAGACCAGCTCTTAGTGCTGATGGGGAAACCGAGGCCCAGGGAGGGGGCCTAGCCTGTGCACAATGCTCCTTCTGTTGTTCCACGGGGGTGGGGGCTGGCGGAGCAGGCTGGCCTGGCTCCGCAGGGAATGGCCCAGGCAGGCTTGTAAGGCTGGTGGAATTCGCTTTCCTCTGCCCTGCATCTCCTTGCTGACCTTTCACTCCACCACTGCCAGACACCCAGATTCAAATACACATGTCCCTGAGCTCCCCCTCTGGCCAGGATGTGGGACCTGGGCCTGTCAGTTCCCAGCCTCTCCTCACCCCACCTCCCGGAGCCCAGTTCTCCTGGTTTCCTGTTTAATTGGCCTGCCTTGTCCACTGGGAAAGACCTGGTGCACTGGAAGGCGTTCAAGGCTCCATTTGTTGTCTGTGTGAACTTGAGCACATCACCCCACCTCTGTGAGCCTTAATTTGCTTTTCTGCAAAATGGCGTTGAAATAAAAACGACCTATCAGCACCTCTTCTCCCATGCATCCAAGGGCTTCCTGGCAGAGAGCTAGTGAGTGATCAAAGGCAGGGATGCCCTGGGACTTGAGGGCATTTGCGTTCAAGGCCAGGTACAGGGAACAGAGTAACCCGCCCTTCCCTTTGGTGTGTGGAGGCAGCTCACTGGGGCCCTGGGACAGAAAGTGGAGCTAGGATGGATGTCCATAGATCATTTTGGCAGAGCCTGTACTTCAACAAATTTGTGTGGCTCAGGTTCCCGGCTGCCAGATGCCCATATCTCCGAGTGCACTCTGGGTGGTTCTCATGAACTGTTCTCTAGGACAACACACTACCCCTCCCAGCAAGGCCAGTCCCAGCTCCCTCTACCTTAGGGCAGCCTGTCTGGGCTGACTGTACGCCCCCCACCCCCACTCTCAACACACATGCTCCCATTTCTCCCATTTCTCTGTAACCCATAGAGACTCCTGTAAAGAGAAGGTCTGGACACTGGGACTGGGCTGTGTGACTTCAGGCAGGCCTCTTCCTGTCTCTGGGTCTCAGTTTCCTGCTGCGTAGAGGAGGCGGCTGGATTAGTGACTCCCTAAGGCACCTTCCAGCTCTGACAGGCGCCTAGCCTGTGTTGACTGATGTATCCTAGGAGATGGGTGCACACAGAGCACCCTGTCAGCTGGGAGATTCCTGTCGAGGTGTTTCCCCCCCTGCAGAAGGCTGCAGTGACTCCCTTCCTGACACACCCTTCAGGGATCCTGGTGGAGACGGGCGGAGGGGGCGGATCACCCAGGTGCTGCTGAGAACCAGAGCTTGTGTCAGTGGGGCTGTGCAACCGACCGACCTCACGCTTCCAGCGGAGGGAAGGTGTGAGTCGGGGCCAGCCAGCCTCCAGGGAATGGGGTGCTGTGCACGAAACATCCAGCTCGTGGGCTGGTATGTCCAGAGGAGCTAGCACAGGGGCAGTGTGTCGGGGTGTGGGCACAACAAAGAGTCTGGCAATGGAGGGAGGGGAAAGCATACGTGAGCCAGGAAACCAGCCTTACTGGGCTGTGAGGCAGTGTCAGCAAGACTGAGCGCGCACGGCTGCCCGTGCCTGGGTTTGTGGGCTCTTCTCTGGGTGTTGAGATGGCTCCGAATTGCAGCTGTCCTGTCCTGTTGGGGCGGGGGGGTATCAGTGCAGGGCTGTTGTGCAGACTGTCTGGACAGGGTTGGAAGGCAGTCTGCAGCTCCTGGCCATTTGCAGTGCTGTCAGAGTGTCCTGAGACCATCAAGTGATATTTTCAGGCTGTGCATGAATCCTGGTGGTGTTTTGGGTGTCTCTTTGCCCTCCATCCCTTATATAGAGGGAGGCCTCAGGACCTGAGGAGAGAGATCTCCAAGCTTAATCAGTCCTCTGCAGGTAAGCAGGCAGGCAGGCAGCCGCAAGCCCGCTCACTCTCACAGTAATTTTACCACGGTGCCTAAGTCAGGAACAGGCGTGAATTGACCTTTTAACCCCTTCCCCACCACGGGATTAGACTCTGTTTCCTGTTCAATCTCCTCCAGAACCAGTTCTATCCCGCCTGCCCCCCCAACAGTGGATAAGCAGCCCCCCTCCACCTCTCTTCTCACCCCCCACCGGCCCTGGGGGGCCGGGGGCCCGAGGGCCAGGCTGGTGCAGGGTCTGGCAGGAGCTAAGGGCCCAGGCGGGAGTGATAAATATTGAAGAGGAGGGATTTCGGTGTGGGCTGGAGCAGCTGCAGTGGTTCGAGTGTCACACTATCTCTCCCCAGGTTTACTGACCCATTTCCATTCACGCGGCTGCTGGTTTCCTAGCAACGGCAACAGTCCCCCCAGAACAGGCGGAGTGTGTGTCTGCCATTAGCGACTGCCGCAACTGTGTCAAGGTTACCCCGCTCCCTGCAAACCCACCCCGGCGGGTTTGTTTTCTGCCAGTGCCTGGCACACACCGTGCCAGCTAGGGAGGGGGAGGGCAGGGGGCTGGGGGCCAGCCCAGGGGCTTGGTTGGGGATGGGGGGCTGTGGAGGAACTGTAGTTCTACGTCCAGTGGGAGCCAACTTGGACTGAGGCCGAAGCAGCCGTCCCCCCCCCCCCCTTGGCTGGTGGAATTCCTGAGCCTGAGGGGAGCAGGGGGTGGGGCTGTCCCTCAGTCCTGACCCCCGAGATTCCAGAGCCTGGGGGGAGAGGTGTGGGCTGAGGGGCCTCCGGGAAGCCTGCCCGGTCTGACCCCACCTGGCTTGTTCTGCTCCTGCCCTGGCTTCCTCCCACTTCTGTAGCTCCGTGCTCCTCTGTGCTCTCAGCTCTTTGTCCTGGCGGTCTCTGAGCCTGTTCTCCCCCACCAGACTCCCCAGGGCAGGGTTGTGTTTCTCCCATCAGACTAGGGGCTCCTGAGGTTGGGGTTCGCGATGCTCCTGACTGTTTCCCTGGGTGTCTTGGGAGATGAGATTAAGCATTTAGTGTGGCAAAGGGCAGTTTTCCTTGATACCCCTGTGCCACTCCTCTTACAGCAGCAGATTCTGCCTGCACACACTCCCTGCCACCTGCAGGCAGTCCCACAGGAAGGGACTGTTAGGCTGCAAAGGGTTAAAGCAGCTCCCCCCCCCCCTTGGTATGTGAGCTCCCCCAGGCAGGGAGAGGGATGAGAGAATGGGGGTCTGTCACCTTATAGCCTCTCCTGTGGTCAACTCAGACCTGACCAGTCACATTCCTACCCAGGAGGGCTGGGGCTTGAGGCAGGGACAGGGGCAGAAGGCAGAGGCCCCGGGGAAGGCCAAATTGTAGGGATTACGGTGGGGGAGGCAAGGAGATGGGGCAGGGCGGCTGGAAACAAAGCCTGAGTCTCTCGGCTCGGCATCTTTCCTCTGAGTTTGCACCCCCTAAAACCTGGTGGTCCACAAATCCTGGACACAGATACTGACCTGGTCCCAAGTCTACACAAAGTGTGGCAAAGGTGGTTTCTGACAGGCAGGGCAGTGCAGGGACTTGTGGGTAGCCTGCAGTGTGACTTTCTGGTGCTTGGCAGGGGTTGGCTGGGCTCTGGCTGGGTCAGAGGCGCTGAGATCTAGGGTACAGAGCAGACCGTGCTAGACGGTAGAGGATACCTGGGCGGGGACCAGGGAGTCTGGTCCTCTGCCCAACCTTTGCGACTGGTTCCTTACCACCTCAGTGTCCCCATCGGAGGGCCTGAGGCCAGTGGTCTCTGGAAGCCTGCCTGCCCTGTTAGTGGCTCCGGGTGAGGGATGAGGGGTGGGGGGCGATGGTCTGGAGGGGTGTGGGAAGCTGCCAGCTCCAGGGGGAGTTTGCAATGTGATCCCTGAGCGAAAATAGCCCAGGTCATTTTCAGCTGCTTGGGCGGAGGTATCTGATCCCGGCAGGGCAGCTAGGGCAGGGGGCAGGGAGGAGCGTTCTGTAAAGCTCTCTGGGAAACCAGACCCTGGGATGGGAGGGTAGGAAAAGGTTGGCATTCCCAGCTAGGCTTCCTAAGACTCCCCTGGTCCTGGTGGGGGCCCAGAAATGAAAAGATGAGGAATGCACAGGGTTAACCGGAGGTGAGGGCTGGACTCCTGCCCCCTTTGGGTCCTGGCCTGGATGAGGTGAAAGGTCAGCCCCAAGGAGCCCGAGCACAGCTGGGGAAAGAGTAACCCGATCCTTCTCACTAGCCAGGCTCAGGGGATCACAGAGCCGCCTCCCCCAGGAAAGGTGCTTTGACATCCCCAGGAAGGAGTTTGTTTCCACCGAGTTCTCAGCAGGGGTTGGGGGCTAGGGGAGGGTCTGGGCCCGTGGGGTCAAGGAGAGTTGCAGGCCAGGCGCCCCAGCCGGGATGCAGTGCTTTGTCATCCTGCGGGCAGGGGAGGTAGAGGTGAGCCTGTTCTGGCCCCGCGGCCGTTGCTCTGGACCCCATCTGTAATACCTCTGACGGCCAGCATCCAGCATCGGGGTGGGGGGCCGCTCAGAGGTAGGAGACATCCCCTCCCCCACCCTGCCCCCAGCACACAGGCTGTCCAATTAGTGAGAGAAACTGCCCTGGTCCTAGACTGTGATGTTGAGGTGTTTGGGCTTCGCTGTCTGTGTGTGGTGGGGCGCTGGGGTGTTAGGATGGTATGATGGGAGGCAGAGGCGGCACCACCGGGAAGTGCACATGGGCTCTGAAGTCTCGCTGGACCTTGCCTCCGTCTGAAGGCAAGCTGTTAACCTGAACCTCAGTTTCCCTATGTACAAAATAGGACTAATGAAATAATTAGGACTGCACAGAGTAAGTGCTCAGTAAAAACAAACAAAAAAACCCACCTTATTAAGGAGCCTTGTTGGGTGCCAAGGTCACACAGTGTGGAGCCCGCGTGCAGCGCCGGCTGACTCCAGAGGAGCTGGTAAGCTACCGTGGGCTGGGGGGCAGAGTTTGAGGATGGGACTGGGTCAGTGTGCCCGGGCTGCGGTGGACCTATGCAGGTGATGTGGAATGTGATGGGGTGGAATGGGTTTCGGAGCAGAGTTCTTACCGCCCACCTCTGAGTCTGGCGACAGCCCCCCTACCCCCATCCCGGCGGGCTTTGTGCGGCTGTAAGGGTGTAGCTGTCCCCGGAGTGCGGCTGTAGGTATGTTTGAGAAGGCGCAGGCATCCCGAGAAAGAACAAGTCGCCTTTTGTACACGTCCAGCCCCAGGCTGGGTTGGGCTCTCTCTAGGGGATCCCCTGTTTCCGCGCCCAGCTCCCCGCCCACGGACAGCACCGGGGTCCAGCCGACCACGGCCCCCACCTGAGAGGTGCGTCGGAGCGGGCTGAGCGCCCCCTCCCGGGAACCGGGACTGGGGACTGGGGCAGGGGGCGTGTCCGAAGCCTAGACCCCGCCCCTCGTGACATCACTCCAGGTGCGACCAATCTTAGGGAGCGGTGCCCGCAGGCGACCCGCCCCCTCACGGGCACCGCTCCCCCGGGTTCGGGCCGCGCAGTGGGTGGAGTCGGCGAGGGGAGGTGGCGGAGGAGGCTGAGCCCGCCCATGGGGCGGGGAGGCAGTTCCTGCTCTGGCCGAGGCTGTGCACGCGATCCGGAGAACCTCGCAAGAACTCTTTCCTGGAGTGCTCTGCCCTCTTGCTCACGGTCCCAGCCTGGCCACCCACCACCTTCTGCAGGAAGCCTCTCCTCTCCACCTCTTTTGTTGACCTGCACGCTGTCAGCGGGGACGGTGCCAGGCCTACGAACAGTACCAGCTGCCATCCACTTCCTGTGTTCCAGACCCTGCTACAGTTTTACATGGACTGCCTTACCTGGCGCCTTCCTGATGGCTCTGTCCCTTGGACACTGGAGCCCTTCTCACCAACCCGATCAGAAGTTCTCCCTGGGCAGGGGTTACAGACACCAGGGACTCAGTAGGCACTCCTGCGTGTGGAGGATAGATGAGGAGACAGGCCCGTGTGCATGGTCGCACAGCAAGTGGGCAGTGTTAAGCAGGCAGAGCTGGAGCCAGGGCTCCTGACTGCTTTCAGGCCTTGGGCTTTGGTGGGTGACCAAGTCCAGAGCTAGCTCTCTTCCCGCCTCCTGAGATCAGAGGAACCCTAGGGCTATCTTCCTCTGCAGTGCGCATGGCTTGCCTGAGGACCCCCCCGCTGCAGGGAAAAGGAGGGGCAGCCAGCTATGGGGCCAGCTGGGAGGGCTTTGCAGGCCGAAGGGGACAGTGATGGGCAGCAGGGAATGCTGTGGGCCCAGTGACAGTGGGCAGTGGTTCTGGGGATGTAAGGATTTTTAACTTGCAGGTGGGAGGTTGCAAGTTGGGCAGAGAGGAGTGTGGGAGCTTCAGTGTGTGGGGTGCAAGGGAGGCAGGGAGCATGCTGGGCCGGCACTCCCCCCACCAATAAGCCAGCCCAGTGGAATGCTGGGAGGCCCCAGGGATGGGGCCAGGCAGCCAAGGTGTCTCTGGTGGCAGGGAAGCAGTTAAGAGCTGCCTCAGCCCGTTCCTTCAGACAATTAGTGACATCTCGCTTGACAACACCACACTGAGCCGATGCAGACCTCAGCCCCCCTCCTGGCCCCCCCACGGCCGCTTCAGCTGTTTATTCTTGGGCTTTAACAATTGGGATTCTGACTTGGAGGAGCGGGCGCCCCGCGCTGCCCTCTGACCCGTCGTCGCCTTGGCAACTGGAGCCCGGTAGGCCTGGGCTCTGCGTTAGGATTACAGATCCTGAATTCACAATCTTGCTGCTCCCCTGCAAGCAGAGGCGGCGGCGGCGGCGGCGGTGGCAGCGGTGGCGGCGGCGGCAGCAGCAGCATGCGGGATCTTCAGCTAGACTGGAGGGGCCAAGGAGGAGGGGCCTCAGGGCCCTGCGGGAAGCACAGGTGGGAATCTGGGATGCCTGCAGGCCACCTGGAGAGTAGTGCCCCCTGGCAGCCTCCATGGAGGGAGCAGGGCCCGCAGCCCTGCCACTCCCAGCATCTCTGGAAACTTTCTTCCTGTTGAGCCCCAGGGCAGGGGCAAGGCTGCTTCGCCGCCCCCCCTCTTTCCCCCTCAGCCAGCCCCCTACCATGCCCAGAGCTCCAAGTGCCAGCAGACTGTGCCCCTGCCGTGCCCGCCGCCATGGCAACAGGCCCCCCTCCCTCGCCAGCCCTGCTCCTTCCTCCCCCCAGCCTAGCAGCCAACTGCCCCAGCTGAAACCGGAGCCCATGCATCTGTGAGCCTCATGCCCAGACCCACATTCCATTTCTGTCCTCTGTCCCCCCCAGTTCTGGCGACGACATCGCCCCTCCTCCTGCTCCTACGCCCCCTCCCTCCTCGCCTCTGCCTCCTCCTGCTGCTCCCCCACACTGGATCACTTGGTGTCTCCCCTGCCCACCCGTTCTCCCCGTGTGTCTCACCCTCTCCTCTCTCTCGGCCTCTGGGCGTGTCCGTCCCTCGGCCTGCCTCCGGTTCCCAGGGTGCGTCTCTGCTTTGCCCTCTGTCTGAGGAGGCTCCTGGAGCTCCCTCCCAGCCCTCCCCCTCCGTGTGTCTCTCTTCCTCTCGCTGTGTGTGGGTCTTTGTCTCTGCATCCTCCTCCTGTCTCTCTTTGTCTTTTTCTTCCTTCTCCTCGGTCTCTCTCTTCCTGAGTCTCTCCTGCTGTTTCCCTCCATCTAGCCTGCTTTGCCTCTCATCCCTCCCTCGTGTCTTCCTCCGCAGGCCTCGTCCGCCCTCTTTCTCTTGACCCCACCTTCTCCCTCCTTCTGTCTCTGGTTCTCTGCCTTGACCTCTCCCTCCCCCTCTTCCTCTGACTTGCCTTTTGGGTCTGCTTCCCTCTACTTCCTGCTTGATCAAAGCCCCCAGGCTGCAGAGCGGAGAGGGGAGGATGCTCCAGTCACCCCAAAGGATCCCCCTTCCTGGCAGGGGCCAGATGTCCTGGAAGCCCCCTCGAGCATGCGTGGTTGGACCCCAGATGGGGAGGGCCTGGTGCTGATGAGCCTGCAGAGAGAGGGGCACGGGAAGCAAACGCCACACTCCCTTTCCAGACTCTCGGTCCACCTTCCATCAGCCCAGGCAGGGGCAGGGGGTGGTCCCAGGGGCTGAGCCCACCAATAAGCCTCCTAGTTCCTGGGATTTGTCTCCCCCTGCTAAAATGCTAGTTGTTCCAGACCGTGCCTCAGTTTACCCAGGGGTACAGGGTTGCTACGCTTGCTCTCTGACTTCTCTAAAGTACTGTGAGTTCCTGTGGCGAAGTCAGAGTTACGAGGAAGAAGGAAAGCTCGAGCAACTCCGTTCTCTTCCTCTCCAGTGGCGACAGGAGGGCTCCGGCAGGGACGGCCCAGGGCCCCCCGGGGAATCAGAGTCCTGTCTCCTTAAGTGAAGGGTGGAGGACAGGGCCCGCCTTCCGTCAGGACTGGCAGCCCCTGCTGTCCGGCCTCCCTCCCTCGGTCTGGGCAGTGGCCTCTAGGCTTCCCCTGTCTTTCCTCTTCAAGGAAGGAGCTTGGAGCCCTGGGCAGACAAGCCCTGCGGTTGGGAAGCCAGGCTTCAGGGCCCAGTTCTTGCCTCTGGGGGCGGTGAGGCCTGGTCAGGCAGGCAGTTCTAGGACCCTGGGGTCTGGGCACTACTCACCAAGGGGCCAGGCGGGGGAGTAGGGGTGCCTGGGGGAGGCTGGTTGCACGCAAGGCATGCTGGGCCCCCTCAGCGGGTGGGGGGGGGGGAACAAAGCTGGCATCGAGGCCTCAGCTAAAATTAGCCGCTTCCCTGCGCGGGAGCAAGCATGCCTGCCAGCCGCCCAGATCGCCGCTGCCTCGGCAGGCCATCTGTCGCCACGTTTCGCTCAGTCCCCCGGGGCCCCCCAGCTCCAGCCACCCCCAGGGGCTAGAGGGACTCTGCTCAGAGGCTGTCCCTGACCAGGTCTCTGGACTCTGCTGCTGTCATGCTGTGTGACCTCAGGGTAGGCCTGTCCCTCTCTGGGCTCCTGTGCAGCGAGCAGGCTCCAGACGTTGACATTGCACAGAGCCTAATCCCTCCAAGCAGCAGGTGCTGGTGCTGGTGCTGGAGGCTGGGAGGGGGCTGATCCCTCCCTGCAGTCTTCCCCCAGTCCAAGGTTTGAAGGTGGGGGTGTACAGCAGACTCTCCGTCAGATCCGTGCGGTAGGGCCACTCCAGTAACACGTGCACCCCACCCCCACCACCTAATACACACACACACACACACCCACACACACACCCCGTCTGCAAGCAGTGGTAAAGAACCCCCCAGGTGGGCTCCCCAGAGGCAGAGGCTGAATTCAGCTGTTGCTGATTGGCCCTGGGGCTTGGGCCAGTCTCTTGTCCTTTCTTAGTTTAATTTTCCCCTCTTCAGTGAGACACTTCCCACTTCTCAAGGAGCTGCCCACTTTTGGCCATGTCTGCAAGGCTGGCATTATTGTCCCTTCTCTACAGATGAGGAAACTGAGGTACAGGAAGGGAGGGTTCCTGGTAAGGAGGAAGCGAGGCGGGCGTGGACCCTGCTGGGTCCTCCCCCCATGTTCCCTCCCTGCAGTGGCCTGATCACTGGGCTCCTGGCTCCAGCCCCTCTCGCCCTTCCCAAAGGCAAAGAGGCTGGGCTGCTCCACCAAGGTCACCCAGCTTGGCCCGGGAGGAGCTCAGACTTGAACCCCAGCCTCTTGGCTCTTGGCCTTCCTTACCACTCTGGCCAGCAGGCTGGGCCTGTTCCCTGGGTGAGTCATGCCCCTGGACTTTGGCCTCCTTGTCCCCAGCTCTGTGGCCTGAAGTTTGGAAAGAGGGCCTTTATAAGGAAGAGGGGCACCCCTGGCAGCAGCGGGGGTCTCAGGCCTCATTGAGTGCCTGGGGACAGCAAACCCTGCTCCCTACTCCCCACTGACCTTAGACCTCAGTGGCAGCCCTGCCCCCACTACCTGTTCTCCTGTTCCGCCCCCTCCTGGGATGCACAGCTACTTTCAAGTAGAGGTGGGGTGAGGTGGGGCTTGGGGAGGTGGCAGTTCCAGGCTGTCTGTGTGCCCAGCAGCTTCCTCTCCAGAACGCTTCTCCCCCAACGCTGGGTTACCCCGGGGGAGGCC
Organism: Oryctolagus cuniculus; assembly: GCF_964237555.1. Classification (NCBI taxonomy): domain Eukaryota; kingdom Metazoa; phylum Chordata; class Mammalia; order Lagomorpha; family Leporidae; genus Oryctolagus; species Oryctolagus cuniculus. Next base: position 144,007,534 of record NC_091438.1, read on the forward strand.
ACAGCTCCTCCCCTCTGGGTGCTGAGGGACCAAGGTCACACCCAGAGTCCTGTGTGCCTCCACCTCCTCCTCCTGGGGCCAGTGGTGTTTGTCACTGGGGCAACGTGTGGCTGTGCCCGGCTCTGGCAGTGCTGGGGTGACATTCATGCCCTGTGAGCTGTGACGCCTCTGCAGGCAGAGGACAGCACCACCCAGGCTGGCGACAGTGGTGGGGGAGGGGTGGGGTGGGCTGTCACCTGTCCAAAGCAGTCAGTGAGGTGACATGTTGCGGACCCAGCCCATAGTCTGGAGGGAGGACTCAACACCTGGGAGTGGGGGCTTCTCTCATGGAGCTGTGGGAGTGTTGCAGGGGTCGGCAGTGAGACAGATTTCTCTGTGCATCCCCCATCCTGGGTGGGGGGGGTGCCTGCTTGTGTGCTGATGGCACCATTGTGACGGATGACAGCTTGTGTACCTGTCTTGTGCCGTCTGGGGGTATCAGATGTGCCCATTTCACACTTGGGGCGAAGCGACAGGTTACGTGCTCAGCTCTTCCTGTTGGGAGGGTTGTCATAGGCTCGTGTGCCTGTCTCTGGCTGTTGTGTGTGAGCTGTGTCACCATGTGCCCCTCTCATGCTGTTGTGGGGAGTGACATGTGTGATATCTCGTGCTGCTAGGAAGTTGTCAGGAACTGGGGAGCTTGTCTCTCACCCTGAGACGACAACTCGTTACCCTGTGGTATGGGGCTGGCAGCTGGCGGGCCCTTGTGGGGCAGGCCACAAAGCCCAGGGGACTGGTGAGGGGCCAGGGGGCTCAGTCCCGCATGACTGACCTTGGGACCCTGTTACCAGGGCAGGCAAGGCTTCCAGGGGGGACCCTATTCCCTGCCTCTTCTGCCCCCGAAACTGTTAAACTAATTAAGGCTGTGGAGCCGCAGGATTAATCGGGGCAGCTCGGCGCGGGCCGGGAGCTCAGGTAGTCGATTAGTGCGCCACGAGGATATTGGATTTCTAAACCGCAAGTCAGCACTATTCGGCCTGTTATCTCCCAGGCCCCGGGGGTCAGCAGGCACGAGGCTGGCCGCCCACTCCCCACAGCCTTCTCCCAGGCCCACCCTGCTCCGCCTCCGTGCCAGGCTCCTGTGGCACCAGCTCTCCCCGGTTCTCCCTTTCCTCTGTGGCCTGTCTCCTCTGGCCCTCCTGGCTTCGGCCTCACTGAGTGGCTGCCTGACCTGCACCCAGTGCTGAGCCTCTGACCGGGTCTCCTCTCCCCACCCCTGCGCCTCCCTGTCCTGTCCCTGATGACCAGCTCTCCTCGCCGGTCTCCAGCTCTCTCCCCGTGTCTGTGTGTGCCTGTCTCACCATTTCTGCCTGTCTGCATCTCTCGTGTCTCTTTTTCCCTTTGTGTGTCTCTGTGCCTGTCTCTGTCTTCCTCTTTCCTTCTGGCGATCTCTCAGCCTCTCTCTCTTTCTCTCCTCTCTCTCTCTTGTGTGGTCTCGGCTGGTGTCTGCAACCAGAACAAATCTCCCCCAGCCGACACCCCCTGAACAGGGAGGCCAGAGCAGCTAATGGGAAACATGTGATGCTGCCTTGCGCCTGGAGCACCGTGAAGGGAGTCTCAGTCCCAGCCCAGCCGCGCTCCCCCTTGCTGCGTCCCCCCGCCACGCTGCCCTCCGCCTGCCTCCCGGCGGCTCCCCCAGCCCGCGTGGGCACAGTTGCATGCTGCCAGCCCCTTGCGTTCCTGCGTTGCGGGGAGGGGGCTGACCGGTATCAGTTGGGCAACATCGGATTGTGGGCAGGCTGGGGCCGCCTCGCTCTTTAGGTCTCCTTGGCCCCCAGGGCCAGGCAGAGCCTGTGTAGCTCCCCCCACCACCATGTGCAGGAGAACAGGGCCAAGATGCGCTGAGCTGTGAGGGCCTGGTTGGGGGGCAGCCAGTCCGCCCCCACTGGAGGGCCCCGGGGCCACCCAGATTTCCATCTCTTCCGCCCTCCTGGGCCTCTGGGGAGCTGCAGAGGTGGGGGCTCCCTGAGGGCTTGGGAGCTGCGAGGCTGCGTTTCTGTGCCCACCCAACCACAAGAAAAGGGGGGACGGATCCGAGGAGGGAGGCTCTGGCAGGTTGGAATTCTCCTTCTCTGCCTGTGGATAAATTGTCCCTAATCCAGGCTTGGGGAGTTGTCTGGCTCCTACAGAGAGAGAGAGAGAGAGCGAGCGAGAGAGAGTGAGCGCCGGAGCGAGGGAGGAGGGAGGAGGGGAGCAGGAACATACAAACAGTGACACCAACACACACTGTCACACAAAGGGTCTTCCTGTGCACACAGTGGTCGCACAGAGGGTCTGTGCCATTGTGCACAGGCATACTGGGCACACAGGCCCTCTCGGCACATTGTCGCCGACACGAGCTGTGATAGCACAGAGACCCAGTGACAGGGCACAAGGGCCCACCTCCATGCACAGGTACAGTGATCAGGCCGTGCAAATCCACACATGCAGACACACCCGTGAGCACATTGTGACCCTGGTGAAACAGACTCATGGGAACACTGTGACCAGGCACGCGGTGGCCCTGGAAACCAGAGACAAGCAGAGGTAGGGGGGCGGCAACGCTGATGCCCAGCGACACCAGTGCCCGTGGTCACAGGCCTCGAGATTGGAAACCTGCAGGGACAGCAGAGGATCAGCCGCAGCCCCCGCCCCCCTCACACACATCCAGAGAGCTCTGAAACAGGCAAGAGCCGGTTTGGCTCCTGACACAGCGAGATGTGGAGAGCCAGGCAGAGCGCACACGCAGGCGCTCACATACCCGGTGACAACAGGGCACGCCTTGTCGCACACCAGCACACTTAGACCCCTGTGTCCTCACAGGTGTACCTACGCAGGTGCAGCTGGGCACACACAAGCCGAATAGAACAGAAATACAGATAATGCCCACATGTACCGTGTGAGCACGCCGAACCCAGGCACGCACTCAGCTGACCACACCAACCACAGGCAAGCAAACTGCTCGCACACACGGGTTCACACACAGACCCAGGCACCCACGTACGGGTGTGGGCACCCGCACTGCTGAACACAGACAGGAGTGTGATCTTCAGGCAGGGACTGACACATGCCATCAGCTTCCCAGGCGACCAGAACCCACGAGCAGTCCACAAGACCAGCTTCCCGGGCCCCTCGTGACTCTGGTGCAGAACCCAGGGAGGCAGGAAGCAGGCATTGGTGAGCAAGGCCATGGCTATTAAAGCGAACAAGAGCTGTGTCTGGTCGGTGATAGAGACAGGTGAATGCCAGCTGCACGCGTAGCCGCGTGGAAATCTGCTTTCACCATCATTCTGGGCTGCAGCCCACACCTGCCCTGTGCCTGGCTTCCCCCGAGTGCTCCTCCTCACTGCTAAGATCGTCTCCCCATTTTATAGGTGAGAAAACAGAGCTAGAGAGGTTAACCCGCTTGCCAGAGATCACGCAGAGCCAGCGAGTCCAGGACCATCTGAGTGGCAGAGGCTGCACTGCCATAGCCTGTGTTTGTGTATATGCATGTGTGTGTATGTCTGCATGTGTGTTCCTACACGTATGAACGCAGCTCCTCAGGAGGAGCCTGCAGGCTCACAGCTCCCACTGGGAGGGCATTGGAGCCAGACCGGACCCCATCTGGGCCCAGTGGCCCTCCGTTCCCTGCTCTCCCTGCATCCGTGCTTACGCCTAGGGGGCCTGTGTTTGCTTCCACAGATGGGAGCTTGCCTGACTGTCTCCCCATCGGCCTGGACCCCGGAGCCTGCCCAGCTGAGCGTGTGCAGAGGGCCCCGGGTGAGGGGCGCCGCTTGGGCCGCCGTGGAGACCATCCTGGAGATGCTGGTGGAGGCAGGCCTGTCCTGCTGAGCCGGGCCTGTTGGCACAGCCTGCTCAGGTAACTGCAGGGAAGCCGGGCCTGCCCCCCCACCCCAGGAAATCTTCCCACGCCCAGCAGAGACCCTTTCACACTTAGACCAGAAAGAGGCCCTTTACATCAGGGGTCTGAAAGCTGTTGACCAGCTTACTTCAACTCCCCGCTGTCCAGAGAGGGGAACTGAGTCCCCCGGAGTCCTGCCTGCCCCTTAGTGACCCGAGAGAGGGGTTGTGACAGTGACCAGGCCTCAGGGCAGAGGTAGACACCTCTGTGGTAGAGGCTCTGGAAGCCCAGAGCTGGCCGGCCAAGGGGAGGAGCTGGGAGGGCCTGGGGAACCCTAGGAGGACCCGGAGGGGACAGGGAGTGGGGCAGGGGCAGGGCTGGCCTCCCTCCGCCTGGCCCCAGTTAGCCCACCCAGCTCAGGAACTGCAGAGGCCAGGTGGGGCTGCCCTGCCCAGCAGAGGCAACACCCTGAGTTGACACATGAAGCCTCGGGCGCCAGGAAGCTCCCCAGAGCCCAGCCTGCCTGGGGACCCCACCCAACTTCCAAAGGAGCATTCCTGGGGGCTGAAGTCTGGGGGTGGGGCCTCCTGGGATTGCAAGGGTGGGGAGTACACCTGTGGGCACCCAGCTGTAAATGTGCAGGCCACTCAGGCTTGCATGCAAGCAGGTGTGTGTGGAGGGTGCGCAGGGCTGGGTATCCAAGAGTTACGTAAGTGGATGGGGCTGGAGGGCGGGCAAGGGCTGTGTACACAGTGCAGCAGAACGGTGAGTGTGCAAGATCCAGGGTGTGTGCTGGGCAGGTGTGGGAATGCTGGGTGTGTGTGTGTGTGTGTGCGTGCAGGGTGCTGGTGTGCACTGGAGAGAGGTGGGTAGACGCTCCACACACCAGGGTGGCACAGTGTGTGCCCAGAGCGAGCTTCGTGTTCACAGGGGAAGCGAGTGCTCGTGGTTCCGGGTGCACGGTGGGGGTGGTGCGTGCACGTGGCTCCATTTGTGCTCTGGAGGTGGCTGGGCGAGCCTTGAGCTGAGCTGGGCTCAGCAGTGCCCAGCCTTGTGGCCAAATCGCTGAAGTCACTTCCTTTCCAGCAGCAACTTTCCAGGAGGAGGAGTCCTTCAGACCTGGGCGGGGAGGGGGGGGCGGAACAGGGAGCTCTCTCGGGGGAAGGAGGTGGGCGGGGGTGAGAGGCGAGGGGGAGGGCCTGGTGGGGCTGGAGGAGGGGAGTCCTCCGGGAGACCGAGGGAAAGACAAGGACAGGAGTCTGGAAGGGCCAAGGGCAGGAGGGGATGGGGGCGGAGCAGGGCGGGAAGCACAGTCCCTGGGTGACCTCGGAGGGAGGAAGGGAGGGCCGCCGGCAGGGTGACCCTCAGGTCCAGTGAGAGCTGGCAGTGGCGCCCGCACACCTGGCACCCGGGGCAGGGGGCTGGCAGGGGGCGGTCCTGGGGCAGACCTGCTTGCCAGGTGCCCCACTCTGAGCAGGAAGGGGGTGGGCGAGGGCTGCACAAAGGAGCTCTGTGTGGCTGGTGGTAGGGTGGGGTGGGGTGGGGTGTGCTGTGCTGGGGGGGCGGGGGGGGGGCATGGCCAGCTCCCCTTGGGGGCATCAGTGGCTCCGAGGGGACACCTAGTGGTGAGGGAAGGTAGTGCATCTGGATGGCTGCAGTGGGAGGTGGTGACCAGAAGCTAGGAGGATAGATTAGAAGTCAAAAACTGGAACCAATGGTTGGGACTAGGACAGTTGGAGGAGGCAGCCTAGGAGGGGGCTGAGTCTCTGGACAGCAAAGCGGTTTGGTTTGGAGGAGCCCAACAAACCTAAATTCAGACTCCATCTGAACTGGGTGACACGGCTGTTTGTCCTTAGGGGCACAGCTGAGCTTCTCTGAGCCTCCGTTTCAATGCCAAAAAGTGACCGCTGCAGCTCTCATTTCCATCACTTGTTTCTTTTTGTTACAGTTTTGGGGCCAAAATCAGTCTTCAGGTCCAGTGGGCTGGATGGGTAGGGGGCTGAAGAGGAGGCAGACCAGGGCCATGACAAGTTCCTGATGGGCAGATCCCAGGAGATGTGGCCCCAGGAGGGGAAGGTCTCCGAGCGGCAGTTATAGCCCCTTTGAGGCAGTGTTTTCCATTTGAGGACATCCCTGGGCCTTCAAACCAGGCTGGGAGGGAAATGGGGGGCGGGGGAGTGTGCAAGCTGGAGAGAGGGTCATGAGGCCGGAAGTGAGAGCTGGGGCTGGCAGGCTGGCTCCCCTGGGGAGGCTGTGGGTGGGGGAGGGGGCGGAGAGCTGGGGAAGGGGTGGGGTGGTCACAGCCACAGCGGGGAGGGTGGGGCTGGGGACTCAAGGATGTGGGCTGGCGCTTCCCGGCACTGCGCACAGCAGGTTGGGGCCCCCTGCCCCTCCCAGCAGGCTGCTGTCCCCATGGGCAGAGCCAGACACACTGACCCAGAAGCAGACAGGCAGACAGAAGGACCCTTTTGACTTTGTTCACAGACCAAGGCTAGGTGGTACCCTTGGGAGGGGGCCAAGAGAATGGCTGCCAGGGTGTGGTAGGGAGGGGAGCCAGCTGCTTCCCTCAGATCCTGGAGGCTCCGAGTGAGCGAGCGAGCAAGTGAGAGCAGTGGCCAGAGCCGGAGGACGTGGCCAAAGGTCTTCACGGGTGGGTGGAACAGAAGCCGGCCATGGCAGAGGAGGGTTTGCTCTCCTGCCAAGATTACACCCTCTGGCCCCAAGTGGGAGGTCTGCAGGGCCCCACCCACAGCCAGGGTGGGTTGGAGGCTTCTGGTGGCACCTCAGAGAGTGCAGCTGGGGGCTACAGGACGGCTGTGCTGTTGGAGAGTGGCCCTGGGGGCACCCTTCCCCTCCCTCCTTTGTGAAGGTGTCCCCACCAGTGCTCCAAGTCCTTGGAGCAGAGAGCGCCTGACCTGGGAGGGGCCGGGTCCACGCCCGGGCGTGGAAGTGAACAGTGCCTGAGTGAGCCAGTAGGTGGGACCCCGAGGAGGAGCAGCCAGGCCCAGGGCCTGCAGAGACGGAAGGGACAGTGGACAGAGGGATGTTCCACCCTAACAAGCACCATAAGGGCCCTTTGGGGCCTCAACAAAGTCTCTCTGCCCCTTCCGGTCTCAGTTTCCTCACCTGCACAATGGGTGGGGCATGAGGTGACACTAGAGCAGTGTCCTCTCTGGGGTGGCTGATGAGAAATAGATTCCCGGATGTTCCTTCGGATGTGTTCGAGACCCCTCCCGGACCCGGACCTGGCTATCCGGAATGCTGCATGGCTCCCCCAGGCCTAGGGCTTGGAAGCCAATGGGTTAGATAACTTGAAGGCTCCTCCCAGCCTTAAATTAGACCACAGCTCTAGAAGAAGCATTTTCGGAAGTGGCTGAAGGAGAATTGCAAGAGCTGGGAGTAGAAGGAGGCTTTGGACTTAGGACAGAATTAGGACTCCTGCCACCCGGTAGTTGGGTGACCTCAAGCAAGTCACACAACCCCTCTGAGCCTGTAGCACGGGGGTAATAAACCATGCTTCCCCGGTTGCCATGAGGATTTTGTGGGTCGCCTGTGAGGGAGCTTGTAGATTGCAGATGACTGCTCACCGAACAGGTGCAGGGGGGTGTGTCCCTTTCCACGCCATCCCATCACGCTGTCACCTCTGCAGTCTTCCTGGGAGGTGACAGTCCTGGGAGGTGTGCCAGCCAGTGAGAGTCTCCCTGTGTCTTTGGAGGTTAGGCCTTGCGAGCCATCCCTTAGGTCAGGGCCAGACACTAGACAATGATCAGGATCTGTCTTCTTCTTCTTAAAGATTTATTTATTTACTTAGAGAGAAAGAGACAGAGAATTCTTCATCTGCTGGTTTACTTCCTGGATAGCCACCATGACCAGGGCTGGGCCAGGCTGGAGCCAAGAGCAAGGAGCTCCAAACAGGTCTCCCATGTGGCTGGTGGGGGCCCGAGCACTGGGGTCATCCTCTGCTGCTTTCCCAGGCACACTAGTAGAGAGCTGGATTGAAGTGGAGCAGCCGGGACTCGAACCAGTACCCATATGGAATGCTGGCATCGCAGGTGGTGACTTTACCTACTGCACCACAGTGCCAGGCCTCCAGGGGCTGTCTTTAAAACCCTCCCAGTGACCAGGGCCCATTCAACTCCTCCAGATCGTAGTTCCTCAGGATCAGCCATGGTCCTGAGGCTTCAGGCTCCCTTGGGAGTCAGATGCCTGGATCTAAATCCCAGCTCTGCCCTGACCAGCTTGAGGGCTCAGTTGGTAAATATTTATGGAGCATCTGTAGCCCAGGCCCTGGGGTCAGGGGATGCTGTGGTAAACAAGACAGATGTGATCCCTGCCCCTGCAGAGCCCACACCCTCGGGGGAGGTGCTCTGGTGATTGCCTACGGTTGATGGGGACTGTGACATGGAGATTGATGGGGCCCGAGCGAGCTGGGGCTGGGCTGGAGCAGTGGAGAGGGTCAGAGAGGGTCCCATCCTGCAGCCCTGTCCCTCTCCCTGCCTCAGCTTCCTTCTTGGGTCACACTTGAGGCAGGGTTGACTGTTGTGTGTGCCTTGTTCATTCACTCATTCCACAAATCTTTGTTTTTTAAATTTATTTTACTCATTCATTTGAGAGGCAGAGAGAGAGAGAGAGAGGTCTTCCATCCTCTGGTTCATTCCCCAAATGGCCAGAGCTGGGCTGATCCAAAGCCAGGAGCCAGGAGCTTCTTCCAGGTCTCCCACGTGGGTGCAGGGGCCCAAGGATTTGGGCCATCCTCCAGTGCTTTCCCAGGCCATAGCAGAGAGCTGGATCGGAAGTGGAGCAGCCGGGACTCAAATCGGCGCCCATGTGGGATGCCGGCACTGCACCATAGCACCTGCCCCACCACAAATCTTTCTTGAAACCATCTTTTGAGGGCCACGTGCCATTCTGGGTGTTGGAAGCCACGAACAGAAAGGGACACGATCCTTGCCTTCATGGTGCTTAATGCCTTCAGCGGTGGGCTCTGTGGAGTTGGGAAGGGTGCTGACCTCAATCTCTGGTCTGCAGGGGCGTGAGGCGAGGGGTGCCGTGTAATGGGCGTGGCCCCGTGTTTGGCAGCAGTGACAGTGTCTTTGGGGGCAGCAATAGTAGTGACTGTTGAAGCTCTGACCTTAGGCATGCTTCACTTCCCTGGAGCTCTTATGCCACTAACGATTAAATCATTCACGATTATCTAATCGGGATCTGTCTGCCCAGCCCTTTTGCAAAGCAGGCACTCCATAAGTAGTGAGTTCTTTCATCTTGGAGCCTCCATTTCTTCTCTGTGAAATGGGCTTATTACTAGCCCGCACCTCACAGCATCTGTATGAAGCGTTAAATGAAACGATGCCCACACAGCATCCAGCCCAGTGCCTGGCGCGCAGTAGGTGCCCACTAAACCTGAGCTGCAATGGTCCTTTCCAGGCGCTGTCCACGCCCGAGGCCTGGGCTCAGGCCGAAGTTGCTCCATAGCACCCCCAGCTGACGGCCAGCGACTGGCAGCGCCCCCAGGCACAGGGGCCCTCTCTCTCCCAGGTCAGCGGGGTATGCGCGCTGCAGGGAGCAACCTAGGGAGCTGGGGGTTGGTTCCTGGAGGAGACCTGAGCAGTGGGCAGGTGGCCAGGCATTGAGCTGTGGCCCCCAGACCACGTGGGGAATTCAGGTCCCCTGTCGCTGTCTCATCCACAGAGCTCTCCAGTGTGACAGCCCAGGCGGCAGAGCCGAGGGTGAGTGGCCAGATTCTTGCAGTCCTGGGGTGGGGGCGGGGAGGTGGGAGGCCATGCCCTTGGTAGGATTTCCCAGCCTCCTTCTTAAGTCGACCCGAGCGCTCCCCTTGCTGTTCCCTTGGGCTTCCCTGCAGAGGCGGGGGTCTGTTCTCCCTGAGCCCATAGCCAGGGTCTCCAGGGCAGGTGAGTTGTCAGTAAGAACCGGGGCCCATGCATGTGGTGCTTTGAGAGGGCTGGGGGAAGGCCCAGGGGTTCACTGAGAAGAGAAGCTGGTGAGGTGTTCAGTGAGGGACCTCCCGCCTGTCCTGCCCAACAGGTCCTGGTCCCGGCTTCTCGCACCCTCATGTCAGCCCCGGCCCCGCCCGGCGGCCCGCGGAGGACAAGGTCAGGATGCGTGTGAAGCCCCAGGGCCTGGTGGTGACTTCCAGTGCCGTGTGCAGCTCTCCTGACTACCTCCGGGAGCCCAAGTACTACCCCGGCGGCCCCCCCACCCCCCGGCCCTTGCTGCCCTCCCGGCCCCCCGCCAGCCCACCTGACAAGGGCTTTTCCACCCACGCCTTCTCCGAGAACCCACGCCCACCCCCACGCCGGGACCCCAGCACCCGGCGCCCACCAGTCCTCGCCAAGGGGGACGACCCACTGCCCCCGCGGGCAGCCAGGCCCGTCTCACAGGCCCGCTGCCCTACACCGGCGGGCGACAGCAGCAGCTCCCACCACCGCTGGGACAACGGGCGGGTGACCCTGCGACCAGTGGTGCAGCTGATTGACATCATGAAGGACCTGACCCGGCTCTCCCAGGACCTGCAGCACAGCGGCGTGCACCTGGACTGCGGTGGGCTCCGGCTCAGCCGCCCGCCTGCCCCGCCACCCGGAGACCTCCAATACAGCTTCTTCTCCTCCCCCAGCCTGGCCAACAGCATCCGCAGCCCCGAGGAGCGGGCCACCCCCCATGCCAAGTCGGAACGGCCCAGCCACCCCCTCTATGAGCCTGAACCTGAGCCTAGGGAGAGTCCCCCGCCTGGCCAAGGCCATAGTCCCGGAGCCACGGCTGCAGCCCCCGGGCTGCCCCCAGAGCCGGAGCCAGACGGCCCTGATTACTCGGAGCTCGCGGATGCCGACATCCTCAGTGAGCTGGCCTCCCTTACGTGCCCTGAGGCCCAGCTGCTGGAGGCCCAAGCCCTTGAACCCCCTTCTCCGGAGCCGGAGCCTCAGCTCCTGGACCCCCAGCCCCGCTTTCTGGACCCGCAGGCTCTAGAGCCGCTCGGGGAAGCTTTGGAGCTGCCGCCCCTGCAGCCGCTTGCCGATCCGTTGGGGCTGCCGCCTCTGACGCTGCAGGCCCTGGACACCCTGCCTGACTCCCTGGAGTCGCAGCTGCTCGACCCTCAGGCGCTCGACCCCTTGCCCAAGTTGCTGGACGTCCCGGGTCGCCGTCTGGAGCCTCAGCAGCCCCTGGGGCACTGCCCGCTGGCGGAGCCCTTGCGCCTGGACTTGTGCTCACCCCACGGCCCCCCCGGGCCTGAGGGCCACCCCAAGTACGCCTTGCGGCGCACTGATAGGCCAAAGATTCTGTGTCGCCGGCGGAAAGCCGGACGGGGACGCAAGGCAGACGCTGGACCCGAGGGCCGCCTGCTGCCCCTTCCTATGCCCACAGGGCTGGCGGCTGCCCTGGCTGAGCCCCCTCCCCCTCCACCGCCTCCACCGCCTCCTGCGCTGCCGGGCCCGGGCCCAGTCCCAGTCCCGGAGCTGGAGCCAGAATCTTCCCAGACGCCCATGGTCCCCAGCCGCAAAGGCAAGTGCCGGGGTGTGCGGCGCATGGTGGTGAAGATGGCCAAGATCCCTGTGTCGCTGGGCCGGCGGAACAAGACCACGTACAAAGTGTCCTCCCTGAGCAGCAGCCTGAGCGTGGAGGGCAAGGAGCTGGGCCTCCGTGTGTCCGCGGAGCCCACGCCCCTGCTGAAGATGAAGAACAACGGGCGGAACGTGGTGGTGGTCTTCCCGCCCGGCGAGATGCCCATCATCCTCAAACGCAAGCGCGGCCGTCCCCCGAAGAACCTGCTGCTGGGTCCCGGCAAGCCCAAGGAGCCGGCCGTGGTGGCCGCCGAGACGGCCACTGTGGCAGCGGCCACCATGGCCATGCCAGAGGTGAAGAAGCGGCGGAGGAGGAAGCAGAAGCTGGCATCGCCTCAGCCGTCCTACGCGGCCGACGCCAACGACAGCAAGGCCGAGTACTCGGACGTGCTGGCCAAGCTGGCCTTCCTGAACCGCCAGAGCCAGTGCGCTGGGCGGTGCTCGCCGCCCCGCTGCTGGACACCCAGCGAGCCCGAGTCGGTGCACCAGGCCCCTGACACCCAGAGCATCTCCCACTTCCTGCATCGCGTGCAGGGCTTCCGGCGGCGCGGGGGCAAAGCAGGCGGTTTCGGCGGCCGGGGCGGGGGCCACGCGGCCAAGGCAGCCCGGTGCTCCTTCAGTGACTTCTTCGAGGGCATCGGCAAGAAGAAGAAGGTGGTGGCAGTGGCAGGCGCTGGGCTCGGGGCCCCCGGCCTCACTGAGCTGGGGCACCCACGCAAGCGGGGCAGGGGGGAGGTGGACGCCGTGACCGGGAAGCCCAAGCGCAAGAGGCGGTCCCGGAAGAATGGGACTCTGTTCCCGGAGCAGGTGCCCGGCGGCCCCGGCTTCGGGGAGGCGGGCGCTGAGTGGGCCGGAGACAAGGCAGGCGGCTGGGCCCCTCACCATGGGCACCCAGGTGGGCAGGCCGGCCGAAACTGTGGGTTTCAGGGGACCGAGGCCCGGGCCTTTGCCTCCTCGGGGCTGGAGAGTGGGGCCTCAGGCCGAGGCAGCTATTACAGCACGGGCACACCCTCGGGCCAGAGCGAGCTCAGCCAGGAGCGCCAGAACCTCTTCACCGGCTACTTCCGCTCGCTGCTCGACTCCGATGACTCCTCGGACCTCTTGGACTTCGCGCTCTCAGCCTCTCGCCCAGAGTCCCGGAAGGCATCAGGCACCTATGCGGGGCCGCCCACCAGCGCCCTGCCTGCTCAGCGGGGCCTGGCCACCTTCCCCAGCCGGGGAACCAAAGCCAGCCCGGTGGCAGTAGGCAGCAGTGGAGCTGGGGCAGACCCCTCCTTCCAGCCTGTCCTGCCCGCTCGCCAGACCTTCCCCCCGGGCAGGGCTGCGAGCTATGGGATAACCCCGGCCACCTCGGACTGCCGGGCGGCCGAGACCTTCCCCAAGCTGGCTCCCCCACCCTCAGCCGTGGCCCGTTCGCCCACGGCCCACCCGCCTGCCAACACCTACCCACCCCAGTATGGCGGCTATGGGACTGGACAGAGCGTTTTCGCCCCAGCTAAGCCCTTCACGGGCCAAGACTGTGCAAACAGCAAGGACTGCAGCTTTGCCTACGGCAGCGGCAACAGCCTGCCCGCCTCGCCCAGCAGCGCCCACAGCGCTGGCTATGCCCCACCGCCGACTGGGGGCCCCTGCCTGCCACCCAGCAAGGCCTCCTTCTTCAACAGCTCCGAGGCGGCCCCCTTCTCTGGCTCCGCCCCGACACCCCTGCGCTGTGACAGCCGGGCCAGCACCGTCTCGCCCGGTGGCTACATGGTGCCCAAGGGCACCACGGCTTCTGCCACCTCTGCAGCCTCTGCCGCCTCCTCCTCATCCTCCTCTTTCCAGCCCTCGCCCGAGAACTGTCGGCAGTTTGCGGGGGCTTCTCAGTGGCCTTTCCGGCAGGGCTATGGGGGCCTGGACTGGGCCTCCGAGGCCTTTAGTCAGCTCTACAATCCCACTTTCGACTGCCACGTCAGCGAGCCCAACGTGATCCTGGACATCTCCAACTACACGCCCCAGAAGGTGAAGCAGCAGACGGCTGTGTCCGAGACCTTCTCGGAGTCGTCCTCCGACAGCACCCAGTTCAGTCAGCCCGTGGGCGGCGGCGGCAGCGGCTTCCGGCGTGCCAACAGCGAGGCCTCCAGCAGCGAGGGCCAGTCGAGCCTGTCCAGCCTGGAGAAGCTGATGATGGACTGGAACGAGGCCTCCTCCGCCCCCGGCTACAACTGGAACCAGAGTGTCCTCTTCCAGAGCAGCTCCAAGCCGGGCCGTGGACGGCGGAAGAAGGTGGACCTGTTCGAGGCCTCGCACCTCGGCTTCCCGACGTCCGCCCCAGCTGCCGCCTCGGGTTACCCGTCCAAACGCAGTACCGGGCCCCGGCAGCCACGGGGAGGGCGGGGCGGTGGGGCCTGCTCCGCCAAGAAGGAGCGGGGTGGGGCGGCGGCCAAAGCCAAGTTCATCCCCAAGCCTCAGCCCGTCAACCCGCTGTTCCAGGACAGTCCGGACCTCGGCCTGGACTACTACAGCGGGGACAGCAGCATGTCCCCACTCCCCTCGCAATCGAGGGCCTTTGGCGTGGGAGAGCGAGACCCCTGTGACTTCATGGGACCCTACTCCATGAACCCGTCCACGCCTTCCGACGGCACCTTTGGCCAGGGCTTCCATTGTGATTCGCCCAGCCTGGGTGCCCCTGAGCTCGACGGCAAGCACTTCCCGCCACTGGCCCACCCACCCACGGTGTTCGATGCTGGCCTGCAGAAGGCATACTCGCCCACCTGCTCGCCCACGCTGGGCTTCAAGGAAGAACTGCGGCCACCACCCACAAAGCTGACCGCCTGCGAGCCCCTCAAGCACGGGCTCCAGGGGGCCAGCCTGGGCCACACGGCTGCAGCCCAGGCCCACCTGAGCTGCCGGGACCTGCCCCTGGGCCAGCCTCACTACGACTCCCCCAGCTGCAAGGGCACAGCCTATTGGTACCCGCCAGGCTCAGCTGCCCGCAGCCCGCCCTATGAAGGCAAGGTAGGGGCAGGGCTGCTTGCTGACTTCCTGGGCAGGACGGAGGCCGCGTGCCTCAGTGCCCCCCACCTGGCTAGCCCACCGGCCACGCCCAAGGCCGACAAAGAGCCACTGGAGATGGCCCGGCCGCCCGGCCCACCCCGTGGCCCTGCTGCAGCTGCTGCTGGCTATGGCTGTCCTCTCCTTAGTGACTTGACCCTCTCCCCTGTGCCGAGGGACTCGCTGCTGCCCCTGCAGGACAGCGCCTACAGGTATCCAGGCTTTATGCCGCAGGCGCATCCTGGCCTGGGTGGGGGCCCCAAGAGCGGCTTCCTGGGGCCCATGGCAGAACCTCACCCTGAGGACACATTCACCGTCACCTCCCTGTAGTGCCAACTGAAGTGCCGACTGGACCGCGAGGTTTTGTTCCTGGGTGAGTCTGGGGATATGGGAGCAGTGGGCAGAGGCTGGGGGCAGAGGGCTGAGGACCATGGAGCTGGGGAAGGGGCAGGGGATGTGCAGGACCCCTGGGTCTCGTTTGAGCACGAGACGCGGAGCCTGGCAGTGGCAAGCAGGGACTCGGGGCTAGATGTTTTGTGGCCGGGCAGGGAGGAGTTGGGTGCTCGTGTGGGGAGCCCACCGGCGGGCTCAGACATCCCAGAAGTCCTGCTACTGAAATGGCTGGAGGACCATGGCCAGGGTGGGCTCCATCTCTGTCCCTCATTTGTGCTAGCTCATGAGTTCCTGGGAAATGCTCACCACCGGGCTCCTTACAGAGCAGGGCGTTTGCACTGCTCAGTGTGAGCAGGAGAAGGGCCGCCCCCACTTCCTGGGTGCTTCAGAGGTGCCAAGACTCAGCCGGCGCGTGGTCTTGGTCACACGCTCATCGAGGGTGTTACAGAGTGGCCCAAGGAGTCTGCTCTCGGCCCCCCAGGGGATACCCCCACAGGCCATTTTGTGATTTCTTAGGCCTGGGGTGGGCTCTGTGGTCAGAGACTATGGGCCAGGTAGGGGTCCCGTGATGGGGAAGGGGTGCTGGGATTCGTGCGCTGCTGGGGACTCCCGGCAGAGGGGCTGTCCCATCAGTGCCGCGCCCCTGGAGGAGCCGTTGCCTTTCTCGCAGCCGAAGGCTTTGCTAAGAGTTCAGTTAAATACTGCGAGCTCTCCCGTATGATTTTTGTCAGGCACTGTGACCTCATTAGGTGGAGTCAGTTTTAGTGTCCTCAAGATTTGGCGTTTAAGAAAGGAAAGAAGAAGAGAAAGTGCCCCCACAATGGTGAAAGGGAGCAGGGTTGAAGGCGTTTTCTCC
This sequence comes from Oryctolagus cuniculus, assembly GCF_964237555.1. Classification (NCBI taxonomy): domain Eukaryota; kingdom Metazoa; phylum Chordata; class Mammalia; order Lagomorpha; family Leporidae; genus Oryctolagus; species Oryctolagus cuniculus. The sequence continues at coordinate 144,023,252 of NC_091438.1, forward strand.
ACCAACAACCTGCTCCAGAAATACAGTCACAACTGGCCCCCTCTGGGCCAAGACAGCTTCACAGATTGGCCCGGCCATGGTGGCCCAGCTGGGTGGCCTGGGGACACATCCGAGCCCCGGAGCCCTTCACCCCTGCTGCCACCACAGCCTCCTGGGAGCTGCTGTTCCAGAGAGCAGGTCGCCTGGCCAGCTCTGTCCGTGCTCTGGGGGCACCATTCGAGGCCAGGGTGACTCGAGATCCTGAGGCCGTGTCTGTGGGCATTTGGTGCCCCGTTGCTGCCAGTACCCCCCTCCCCGGGGCCCAGTGGCAAGGACCGCACATGGGGGTCAGGAGGTCTGGGGCAGGTGCGGTCCATGGTTGACCACCCACTTGCTGCACGCCCTTGACCAAGCTTTTGCCCCTCTGGGCCTCTCTCTCCCCATCTGTCCAAGGAAATGGACCCCGTGAATCTCTCAGGCTCTTGCAGCTCTGTGTGGCAGAGACAATGGACCAAAGTTGTTGTTGTTTTTTTTTCCTTTGGCAGCGTATTTTCCTTTCTCGCGAGGCCAGGCCAAGATTAAAATGGCCTTCCATTCCCCTTGCGTCTCACTGCAGATCTGAAGCAGGCCAGGAAGAAGCTGCTTAGGGTTTAAAATGTCAAATTCTTGATCCTTCTCACTGGAGGGGAGATGTCTCGTGGATAATCCAAAAAATGTGGAATAATCCAAAAACCGTTCCTCCCAGGCTCCAGGAGGGAGAATGAGCGGGTGTGGGGGCTGGGTGTTTGGGCAGGTCACAGCTCAGTGAAATGCCTAACAGAGCCACCCAGGGAGGCCTGGACGCAGGAGAAACTGGGACACCATCCAGCCCCACGTCCTGGCCGCACTCCCCACTCAGGCAGGGACTTAACAGCGCCGTCCTCCAACCCATGCATTCAGTTGTTCCAGGGACATCTGTCCAGCACCTCCAATAAGCCAGGCACTGGGGGCACCACAGTGAACACTGCAGATGAGGCTCGGGTCCTCGGGGGACTTCCAGTTGGGAGGGAGAGACAGTGAGCAGAATGACACAAAGCATTTGATGATTACGGCCCTGGAGAGGACTGTGCAGGAGAAAACCAGCGAGGAGGCTGTGAGAGCCTCCGCCAGGCTGACCAGACCCCAGAGCTGGTGCTGAAGGAAGCGGGGGAGCGGCAGGTGCGCTCTGGGCAGAGGGAACGCAGCGGGGAGCCGTGGCCACGGGGGCTCAGCTTCGAGGAAGCCGTGGGCAGCCGGAAAGCTGAGTGAGGGGCCACCCATTCAGGGCGTTGCTAGGACTTGAAGTCTTGAGACAAATGGGGACCCACCCAGGAGTCCTCAGCCGGGATGCCGGGGGCTGCAGTGGGGAGACCACTGGGGCAGTCTAGGCAGGCAGTGATGGTGAGCTTGGACCGAGGTGGTGGAAGAACTGTCTCGCTTCTCCAAGGCAGGTTTCCTCGTCGGTGGCAACCCTCCGGGACCAGGGACTGGCTGCAGCCGTCGTGGGAGGGAGTACAGGTTGGGGATGCAGGAAAGAGGGAGTCACGTTGTCGCCAGAGAGCACAGCAGAAAGGACAATGACACGCTCATTCCCCAGCGAACGGGCACTGGAGGAGCAGTAATTCAGCTCAGCCTCACGTCCTGAGCCCCAGCGGGCTCGTTCAGTGCCAGGCGCTGGGCAGACAAAGCAGAAATGGCCCCTGTCCTCGCGCCCAGCGTCCACCTCAGGAAGCCAATGCAAGTACACAGAGAACCCGACAGCACGTGCTAGCCAGAGGCAGGCAGGGACGGAGACTGCATGTCAGCCGGTTGGGGTTGTGGTCAGAAGCCATCCCTCTGCCCCCTTGGGAGAGGAGGGACGCGCATTTGTGCTAGTCCCTTCTGCTGTGCCTGCCCTCACAGTGCCTGCCCCTGCCCCCATTGCAGAGTTGAGGAAACAGCTGTGAACCTTGTACAGGGGATGCATAGTTAGAAAATGGTGGAGCTGGTGTTGGTTTGTTTTGTTTTGTTTTTTGTTGTTTTTGTTTTTGAGATTGATTTATTTGAAAGGCAGAATGATGAGGAAGAGAGAAATCTTCCATAATCTGGTTTACTCCCCAAATGGCTGCAACATCCAGGGCTGAGCCAGGTCAAAGCCAGGAGCCAGGAACTCCATCCGGATCTCCCACGTGGGTGCAGGGGTCCAAGGATTTGGGCCATCCTCCTGCTGCTTTCCCAGGCACATTAGCAGGGAGCTGGATTGGAAGCAGAGCAGCTGGAACACAAACCAACACTCAGACAGGGGATGCAGGCATTGCACCAGGCAGCTTCACCCGTCATACCACAGCGCTGGCACCAGTGGTGAAGCCACGGTCATAGTGGACCCCGCGCTGCCTCTGCACAGCCTGGGGGCCGCTCCACCCCCACAACCCTGACTCCCCATCTGCAGAGTTACGGCTTGGGGTGGGCAATTACTGCAGTTCCTTCTGAGTCTGACATTTTTCAAAGAATTTTGAGGTTCTGTGGAAGAAGCTGCTTTTGAACTTGACCTTGAAGGATAGGCAAGATTAGGAGACTGGAGGGAGGATATTCCAGGCAGGGGGAACTGTGAGCCAAGGCAGGTCACCTCCCACTGTGAATTAGGACGTGAAAGGTCAGAGGAGGCAGAGGCGGGAATGTGGGACCCGGCTGGCCTGAGCTGTGGCTGATGGGTCAAGGGAGGGGGGCCTGGGGCCCACGCAGGCATCTTCTCTGGTTCCGTAGATAGAAAGCAGAGCCAGACAGACTGGCTCCACGTGAGACCCCCTCAGGCTGAAGACGGGCCCTTCCAGCCCCTGGAGTGGGGCGGGAAGGGTAGGATGAACCCTCCAAAGTGTCCAGGAATCTCGAGTCCCTCTCCCCTCTCGGGTCTGGACCTGAGGCCAAGACAAATGTCACAGGTCCTCCAAGGCCACACCAGCTGGGGCCTGACTGGAGCAGGAAACCCTTCCCAAAGCCACCATCCAGCTGGGGTCATCAGGCATGCCCAGGCCTGGGCCAGGCCCCGGCTGCTCTGGGCTTTGTCTAAGTCTTGGAACCTCAGGAGGTCACTTGATCTTGCCTCTGGCTCTGAGCAAAAGGCCTCACGTCCCGCTCAGCCAGTCCTGCCCTGCCCCTTCTGGGCTTGTGCTCGGACCCCTCTCAGGCCATCGTCGCTCCCGCAGCCGAGCTTAGGCCAGGTCCTTGTTTCCTGGGAAGGCAGTCTCTCCTTGCCCGCTGCCCCACGTCCTGGAGCAGGGCCCCCACATGAGGCTGGTGGCTGGCCACCTCCCCGTGCACGGCCTGGTGCTGTCACTCACCAGCTAGTGGCTCTTTGCGTCTCTTGGGAGAATCCACTGTGATTCCGTGTGAGCTTCTGGCCGCTGGCGTGCAGTGGGCCTGTGATCCGTGGCAGGTGGTTGGGTGGATCGGCTCCCCCCCACAGACTGGGTTCTGGGGCCTCTGACCCCGGCCCTCCGAGTCGTGCACCCTGCCTCTTGCCCCTCTACTCAGCACCACAGGTCCCCAGCTGCTCTCCTAGGATGGGTCTTGGGTTCTAATGTGGATTTGGGGCCTTTGAAGGGAGGCCCCAAAGTATCACTTCATTCTTCACCTTAGAGCTGGGCTGAGTCCTCCCTGGGGGGCCCCGGGACAAGGTGAGTCACAGACACCACCACCCCCCCAGGGACCCAGGGCCTGACAGACAACAAGACTCACTCAAAAATAACTGGAGTCCACTGGGAACCCTGTCCACACAGACCCACCGGAGCCTCTCTCCCAGAGCAAACAGTCCGGAAACATGGCCGCGTGACTGTAATCTCGCGTGACTTGTCTCCTGGAGCACTTGCTGTCTTTGTCACAGCCTGGGCCGCCATGGGAGGCGGGTTAGCTCCACATCCAGCCTGTGTGGGTTCGCAGCCTGCTCTGGGCCGGGCACTGCATCTGGTACCGAGGGGGCCGCTGGACGAGACAGGCGACAGCCCGCCCTCCTGGGGCTTACAGGCGGCCATTTCCCAGGGAAGGACCGGAACACTGCCACAGGGGTCTCCAGGGACCACCCCCTGCCCCATGTGAACCGAGTGGGCAGTGGGAGCTTCCGGAGGCCAGAGATGGGTCTTGAATTTGACTTCAGCTCAGCCACCTGGGTCTCCGGCCCACCCCCCATCCTCACCCGCCGTGCTTCTCATTTTGCCCGCCAAAGTGCTTATTCCTCAGCGTTCTTCGATGCACGGTGTCTGGAGCCCCTAAAATATTTATTGGATGAATTGATTAAAACACATCTGCTCCTGTGACTGTTGCTTAACACCTTTGGATTGCATCCTTCCCACTCCAGCCTCCTTGCCTGCAAAATCAAGACCCAGCTTCCTGGTGTGGCCTTAAAGGTATCCAAGGCTCTGTCCTGGCACCCAGCCTGCTCCAGCCTGACCTCCCTCACGCACACCCTTCCTTAGCAGCCCCCGGGGAGCAGGTCAGGTCAGGAGGGAGTTTCCACTGTGCTCTTTCCCAGATCGCCCTGTGTTTCTGCGGTTCCCTGGCCTGGGCTGCCCTTTCCTGCCCACCGTGGTCTCCCACCTGTCAGTTCCTATCTTTCACTCATACCTCACCTCCTCCAAGAAGCATTCCAGGATCCTTCCCAGACCAGTTAACTGTAGATCTCTGTGGCAGGATGACAGCCCTTCCTGGGAATGTCCTGCCCTCCACGCCGCCTCCTTGGGGCCCATTACTCATCTGTGCCCACCACCCGCCCCTCCCCCACTGCATCTCCTCACACCTGGGTCATTTCAGGTTTGTTAAAAAAAAAAACAAAAAACCTCGAGTCAAATGTGTAGAACAGGGAGAAAGGCTGAGCGGCAGAGGCTGGGCATAGGGCACCCTCACCCCCCGCCCCCCGTCACCATGAAAGGCTGCAGATGGGGCCAAGAGGAGGTGTGTAAGTGCACCGGCCGCAGCTCTCTGGGGTCACTGAGCCTCTGCAGTTCCCAGGGTGCCGTCTCTGCCAGTTCACGGGGTGGGGAACGACTCTCCGCAGGGCTCGGAGCCACCCAGGCCTCAAAGCACAGAAGGGCAGAGCCAGGCAGGGCCCGTGAGGCCCGCCCAGCGCGTTGTTCTCGCCCCTTGCTCCGCCTCAGTGGCACACGTAGCAGCCCTTGGTAGCGCCCGTCTTGCCATAGGGCATCTGCAGCCGGGCTGATGGTGGCTGCGGTGGGTGGGGGTCAGGGAGGCGGGAGCCACCCCGAGGTTGCTGAGTGACCGTGGGTGCGGACCCCGTGCGGGTTGTTGAGTGGCCTCTGTGCCCACTGCCGAGGCAGTGACTGGCAGAGCTGGAGTTTAAGGGACTCTCAGTTCAGTGTGGACGCAGGCTTTGAGGTGCTTCTCGAGCTAGGGAGACCCACTCGGACCCCCGCCCCGCAGTTCCCATCGCCTCTCGGGGGCCCTCGTGATGCCTCGGGGAGCTGCCGGCCCAGCCAGCCTGACGGGATTTCTGTCCGTCAGGTGTGGCCTGAGCCCTGGGAAGCAGAATCCTCTGTACCCTGAGGTGACTGACAGGAATGACCACCTGCAGGTGGGGGCGGGGCAGCCTTCCATTTAGGGCGCCATTTTAACACCCTTACTTTACCGAGTAGAAACAAGCCCAGACAGGGAAAGGCCTTGCTCTAGGTCACACAGCAGATCACTCTCGGGTTCTCTTGTGCTGTCCTGGCCTTGTGCTGTACTGCCTTGTTCGACATTGAGACCCCCTTGGAGGGCAGAGGCTGGAGAGAGGAGCCGAGGCCTCACCCCTGCCCCGGCAGCTACTGGTGTGAGCAGCTCCTTCTGGACAACCTGACTTATCGCTGGTCTGTAGCGCTCTGACTCTGCTCAGCTGTCCCCCTGCAGCGCCAGGGCCAGCCCCCCCGGCAGGCAGAGGCCACTTAATGCCCTGGCACCTCGGGTGCTAAAACTCTCAGAGCACGAGGACTCTGCGGAATATGGTGTGGCAGATGCTGCTCACGGAGGCACTAAAGGGTTAAGTCGTAGGACCAGTGGTGGGTGTCCTGGGGGCCAGGTGCATGCCAGCATTGGGGTACAGAGGTGCCACACGCAGGTCTCTGCCCTGAGGAGCAGGACAGGAATGCCAAGTGCACAGGTAGCTATGGTAACGGGTGGCCATGACTAGGGAGCGTCCCGGAGGTGTGCAAGACCCGAGCTGGACCTTGACACGCCGGCCACCCTTGTACCCCTCAAGGCTCTGTTGTTCAGTGTGCACGCATACGGGACCCCAGCAGTGAGTTCAGAGCCTCGGCCCCTCCTGCTGAGATGGGGTGAGGGCCCCCCTCGTTCTTCCCAAGCCCCCAGGACTTCGCTTGGCACAGCCCCTGTCTCCGTGCACTGTAATTGCCTGGCTCGGGGCCTGCTCTGGGAGCCTGTCAACAGCAGGACCAGAGCTGTCCTGTTCTCTGCTTTGTCCCCAGCACCCAACACCATGCTGGGGCGTGCTGGCTTCCCTTGGGCGGATAGTTGAGCCCAGCGAGGTCAAGGCCCTCCACAGCCGCAGCCACAGCGCTCTCCCCCCACCCCACCCCCCCGCTCCCCCACCATTGCCGCCGGGATCCCTGGCCTTCGATTTTGCCCCATCCCCCAGATCCGCCAGAGTCTGGCTGGCCAAGTCCTAAAAGCTGGGGAGGGTTGGGGAGGAGGAAGGTGAGCCTCGCCTGGCGGCTTAGCAGAGGGTGAGAAAGCCTCCTGCTGCCTGGCCGCGGGCACCGCAGGGAAGGTTCTGGCAGGAGCTGCCTGCTGGGCTGAGATCACCATGGAGACCTGGCTTGGAGAGGGTCACTGGCAGTGGCTAAGGGCTGGAGGGGGCGGGGGCGGCAGGGATTTGTGCGGAGACTTCCAGCCTGCCCTTGGGCCCTTGGGTGGGGGGAGTGCTGGGGTTCAGCACCATTGGTTTGCCAAGTGGGTTGGAGCAGCTGCCTAAACCTCCCCCTCACTTGTCACCCCCCACACACACTCTACCTGCCACCCCCACAAGGGTCCTCTAGCTTGGCAACTGTTCACCGGCCCAACAAAGCCGTCCTCTAGATAGAGGCCCCCAGCTCCCTGGCTGAGCCTGCACCCCCAGATACACTCACCCCGCCCCTCGCTGGATACCCCTCTCCTCTGGGCAGCTGGCCTGTTTGTCACCCTAACTGGGGAGTCCCCAGAGCAGCTTTTCTACCTATGGCCCCCACTGGAGCCCAGCTGCCTCCCTGGTGGGCACATGGCTCCCCCCACAGCGAATACCCCGCCGGGCGGACACGCAGCTCTCGCCCTCCCTCTCACACCTCTGCCTGCCACCTGGTCTGTGCACCAGGAGAGAGGGCTGCTCCAGGCCCTCGGGGGAGTCCTGGCAAGTCCAGCCTCGGGACAAAAGTCCTCCCCAGGGCTGACTGCCCGGCAGACAGCAGCCGAGGCTGAGCGGAATTTAAATGTGGCCCCGTCGCAAAAGGAAGCTAAGGAAGGGGATAGGGAGGAGGTTCCGCGCCGCTGGTGGGGAGAATGGGGGCTCGCCGAGGAGCCTGAGCACCCCGTGTGACAGCCGTCGCTTGCTGGAGGTGGGAGGCATGGATCCCGCTCTCGAAAGAAGATAGACCCCGAAGGGCCAGGCTGACGGCTGGGGGTCTTGGGAGTGGCCTAACCTGGTACTGTCCTGGGTGCCTTCCCACTGACCCCTCAAAGAACTAGGAGCCCAGAGGGTCCCGCCAGGCTGGGGTCTGGATAGGGAAATCAGGGCCCCAAGGCTCTGCAAACATAAGGACCATCTGAGAAAAGGGGGTTCTCCCAAGGCCAGGCGGCGATGCAGAGTAGGGGCTGGGGCATCTCCAGGAGGGCGGCGCAGAGCTGGGCTCCTTCCTCAGTCCCTGAGTTAGACTTCCTAGTCGCCTCACCCTCCACAGAACTGGGCGACTTTGCGGGATCCACACCTGTGCTGGCCTAGGGCTGTCACCCCTCAGAGCAGCCTGGGGCGGAGAAATGACCGAGCTGCTCGGGTTACACAGGGAGCCTGAGGCTGGGAAAATGCTGACAAACAGTAATTAGCTTAATTGATCATGCCACATAAAGCTGGGTCCTTAGACAGGCCTTTGTACTGCAGAGTAAACTGAGGCCCACAGGGCCCACCCTTGACTTGCCAGGATCCTAGAGAATGTTCAGTGTGCTGCCATCCGAACTCAGCTGGGTCTGACTCCAGAGAGAGCCAGAGCGCTCAGCCTGCTCCATTGCCTGCAACCCCATCTCCCCGGCAGGCAACTGAGCTCCGAGAGGGCCCAGAGCTACCCTGACATCCCCCGGGGCGGTGTGGAGTTCTGGGGAGAAGGGACAATGCAGTTAGCCCTGCAATCTGGAGGCGCGGCAGGGGTCCCGTCCCTCCCGAGACTCAAAGCCCAGTGTCCACCTGCCGCTGACTTCTGCCTCTTCTTCTGTTTCTTTGCAGCTTTCAGAAAACCAACGCCAAGATCCCTCCCAGCGTCCACATCGTCCTCTGGCAGGAGCGCCTGCCCCTCCACCTCCCGCCCCGTCCCACCTGCACCCCCTGCGCCCCATCTCCCCCCACCCCTCCCTGCCCATCTCCTCCACGCAGAAGCCGAAGGTGAGCCCTTTCTGCACAAAACCAGCAATTGTAAATACTTTTTAAAAATGTACAAAACTTAAAAACAAAACACAGTTTTAGAAAAAGACAAAAAAAAAAAAAGAGAGCGAGAGAGCGCGAGCGTGTGCAAGAGGTCGCGAGCGGGGCCCGAGGTGTCCAGAGCCCCTGCAAGAATGCACTGAGAAATTTATCTACAGGTCGTTTGACACAAATGAACAATATCCTATTTATTGTACATACTGTTTTATTATAAATCGTGGATTGTATATTGCATTCTGTAAACCTGCTGTGGTCCCGTGGTGTGCAAATTCGCATGGTCGGGGGGAGGGAGAAGAACCTCTTGCGGGAGCTTTTTTTTTTTCCTTTCTTTCTTATTTTTCACTCTTGGGTTTTCTCTTTTGTTGTTGTTGTTTTCTGTTGGCAGGACACACCCAAAGATCCAAGTTTGTATTAAAAAGAAATGAAAAAAAGCAAAAAAAAAAAAAAAAAAAAACCAACCTCGTGTCTTGTGAGCAGGGGTGAGTGGGGGTGGCTGGGTTTGGTCCCCAGAGGGGTTGAAATACCTCCGCGTGTTCCTTACCTTGGAGTTCTGCGTTCTGCCCGAGAGCTGTGTCACCATTGCCCGCCTGAGCCCCCCAGTCCCACCCCGACACCGAGTCACCCCGTTCATGGATCTTTACTTCACCCCAGATCCTGGGACCCTCACCCCTGCCAAGTTCCAGGTCTCCCTTTCTGTGGACCCCCAGTCCTTGGTCTCCTCTCCCTGAGACCTGCCCCGGTCACTATGGGCCAGATTGTAGGTCTCCCCCGTCCGACTCCCTCATTCCAGCCGAGGGCCCAGGTCTCTGCCTCAGGTCCCTTCATTTGTCTTGTGTGGCCCTGGCCTCGGGGCCCCGTCATTCTGGCCTGGCTCAGGGCCACTTACCTCTGAGACCCTCATTCCATCCCGAGCCCAAGAACACCTGTGAGCCCCTGTTTGTGAGTCTGCCCCAGCTGCTGGGTCTCCTGCACCTCTGGCCCCCTACTTGACCCCGGCACACCACATCTGCTTTGCAGAACCCAAGACAGGACCAGGCCGGTCACTCCCATCTCCTGCCTTCCACATGCCAGGTCTGTGCTTGCTTTTAGCCGTCAGGGGCCCTGGAGGGGCTGAAGTTTCCCTCTGCCGACCGGTGGGTGCTCTTGGCTGTCCTTGCCTGAGCCAGGCCATTCTGGGCCTTGGGAGGCTTTCCCATGACCAGATATCTTGTGTTACAGCTCTGCTGGACGTGGCTTCTCCATGTCCCTGCGCAGTGATGCTCAGGGGGACACCCAGGGCAGTTCCACATGCCCTGCCCTCCCTGACCCAACCAGCAAAACCCTTGGCTTGAGGGGGCAACACACACCTCTTCTTGGCATCCCTGCCTGGAAGAAGAGGCAGGACTCGGGTCACAGTCCCCAGAACAGCAGCCGCTGTGCTAGAGGACAGGCTCGCACGCTGCCCGCCTGGCATGTCCCCAAGGCTCAGAGACTAACACGCTGTCCTGCCCTTCCTGCCTGCAGACTGGGAGGCACCAATGCCACACCAGCGTTGGCCTCCCGGTGGCGAGCAGGAAGCAGGGAGACCTCCCTGAGGGTCAGGCAGGTGACCGTTTCTAAAGAGCCAAGGCTAGGATGCCAGGCAGGAAAATGAGGGCATTCCCAGAGGATGAAAGCGCAAGCAAAGGCCAGTGCCGAGAGGGTGGCAGGAGGGAAAAGCCATACAATGAGGTCTGCTTGGGTGGGGGGCAGGGCTTTGGAGAGGTCACTCTGGGCAAGGTGGGGCTGGGTGGAGGCAGAACCAGTGGGTGAGGCTGGGCTGGGCCAAAGCCGGAAGAGGTGTGCTCAGCAGGGGCCTCTGGGCTGAGTTGGCCTGGGGGGGGGGGGGGGGGGCGGGGACAGATCTCTAAGAGGGTGAGATCTGCTAGGTTGAGCCGGGAGTGTGGGGGATGAGGGAGAGGTTTTCTGTTAAAAAAAAATAGAAAAAAGAAAAGGAGACTCCTTTATTTGAAAGAGTTACAGAGGGGGAGAAGCAGAGGCAGAGAGACAGAACGAGAGAGAGAGATCTTTCATACTCTGGTTCACTCCCCAAATGGCCATAATGGCTAGGCTGAAGCCAGGAGCCAGGAGCTTCAGCCGGGTCTCCCACATGAATACAGGGACCCAAGCACTTGGGTCATCTTCCACTGCTTTCCCAGGAGCATTAGCAGGGAGCTGGATCAGAAGTGGAGCAGCCAAGACTCTTAACTGGCACCCACATGGAATGCTGGCACTGCTTTAACCAGCGCTGCTTTTTTTTTCCCCCAGGCAGAGTTAGACAGTGAGAGAGAGAGACAGAGAGAAATGTCTTCCTTCCATTGGTTCACTCCCCTAATGGCCGCTACGGCCGGCGCTGTGCTGATCCGAAGGCAGGAGCCAGGTGCTTCCTCCTGGTCTCCCATGCGGGTGCAGGGAACCAAGCACTTGGGCCATCCTCCACTGCCCTCCTGGGCCACAGCAGAGAGCTGGACTGGAAGAGGAGCAACCAGGACTAGTACCCGGTGCCCCAACCAGGATTAGAACCCGGGGTGCTGGCACCGCAGGTGGAGGATTAGCCTAGTGAGCCACAGCGCCGGCCCACCAACACTACTTTTATGCCACAGTGCCAGCCCCAGGCAGAGCTTTTCCATGCAAAGGACTGATGCTGAGCGTGAGATGGGCTTTGAGAAGGGAGAAGGTCAGTGAAGAGATGCGGGCCCAGGGCTCCGGAATTGAGGCGGAGAGGGGAGACACAGGAAGGAAATGGGAGTCCAGGCAGGTGGCTGAGTGCAGAGGTGGTGGTGTTCACTTTAGAAAGGACAGGAAATGCCTGGGGAGAGCAGGAAGGGCACAGAGAAGTGGTGGGAGGAGTTCTTGGTATGCGGAACAGGGGCTCCAGGAGAGTGAGGAAGGGGACGAGAGGGATCTTAGACATGGCCGGAGACTAGAGCCAGCCTTTGGGTAGAAGCTTCTGTGTGCCCACAGGCCTGGGGGCTCACCCTGTTCTGACATTGGCGTCCAACCACAGCCACACCTGATCCCAGAATGCACCAGGGCAGCATGGCTCCCAGAGACTTAGGTTTTGCCAGCATTGGGTAAGCACTCACCTAAGGGGTTTATCCTTCAAAACAACCCTGGAGGTGGTAGGCAAGAGACTTTGTTTACAGATGAGAAAACTGGCTCACAGTCCTGAAGGAAGTGCCCTTGTCCAGGGTCACTCGCAGGTGCCAGAAGCAGGTTGACCTAGAGTCTGATTCCAGACCCTTGCTTTTTTATAACACTTTAAGAAAAAAATAAATTCTGCTCCTGGAACCCAAAAATCAATCCATTCTGTGATTCAACAATTTTAATGATAGAAATACAGCAAAAATGATAAAGCATTTGCTGCACACCAACCATTCTACACACTCTCCGGCAGCAAGGCTGTGAGGGTCACTGTAACAGGAAGTTCAAGTGCAGAGAGGCTACTTACCAAACCCACACTGTAAGTGATGGATCCCAGAGCTCAAACTAAGTAACCTGGTTCCAGAGTAAAAGCCCAGGCTGTCCCTGTCCTGTAGCAAGCCCCACGTCAACGTGTTAGTCTGTTCATCCAGATCGGAGGTTCTCCATTCAGCTGTAGAGGAACCACCCGAGAGCTTACGAGTGCGGAAACCCAGTCGGGTGCTGTGGCGCAGCAAGTTAAGCCACCACTCAGCATGTCCACGTCCCATACAGGAATGCTGGTTCGAGTCCCAGCTCCTCTGCACTTTCTGATAATGCGCTATGGAGGCATTGGATGATGGCTCAAGGACTTGGGTTCCTGCCACCCATGTGGGAGACCTAACTGGAGTTGTGGCTCTAAATGAGAATTCTGGGAGTGACCCAGCAGATGGAAGATAGCTCTCTCTCTCTCTCTCTCTCCTTTTATGCCTTTCAAATAAGTGAATAAGTCTTTAAAAAAATAATACTGGGCTGGCATTTCGGCATGGCAGGTGAAGCCACTGTCTGCAATTTGAGCATCCCCTATGCACTCCAGTTCATGTCCCAGCTGCACCACTTCTGATGCAGCTCTCTGCTAATGGCCTGGGAAAAGCAACAGAAGATGGCCAAAGTGTTTGGGCCCCTGCCACCCATATGGGAGACCTGACTGAAGTTCCTGGCTCCTGGCTTTGGCCTGGTTCAGCCCTGGCTTTTGCGGCCATTTAGGGAGAGAACCAACACATGGAAGATCTCTCCTTCCCTCTCTGTAACTCTGATTTTCAAATTAATTAATTAATCTTTTAAAAAATAATAAACTTAAAATACAGATGCCCACATCCTACCCCAAGAGATTCTGATTTTATTGGTCTGGGAATGGGCCTGGGCACTGAGATTTTTTTACTTTTTAAAATTATTATTCAAGAGGCAGGGAGAGAGAGAGTTTCCATCTGTTGGTTCACTCCCCAAATGTCCACAACAGTTGGGGCTAGGCCAAAGTCAAGACTAGAGCCAGGGCCGGCACCGCGGCTCACTAGGCTAATCCTTTGCCTTGTGGCGCCGGCACACCGGGTTCTAGTCCCGGTTGCCCCTCTTCCAGGCCAGCTCTCTTCTGTAGCCAGGGAGTGCAGTGGAGGATGGCCCAAGTGCTTGGGCCCTGCACCCCATGGGAGACCAGGAAAAGCACCTGGCTCCTGCCATCGGATCAGCGCGGTGCGCCGGCTACAGCGCGCCGGCTGTGGCGGCCATTGGAGGGTGAACCAACGGCAAAGGAAGACCTTTCTCTCTCTCTCTCTCACTGTCCACTCTGCCTGTCAAAAAAAAAAAAAAAAAAAAAAGACTACAGCCAGGACTCTGGAACTCAATCTAGGTCTCCCATGCGGGTGACAGGCTTTCAAGTATTTGCTCTCTGCTTCCAAGAGTTACTGGAGTTACCGAGATTTTTTAAAAAGAATTTATTTATTTGAGAGGTAGTAACTCTGAGAGGGAGAGACAGTGACAAAGGTCTTCAATTCGCTGGTTCACTCCCCAAATGACTGCCACAGCTGGAGCTGGGGCGATCTGAAGCCAGGAGCCAGGAGCTTCTTCCGGGTCTCCCACAGGAGTGCAGGGGCCCAAGGACTTGGGCCATCTTCTCGTGCTTTCCCAGGCCATAGCAGAGAGCTGGATCGGAAGTGGAGCAGCCAGGACTAGAACCAGTGCCCATAAGGAATGCCGGCACTGCAGGCCGGGGCTTTAACCCGCTGTACCACAGCGCCGACCTGAGAGGTTTTTGTTTTATTTTGTTTTGTTTTAATATTGAAAGTATAACTCCTTTGATGAGATTTCAGGTTTGTTTTTTGTTTGTTTTTTAAGAATTATAGAGAAGAAACGGAGAGATCTTTCCTCCGCTGATTCACTCCCCAAATGGCTGCAGTGTCTGGGGCTGTGCCAAGCTGAAGCCAGGAGTTCATCCGGGTCTCCCCACATGGGTAGCAGACGCCCAAGCACTTGGGTCTTCTGCTGCTTTTCCCAGGCCATTAGTAGGAAGCTGGATCAAAAGTGGAACAGCTGAGACTCGAACTGGAGCTTATATAGGATGCCAGTGTCGCAGGCAGCGGCTTTATCTCCTCTAGCACAGCACGAGCCCCAGACATTGAGTTTTACAAGCTCCTCAGGTGGTTCCAAGATGCAGCCGAAATTGAGAAGCCCTCGCCTAGCTCGCATGCTAAGTGTTTTTAGCACGCACCTGTATGAGTGTGCTGTCCTAGGTGTGTGAATGATGCCTGCTTGTGTGTGTGCACTGTGGTGTCCGTTAGTATTTTTCACTCTGAGTGTACATTACTATGAGTTCTGAGTAACTATCAGTCTCTGTGTGAACACATTCATCCAACAAAATCTTTTTTTTTAAGACTTATTTATTTATTTGAAAGACAGAGTTTCAGAGAGGAGGGAGAAACAGATCTTTCAACTGCTGGGTGCACTCCCCAAGTGGCTGCAATGGCCAGAGTTGGGCCAGTCCTGGGCCAGCCCAAGGCCAGGAGCCAGGAGCTGCTTCTGGGTCTCCCACACGGCTGCAGGGGACCAACCTCTTGGGCCATCCTCCACTGCTTTCACAGGCACATTAGCGGGGAACTAGATCAGAAATGGAGCAGCCGAGACTCGAACCCACACCGATATAGGATGCTGGTGTCGCAGGTGGCGGCTTTATCTGCTGGCCCCAGCATATATTTCTTTTCTTTCTTTTTTTTTTTTTTTTTACAGGCAGAGTGGACAGTGAGAGAGAAAGAGAGACAGAGAGAAAGGTCTTCCTCTGCCGTTGGTTCACCCTCCAATGGCCGCCACGGCCGGTGCGCTGCGGCCGGCCGCGCTGATCCGATGGCAGGAGCCAGGTGCTTCTCCTGGTCTCCCATGGGGTGCAGGGCCCAAGCACTTGGGCCATCCTCCACTGCCCTCCCTGGCCACAGCAGAGAGCTGGCCTGGAAGAGGGGCAACCGGGACAGAATCTGGCGCCCCGACTGGGACTAGAACCTGGTGTGCCGGCGCTGCAAGGCGGAGGATTAGCCTAGTGAGCCGCGGCGCCGGCCTTGCATATATTTCTTAATCACCTACAAGTCACCAAGCACTGTCCCAGGCCCTTGACACAACAGTGGAGGTGACAGAGGGCCTGCCTTTGAGTGTACAGTCTGATAGCATTGACAAGTGTGGTGCTGTGTCTTCTGCTGTGAGCCCAGGGGTCTGAGAGTTGCTGACCGGTGAACAGCGGACCTGCCGACAGGTGTGTCTCTCCACACGCCTGGCCCTCTGTGCAGGTATGACTGAGGGAGGAGGCCCAGGGCACATTTCCAGGTTTGAATGAGTGTGGCTGACCCTGTGGCATGTGTGTAAAGGTGTACACCATCCAGGTCTTTGAAAATGCAGACAATGCATGTGGAGGGGTTATGATGCATGAGGGCTGTGTGCAAGCTAGGCACCAGCCCAGAAGGCCACACTGAGGCAGTACACACACACATACACACATGTGTGCACACACACACGGCCAGCTGTGAGGCAGAGGCTGGGTTCCAGCCCCAGGGCCAGGAGAATTGTGTGTTAGCTCTATGGGGGAGGCACAGCTGGGGCTGGAAACTGCAGAGGGGGGAGCGGGAGGCACAGCCTCGTCTGTGCGGTTTCAGCAGTTCCGGACTTGGTGCTCTGGGGCTGCCCTCTCTCCCTGATGCTGGCATCTCCGTGTGCCTCCTGTGGGCCCTGGGCTCAGAGGCTGACCCTGTGACAGCGGGTCTCCACCTCTGCAGCCTGCTCGGCTCTGTGTGCCCCTCCGTGTCTCCGTCTCTACCTCCATGGCTGCCTCTGTCTCCGTGTCCTTCTCTGTCCTTGCCAGGTGGGGGGAGGGGCCCAGTGCTCAGGGAGCAGGTGTCAGCTCGCTCAGGCAGCAGGGAGTGAAGCCGAGGCAGGCAGAGCGCCAGCAGCCCCTGGACGCAGCCACACTCCAGGACGCAGACGCAGGGCGCCCACAGGCACGCACGCCGTGACATCCACGGAGAGCCGGGCTCCTAGGGGCAGTCACAGGGACATCGACAACTGCACGAAATCCACCACACGGCCATGCCCAGCAACGTGCAAGAATGCCAGGCACAGGTCACAGGCAGGTGTCAGCGGATCCCACAGGCACAGACATGCTCAGATGCAAAGGCACACACACACGTCCACACACGCACTCAGCTGGGCACACAGACATGAGGTCAGGACACTCCTGGGGCGCTCTGCCAGCGGAAAACCCAGAGTCATAGCACACAAACAGGCACACTCCTCTGGTACAGACAGGCGCAAAGATGGTAGACCCGAGCATGCAGCGGCAGGCACCCAACACAAAGGCACAGGTACATTCAGTCCACAACAGCCATGCTCCGCGCCACATCCAGTCAGGGACAAGGAGGCAAATGAGCACAGACAGGCGCATAGCTGTGAGGACAGGCTGACAGACAGAGGCAGACAGGCGCGCTGGAGGCCGAGCGGGACACACCCCAGCACAGGTAGAACATCCTCGGGTACTGCTCCTCCCGCCGGGCTCACGCTGGAGCACCTGGGGGACACGCCCATAGGTGGCAGGAGCCGGGCAGGGCGGCCCCAGCGCACCTGGCGCCCAGGGCGCGCCCCCGGGCACCCTGCGGGCCCGGTGTGCATGCGTGCCCGTGCGTGCGTGCCCGCCCGCGCGCGCCACCACCTGTGGGAGAAGAGGTGCGCTCTGCGCCCGGGGCTGCCCGGCTGGCGCGGCGCGGGAGGGGGGCGGTTGCCATGGCGCGCGGAGCCTGGCCGCATACTAATGGGGCGGCCATGGGCGCTGCCCCCGCGGCTGCGGCCCCGCTCAGCCGCAGCCCCCGCACCCCCTGCACCAGACCTGAGTCCCTTGCCTGGGCCTGGGGGCCCTTATCTGTCCAGGGAAGGTCCAGGTCGGGTGAAGGTGGCGCTGGGGCCCGCGAGGGCTCTGGGATAAAGGCTGCTTTGCAAACAGGAATGGCCAGGATTGCGGTCCTGGAAGAGGACAGACGTGGGGGTGTTGGAGGGAATAACGGGGAAACTTAACCCCTCCTTACCGCAAGGTCCTTCCGTCTGTCTTCCCCGGGCTTGGCCGGGGAAGGGTCTTGACCCATCCCTAAAACAGCAGCTTCCAGCCTCTCAGGGTCTGGTCTGACTTCCCGAGGGAGGGAGGGGGTGGTTACCACCCCAGCTCTCAGGACCTGCTCCTCATCACTGCGGTCTGGCCTGAATCTGCCTGGTGAGGCAGGAGGTATGCGGACTGTGCTGAGCACTGGGGCAGAGGGGGCCATGGCAGAGGAAGGGTTAATGCCTCCCCCTACCTTGATCACAGTCTCCCCCCCCCAGCTGCCCTGACCCCCTACTCCCTCGGCCCTGCTGTGTTAATTGGCATGGAGGGGCCAGGCCATATCCTGGGGGGGGGGAGCCAGCAGAGGGTTTGCAGGTAGAGGCAGTGGGAGGGGGGCCTAATGGGGGGAGCCAGGCAGTTGCCTAGCAACCCCACAGCTGTCTGTTGACCTAGAAGAAGCGGCGCTGTCTTGACACAGCTGGTGTTTACATGTAACCGAGGCTCTGGCTTAGCGCTTGCTCGGAGGAAAGCTGAGGCAGGGCCCTCGTGGCAGCCTGGCCCTGGCCCCCGGCGGGCGAAGGCTCAGCGCCTGCCTGCCCTCTGCTTTAGTTCCCACCACAAGTCCAATGGAGAGAGTGGGAGAGAGCTTGGGGCTGGAGGTTTGAGGCTGGGGAAAGTTGGTGTGTGCACACCCACGCACCAACACACACACAGGCGGAGACCTTGGACACAGAGACAGCAGGAAATGAGGAAGTGGGAGAGGGGGAGCAGGTTTCAGCCCACACAGAGAACACCCCAGCCTGGGACCCTTGGACACGCAGAGCCACAAAATCCGAGTGACAGAGGCATAGCACACAGACACAGGGCTGCCCATCCGTGTGACATCCAGGCAGAGGGCACAGACACGTGGGAGAAACACAGACGTGGCGAGGCAGAGGCCGATACCATCTGACAAAGGCGCCCTCACACACGCCGGCACGCAGGCGTTACCACCAGCGCCTCTCCCCGCCAGTGTAGGCAGAAGCCCACAGGCACACAAGAGAGCGAGAAGGAACACCACAGCTCCCCACACTAGCGCTGGTTGCACACACAGTGCCCCAGGCAGGCAGTAGCAGCACCACGGACACAGGCAGAGGCACACCCAGGAGCCCCGCATGTGAAGCGGGGCCATGGGCCCTGACTTGTCCCCCCTGCACCCACACAAGTACCCACGGCACAAACACGTGCCAGCCCAGGGTGTGGTGTGGGCAGCGCCGAGACTCCTCCCTGCCCACAAGCTTGGAGTAGCAGCAGACCTGCCCAGGATGGAGGAGGGTCACAGGGCCCTGTGGCCCCAAGACCAGGGCCAGATGAGCCCATGTGTAGCCTGGGCTGCCTCCCTAAGCCCCAGCACTGGGGAGGAGATGGCACCAGCTCTTTCGATGGGAGGCCTCTGCAGGGGAGATGTAGCTCTGGCTGCTAAAGTCCCTGGCCTGACATGGGAGCCACAGCCTTGGCTTGAGGAGCCCCAGTCTGATGGAGGCCATGTCTCCTTCCCAGGCAGCTGTGGCTGACACACACGTGCGTGCGCACGCGCGCACACACACACACTAGCATGTGGCAGCTCCTGAGGGGTTCTTGAGGGCTTCCTGAAAGAGGTGAGCCCAAGGCCTGGCTCTGGAGCCCACGAGGAGAGGGGGAAGGGTGTGCACTGAGGAGGGCCTCCTTCCCCTCTCTCCCCTACCCCGCCCCCTCATCCAGCAGTTCCTCCTCCCCCCAGGGCCCAAGGGGCCAGCTGGGGCCCCACAGTCCCATCAGCCCCGGCAGAGAGCAGAAGGAGGAGAGCGGATATTTTTAGCTGCTCTGCCACTGACATTTCGCAGCAGGCGACCTGGGCTGAAGCTGAGTGAGTGCTGAAGGCTGGGAGAAGCCGACAGCGCCTTCCCGCCCCCATGCACAAGCACACACGACTGTGCACGCACACAGCCACGTCGCTCCACACTCGAAGTGCTCCCGGCCCACGGGGACAGGCCTGGCATACACACACCTGTGCGCATGCTTGGTTCACGTGCCCCTTAGAACAGAAACCTAGCCCGCTTGGACACACAAGAGGGGCGCCCGTTCACACAGCCAGACACACATGACTCATACGTGTCACACACTCCCCACACCTAACCAAACATGCACACGCTTGTTGTCTGTTTCTTCAAAAGATGGACTCAGCGCTTACGATGTGTTGGGCCCTGTGCTAGACGCTAGGGAGACTGTGAGCGAAACAGAGAAATATTTCTGTCCTCATGGAGTTTACATTCCTGCAGGGGAAGTTTGGCAATAAACAGAAAATAAATGAAGTACTGGATTGCTCCAAGGGCCCCACATACATGGGGCGGGCATTTGGCACAGCAGTTAAGACACCGCTAGGGCCGCCAGCATCCCTTAGAGTGCCTGGGCCGGTGCCCCTGCTCTGCTTCTGATCCCAGCTTCCTGCTAATGCACACCTGAGAGGCATGGCGGTGGCTCAGATGCTGGGGGCCCTGCCACCCACACAGGGGACCGACCCAGGTTGAATTCTGGGCTCTTGGCTTCAGCCTGGCCCACCTTGGCTGCTGTGGATGAAAGATCTCTCTTTGTCTCTCGCTGTCTCTCTGCCTTTCCGATACAATAAACATAAATGAATCAAACAATTAAAAGGAACTACAGGCCGGCGCTGCATCTCAATAGGCTAATCCTCCGCCTTGCGGCGCCGGCACACCGGGTTCTAGTCCCGGTCGGGGCGCCGGATTCTGTCCCAGTTGCCCCTCTTCCAGGCCAGGTCAGCTCTCTGCTGCGGCCCGGGAGTGCAGTGGAGGATGGCCCAAGTGCTTGGGCCCTGCACCCACATGGGAGACCAGGAGAAGCAGCTGGCTCCTGGCTTCGGATCAGCGCAGCATGCCGGCTGCAGCAGCCATTGGAGGGTGAACCAATGGCAAAGGAAGACCTTTCTCTCTGTCTCTCTCTCTCACTGTCCACTCTGCCTGTCAAAAAAAAAAAAAAAAAAAAAAAAAAAAAAAAAGGAACTACAAGTATAACCCAACCCTCCCAAAGATACAACCGCACATTTCAATAGCTCCCTTGTACTCAACCGCCTCAGAGACCCAAGACAGCGCCACACACGCACCTCAGAACACGTGAGCACAGGCGCACACACGTACAATTACACACTTCACAGAGGTTGATGCAATTCAGTCCCAAAACACACAAATGCAACCTCACCTGCTACACCTACACACGCACACAGAATTCAGCCTCGCAGGAGCAGGCAAGTGCAGGTTCACACGGCTCCCCGCCCCCACACCATTCCCCACCTGTCACAGAGACACACAGATACACATCCCCACAACCCCCCCCCGCCCAGGGAAGTCACAGCCTGTTTGCCACAGCTTCACAGCTACACACAGAGTCTAAACACACTCACAACATTGCATACACACCTAACAACGAGGAGGCCACAGACCCTGATCAGCGCGTGCCTAGCGCGTGCCGGCTCTGCTCATGCAGCCCCTCTATCCTTTCTTGGTGCAGTGAGTGTTGCCACTGCACAGCACACAGGCACACACAAGGCTGCCCCTCAGAGTCCAGCGCCGCCGTTCCCAGGGTTTGGGAGTTGAGCCCTAGAGAAGCCTTGAGCTCCCCTGCCCCGGCCCAAAAGAAGGCAAGACCCCTCGAGCACAGAGATCGTTCCTGGTGCCCCCAGCTGGAAGGAGAAACAAAGGAGAGCCTGGCTTCTGGGATCTGCCCCTCACCAGCCCCCACCTCTGCTCTCCGGCCCCCTACCTCTCGTCTCAGCTCCTTTCCTCCTGTTTCTGCATCTCCCATCCACCCCCTGCCTCTCCAGTAGCCTGTGGCCCAGAACCAAGCTCTCATCTTCCCTTTTGGGATCTGCTAGAGGGTATTGGAGCCCTTGCAACACAGAGATAGACACTTGGGACTAAGAAAAGCAAAAAGGAGGTCATTGTCATGGCCTGGAGAACCCAGGTGGGAGAAAAGACTGAGTGGGCCAGGGAAGGAAAGGACGAACTGACCCATGAGCCCACTGCACAGCAGACAAGAGTGGGAGAAGGAGCCCTGAGCTCCCCCCTCATTCTGCTGTGTGACCCTGGCTCAGTGGCTACCCCTCTCTGGGCCTCTTTTGCCTCTCTACGCAGAGAATTGTGGTGGGTGATTTCCAAGGCAGTGGGATTCTCACAGACACTGCAGCAGTTGTATAAGCAGGGAGAAGGGCTGGGAGTCTTAGGAGCCTGGTCAGAGCCATTAAAGCCCCCTCCTCCCAGAGACTCCCCCAGCAGCCTCCTCCCCCTCCCAGGCCTGGGCTCTGGTCTGGGCTGAAGCACCAGAGGCCAACAGCACCCCCTGGCCCTCAGCGCAGACAGAAGCACGTGCTGCCCCTCCTCGGTACACAGCCGCCTCCTCTGCTCTCCGCAGACCTGAGTGTCCAGGCTTGTGTGTTCAGGTTTGGGATCTGTGCCGCGGAGCCAGTCTGTGTGTGCACTGTCTGTCTGTCTGTCCCTCTGCCAACAGCCTCCAGGCGCCAGGAGGGGAGGCAGCAGTGGGGAGGGTGGGGGCAGGGAAGTGGTAGCGTTGACAAGTTCCAATGTCTGCTTTCCCTCCTGGAAACCCCGAGCTGGGGCTGCCCCCCCTCCCTTCCTGTCTCTCTCGCTCGAGCACGTCCCTTCTAAGAGCCCCTCTCTGCAGACACCCCCAGTGGAACCAAGCCCAGATCTGCTGCCAAGAAGGCCGATATTTCTTAGACTTGCCACGTTAAAGGGGCCTGCGCAGGCACGCACTCAGATCCCCCCCGCCCCCCGTCCTCCTGTGCACATTCAGGCGACCTGAAACACACAAAGACACGGTTGGACACAGCGGCCACCTGTGCACACAGGAGGCAGCACATGGAGCGCATCTGACCCCGGGCTCACTGACAAGCACAGGCACAGCCGTGGACGCCCTCCCCCTCCCTCGGCTCAGCTCACCACCAGTGCTCACAGACGCGCGCGTAGACACAGGCACGGGCGGGACCTGGCCACGCAGAGAAATGGGTGCAAACCCCTAGCACAGCACTGTCGCCGTCACCATCCCTGCCACTGCCCTGACTAAATGCAGCCACAGGTATACAATGCCTGTGTCACAGTCACACAGCGTCCCCTGCATCAAGTCAGTGGCAGCGTACGTGAGGTCTGTTGGGCGCAGACACACTGCCTGCCCAGCCCCTGGACATCTGGCCCAACCCATACAGGCACACAGTGTCCCGTCCTGGGCACGAAGAGCCATGCACGGCATCACAGCTGCACACAGCAATGCCTCAGTTACACACTACCCTGTCCCTGGTATGCACACGCACCAGCTCACACCCACGTCACGTCACTGTCTTGCTGCACACCGTAAATTCACAGGCGTTCACAACACATCCAGACATGACACACACAAGCTCAGACACGAGTGTACTGACCCTTTCGTGAGTACTCAGATTCCTCGTCACTGACGGCACACGTCCGCTTCTACGCGCACATACTGCTAAGCACAGCGTGTCTCTGTTTGTAGGCCCATGCTCAGACTCGGGACACATACAGCTCTCCTTTGTGCTTACACAAGCACACAGCGGCCTCATACACACAGTATCACCCCTGCATACCAAGACAAACACAGACACACACTGCCTCCGACATGCTTTTCCCTGCACACACACGTGTGCACGTTCCCACACAGACCTGGCTCTCAGACCCCCTCCTCCCCGCAGCCCCCAGCCCCAGCCTCTTGCCTCCCTCTCTTGGCTGGGGAAGATAGGGAAAGGCTGAGAATGCTGGGGGCTGGCTCAGTCCTTGTTCCCTCCCTCCACCGGCTGGCTCACTCCCTCCTGTCTGGCAGAGTCAGCCAGCCCAGCCCGGTTCCAGCAGCCCTGGCTGCTCTGGGCAAACTCTCGGCGGGTTGGTCTCGGCTGTTGCCGCATCAGCAGCAGCAGCAGCAGCAGCAGCAGGGGCCGAGAAGGCTGCGGGCGGCTGCCAACGTGGCAGACGGCGGGCAGGGCGGCAGGAAGGAAGCCGGGCCGGTTCTGCGCCCACTCACTGGGGGAGACAAAACCAAGGGGGCTGGATGAACAAGCGAGGCAGCTGGGCAGGGGGACCTTGTGCACAGACTGGGCTCTGGGCCCACACTGGCCCCAGACTCACTGGGTGACCTTGGGCAACCTGTTCCCCCTCTCTGGTCCCCCTTCCCCCTTCAGGAAGTAAACAGTGTGCACTGGACCCTCTGCCAGCTCCAAATCCCGGTCTCGGGTTCAGTAGCAGGTTCATCCTGTGGCCTTGGGCTAGTCCCTTCCCATCTCCAGTCTCAGCTTTTCAGCCCAACAATAGAAATTCCACCATTTTACAGATAAGAAAACTAAGGTTCCGACAAGCCAAACGATGCACTGAAAAGGGCACCCAAAAGGTCACCCAGTGAGTGAGTGGCAGAGCTGGGACAGGCACTCAGGGCGTCTGATTTAGTCTCTAAAACCAAGGCTGCCTCCTTCATCTTCCAGCCAGTCATCCCCCCGCCCCTCACCTCCCGGCCCTGGGCCCCATCAGAGCCACCTGGTCCTGCCCTGGGGAGTCAGGGTGCAAAGGCCAGACAGGCCTCCCACCAGCATTCCAGCTGCCACTGGGAACACAGCTGTCAGCAGAGCCCAGAGAGCCAAGAGCCGCCTCCCCAGCAGGCCCACATAATTGGTGCATTGTCAGCTCCAAGGCGGAGCTGCCATGGGCCCGTGGGCCTCCCCGGGCCTCAGTTTCTTCACCTGGCTGTCCTGGCACGGGCTAGATCCTTTCCAAGGGCCTTTCAGCTTCCAGTGCTGCCTCGGGATTTGACCCAGGAAAAACAGTGGGCGGGGAGATGGCTGCAGCAGGGCCCTGGGCAGGCTGGGGTGTGCCTCGGGGGCGTGGAACCGGGACTCTGGCCCGGCCTAGTGTGCAGGCCCCTGCGGCGGATCTCTGAGGCCCCGTGTAGGGGCGTGTTTGCAGGTGGATGGATGGACAGATGGACCAATGAAATTATGAAGGAGAAGGAAAGAGAGGCTTCTTCCCAGTGCTGCAGGGCTTAGCACCCCTGAGGAAGGAGCTGAGGTAGAGAAAAGGCAGAGGGTGGCTCCCCCCACCCCGTGCTTTGTTTGTTCCACACCCTCTGCGGATGCGCTCTGTGAGGGCCCTGCAGGATTCAGGCTGGGAGGAGCAGGAGCGTGGGACAGACCCATGCAGGAGCCTGCAGCCTGCCGAGGGCTTAGTCCTGGGGCTGTGAAGGAGGCAGCAGCTGGTCTGTGGGGGAGAAGAAAGGCCTCTAGGAGGCGGCGGCACAGGTATTGAGCTCAGGATTCCAGAAGGAGTCAGAGTTAGTCCACTGAGCCATGCACGCCGTGTGTGGGTGGGTGGGGCAAACAGGCATGCGCAACGATTATGCCCATTGCACAGATGGGGAAATCGGTGGCGAGAGGGAGGGGGCAGAGCCAGGCCTCGCACCCAGGCCTGCCTGGCGGCCACTGTGCAACCCCCGGAGAAGGGGGGTGCTACCCGTGGCATTCAGACGTAGCGACCGTGCGCTGGGCAGAGGGTTTGCACAGATGGTGCCCAGTCGGGCCCCTGCCTGGGGCTAGCAGAGCAGAGGGCTGTCAGGGCAGGAGAAGTCCGCCGCCTCCTCTCAGCTGCTGTGTGGGCTGCAGGCAGGCCCCTCCCGTCTCGCGCCAGCCCCTCCAGCCCTTTGGCCTTGCCTGGGTGACCTGCATGAGCTCAGCTTCCCAGCAGCCCTGCGGAGGAGGCAGCCTGGGCACAGCTGCCTCTGCCCTCTCCCTGCTTGGCAGTGCCAAGGGAGGCAGGGCCGGCGAGCGTCACAGCCACCAGCCCTCGGGTCCTGTCTCCCGGCTCCAGCACCCCTGGGACTCGCTGCTGAGGCCGGGACGGTGGCGCGGAGCTGGGCATGCTGGTCAGGCCCGTCCCTGTTGCCGCAGCCTTGTTGAGCTGCCATTAACAAGTGGCCGGAGGTTGCCGTGTCTCCATGGAGACCAGACAGTCAGTGCGGCTGCGGCTCCGGGGTGAGGGCCGTGATTAGTGAGTGTCAGCTTTGCCAGCCCTGCTCTTACCACCGCCGACCGCCCTGCCGCTGGGCCCAGGGACAACCGGCGGGGTGGGGGTGGGGGGTTTGGGAGGGCGGGGCTCAGGGCCGCACAGGTTGGGGGGGCACCCAGGCCCAGCGCCAGGTGCTGCGTCTTTGTCTGCCCCAGTGGCTCCTGCATTCTCCCTCAGCCAGTCACCTGCCTTTCCTCCCCGATCCATCTTCCACACAGCGCCAGGTGGAGCTTTGGAAAACACGAGCTGAATCCCAACGCCTTCCGGAAGAACTTTCCATGGCTCCCCATCCCCTGGAGGTGGAGAGTCAGATTCCTTCTGAGGCCTCCAAGACATTCATTCATCCATTCATTCAACAAACATTTTTGAGGGCACCTACTGTGTGCATGCCAGGGAGCTATCAGGCGTCACGTGGTCACGAAAACAAGCAAGGTCCCGTGTCTAATGAGGAAGACACACTATAAACAAACACAGGGACAGGCGCTTCGCGCAGTGGTTGGGCTATCTCTGGGAGGCCTGCACCCCACACTGGAGGATCTAGGCTCAGGTCTTGGTCCCAGCTTCCTGCTGGTGCGAACCCTAGGAAGCAGCAGGCAACGGCTCAAGTGGTTGGGTCCCTGCCACTCACGCGGGAGACCTGGACTGAGTGCCCAGCTCTTGGCTTCGGCCCCGCCCAGTGCTGGGCACTGTGGGCGTGGATGACAGGATTGGGGGCATGCTCTCTTTATGCCTCTCTGTGCTTCTAGAACTAAATTTAAAATAAAATGAAAAGCAAAACAAAATACCAGTCAAGCCCTTCTCACCCTACAATCGTGCTGAGGGCTGGGCAGGGAACAGAGAGTGTGTTGGCAGAGACCAGTCTGTCGGGGAGACAGCCTCCCCAGGGGGTCAGGGGAGCTTCTTGGAGGAAGCAGCACTTTGACAGAGTCACAGGCACTGACGAGGAGCCGCCAGTGGGCAGAGGGAGGGGGAGAGCGTTCCTGGAGCAGCCTGCGCCAGGGCCCCGTCTCCTGCCAAGGGAAGGCTCTGCCCTGCCCCTCTGCCCTGGCCTCCTCCTCCCTCCGTGCATCCAACCTCCTCCTCCAGGTTTCCTATCTTGGTTAAAGGCACAGGGCTTATCCCAGTGAGGAAAAACCTCTGAGTCCTTGACAGCTCTCTGTCCCCGCCCTGCATTTGGCTCTCATCATCCTCATGTCCTGCTGGTTCCGTCCCCGCTCTCCACTGCCACTGCAGACCCCATCATTCTCATCTGTCACACCTGCCCCTGCCAGGCTTAGCCAGGGTGGAGCATGGCCGTGTGCCAGGCACTATGCCCTGGGGCCTTGCGGATACAGCAGTGAGCAGGCACATGGGCCCTGCCCTCGGCCAGAGTCCAGTCGGGAAGGCGGGCAGGTCCGCAAGCAGAGAGGAGGGGGCCAGACCCTGATCTGGAAGGGGGTGTCCAGGAGCGCAGCCACGAGGGAGTGAGCTCAGGCAAGATGAGAAGGAGGACAAGGGGTTAGGCCGGCAAAGGGAGGAGAAGATGTTCCAGAGGAAGGAGCACGTGGGAAGGCAGGAAGTGAGAGGTCAGACCGGCTCTGGGACTGGTGGGAAGCCACCGGGGAACTTTAACCCGTGGGGAGCTGCTCAGATCTGCTCCCCGACATCCAGTCTTTCCCCTTCCGCTTCATTCTGCACACCACAGTTAACCTTTCGTGAAGTCATCGGTCTAAAATAGGCACAACCCTTTCCCTTCCCGGCTCTTAAAATCCCGTTCTGCCTCCCCAGTCCTTTAAAGTCCAGACTCAGCGGCGAGGCCCCGGAGGCCCCTGCCACTGCCCGTCCAGCAGCGATTCGGGCCGCCCCTCCCAGCCAGCTCTGCTTTCAGCCACACCCAAACAGGTCCTACCCTTCCCCCGCGCTGGGCCTTTGTCCAGGGAGCACCTTCCTCCCAGAATGCCCGCTCCCACTTCCCCTGGGGGCCACCAGGGCCACCACCGCCTCCAGGAATCAGTTTCTCCGCGACAGGCAGCTGCACGCGTCTCTCTAGGCACTAGCCTTTGTCAGCGTGCTCGTGGTCCTGATGGCATGCCAGTCTCCATGGCTGTCCTGCGGGAAGGTGCCTTATCCTCCCCTTTTCTCTTATGTGGTACTGAGGGTCAGAGAAGCTTCTGAGACTCGAACCCAGGCAGTTTGTTGCCCCAGTTCATTGGTCACTCTGCCCTGGGGGAAGGCTCTCTGGCTCTCTCTTTGCCTCTCCCCACTGGACTAGCAGCACTTGGAGGCAGCCGCCAATCCAACTCATCCAGAGTCAACAGGACCCAGCACATGCAGACGTGTGCAAACTGAATACACACATCCAGTTAAACACTGCCAGAGGGTTGTAGGGTGGGGTCAGGAGCAGGTTATAATGGGTAAATTATTTTTTAAAAGATTTATTTGAAAAACAGAGTTACAGAGAGAGACAGAGAAATCTTCCATCTGCAGGTTCACTCCCCAAATGGCTGCAATGGCCGAGATGGTGCCAAGCCAAAGCCAGGAGCCTGGAACTACATCCAGGTCTCCCATGTAGGTGTAGGGGTTCAAGAGCTTGGGGCCATCTTCTGCTGCCTCCCCAGGAGCAGTAACAGGGAACTGGATTAGAAGCAGAGCAGCCAGCACTTGAACCAGCTCTCTAATATGGGATGCCAGCATCGCAGGTCATGGCTTAACCCACTGTACCACAACACCACTGCATGGTCTGGTGGTCATTCTGGGCCAGGCCAGGCACACCATGCGCAGTCCAGCACCTGGCTCTTGGTCACCTGCTGGTGGCCTTGGGAACCTCAGCCCTTGGCTACGAGACCCCTTGGAATCAGATTCAGCTTCGAACTCAGTTCTGCACTTAGCAGCACCTGCCCCTCAGCATGGCTGCGCAGGCTGCGAGTGGCAGCCACGGCCACCGTTTCCCAAGGGCCAGCTGTGCGCTGTCCCAGGCTCAGTCGCTGAGTCTTCTTTTGGACAGCGCTGTCCTCTTGGCCTCTCTGAGAGGGAGCTCATGGGGCTCGAGTAGCCGGCGGGGCCCCTGCCTGGATGCCTGGGTGTAAGGGCAGTTGTTCATGCGGTGGGGTGCGGGCCGTGAACACAGCTTAACCATGCAGGTAAGGGGCGGGGGCTGGAGCTCCTTCCAGAAACCAGCTTCCCTCACGGATCCTCCAACTGCCCTGAATTATTCATTGCATTTTAAAGATAAAGAAACAGGTGGCTCGTGGGTCCATCCAGGCCTCCCACGTGGATAGCAGGGGCCCAATCCGTGGGCTATCATCCACTGCTTTCCCAGGAGCATTAACAGGGGGCTGGATCAGCAGTGAAGCAGCTGGCCCTCGAATCAGTGCTTCCACAACGCCAGCCCGTGGCAGGCAGGCTCTTAGCCCTAGGCCTGCAGCCTGGCGCTGTGATCATCATGACAACTCCGTGTCTTACTGGTTGCCCGGCTGCCCTGGCTGGAAAGCAAGGGCCGGGGCTTGAACCTGTGCCTTCCTCTCCGTCCCGCAGCCCCAGGGCAGCCAGGCAGGGCCCTGGGCACTGTTCTGAGAGCAGCGGCTCCAGCCTGAGCTCATAGCTCTGCCTCCTTCGCAGCCTGTGGCCTGAGAAGATGGCGCTTTCCCAGGGCCCAGGCAGAAGCCGCCCCCCCCTCCCCTCCAAGGCCCAGCTGTGGGGCGGCTGCCCAAGCTCCCACCAGCCCCGCCTCTCCTACTCCCAGCCAAGCTGCTGCTCTGTGGTCACCTGGACCCAATTTCCTTCTTCCTGCCTCCTCCCATCTCTGGGAAGCGCCCCTTGCTGCCCTGCCAATTTCTAAAGGCTGTTCCCCCAGGAAGCCATCTCCGTACTGGCCCCCCTCCGCCCCAAGCCAGGGGCTGCTCACCCCCCCCCCCCACCTTGGAACACTCAGCCCCTCTCCTTTCAACCCCACACGTAGAGAATCGCTTGGACCGTCAGCCCATTTTCCATTTGGTTCCTGGCTGAACATTGGGTCTCCCTGGCCAGACTGCGAGCTCCCTTCCTCAGGGTGGGGTCACGCTGTGTGCTCCCCCCCTTCCCTCCCAGCCCAACCCCACCACAGCGCCTGGCAGGGAGGGAGGAGCCCAGGGTTGAAGAGTTGCCCTTGGCCCAGGAAGTGACCCTTTGCTCTCCGGGACCTGGAGCCTGTGTGACTGCTCCTCGAGCTGCGAGATCAGTTGACCCCTTGCTTGCTCAGACCAAGGGGAAGAGAAAAGACTCACCCAAGGTCAGCCAGGGGCCAGGCCGGGACTCAGCCTGGCGCTCCTGACTCTTGGGTCCAGGTTCTGACACTGTCTGTGTCAGTTTTCTAGTCCCCCCAGGTCCTGGTTCTCACACAGGCCAAATAGCTCCTGACAGCCTAGTGCTAGGAGGCCAGGGGCAAATTCTGCCCCAGTGCCCTGTCTAGAAAAGCCCCAACCCGCCCCCATCCACTTCCGTCTCACAGACAAGCAATGGAGGCCAGAGAGCAGAAGGGACTTCCTCAAGCTCCCTCAGAGCTGGGGCTAGAACTTACATAAGATTCCGTGTCAATGTCTTTGAGGAAAAATAAAGCATCGGCCAGTGCTGCGGCTCACTTGGCTAATCCTCTGCCTGTGGCTCCGGCACACCGGGTTCCAGTCCCGGTCGGGTCGCCGGATTCTGTCCCGGTTTCTCCTCTTCCAGGCCAGCTCTCTGCTGTGGCCCGGGAGTACAGTGGAGGAGGGCCCAGGTCCATGGGCCCTGCACCCCATGGGAGACCAGGAGAAGCACCTGGCTCCTGGCTTCGGATCAGCGCAGCGCGCCAGCCGTGGCGGCCATTTGGGGGGTAAACCAACAGCAAAGGAAGACCTTTCTCTCTGTCTCTCTCTCTCTCACTGTCCACTCTGCCTGTAAAAAAAAAAAAAGAGAGAGAGAGAGAGAGAAAGAAAGAAAGAAATAAAGGAAGGAAGGAAGGAAGGAAGAAAGGAAGAGCGAGCATCACCCTTGAATCCTTTCATTCAGTAAACATTCGGGGTGGCTGTTGTGCTGCCATGGCTTAAGCTGCCCCTGGCATGGCCATTCCTGTATCAGCGCTTATTTGAGTCCTGGCCTCCCTGCTTCTGGTCCAGCTCCCTGTTGATGCATTCTGGGAAACAGCAGATGATGGCCCAAGTGCTTGGGCCGCTGACACCCACATTGGAGACCCAGATGAAGCTCCTGGCTCCTGTCTCGGCCTGGTCCAGCCCCGGCCATTGCAGCCATTTGGTGAGTGAACCAGCAGATGGAAGATCTCTCTCCGTCTCTCTCTGTGTAACTTTGCCTTTCAAATAAATAAGTCTTTTAAACAACAGTCACAAACATTAATCTTGCAGTGTTACAGATTGTAGGGGAGATGAGACATTAAATTACTAATCACACACAAAAATCTTAATTACAATGTGACAAGTGCTACAATAAAGTAGAGGCTGGCATGGGCCATGGGGTGAGAAGACCTGATCCACTTTGGGAGTAGTCAAGGAAGGCGCCTCAGTGGAGGTGAGCTGTCAGCTGAGCTGGAAAGAATTCATGAGAATTCACAAAAGGAAGGAGTCTCAATTCCTATCTTACACTGCACAATATTTAACTCAAGGGGCGGCCATTTCATGCAGCAATTGAGATGCTGCCTGGGAGGCCTGCGCCACATGTTGGGGTGACTGGGTTCAAGTCCCCAGCACCACTTTTTTTTTTTTTTTTTTTTTTTTGACAGGCAGAGTGGACAGTGAGAGAGAGAGACAGAGAGAAAGGTCTTCCTTTGCCATTGGTTCAACCTCCAACAGCCGCCGCAGCGCTGATCCGAAGGCAGGAGCCAGGTGCTTCTCCTGGTCTCCCATGGGGTACAGGGCACAAGCACTTGGGCCATCCTCCACTGCACTCCTGGGCCACAGCAGAGAGCTGGCCTGGAAGAGGGGCAACTGGGACAGAATCCGGCGCCCCAACTGGGACTAGAACCCGGTGTGCCGGCGCCGCTAGGCAGAGGATTAGCCTAGTGAGCCGTGGAGCCGGCCTCCAGCACCACTTTTGATTCTGGCTGCCTGCTAATGTACACCTTGGGAGGCAGCCGGTGATGGCTCAGGTGGTTGGATGGCTGCCACCCACATAGGAGACCTGGTCGGAGTTCCAGGCTCCTGGTTTCAATGTGGCCCAGCACTGTCCGTTGTGGGTATTTAGGAAGTGAACCAGCAGGTAGAAGATTGTTCTGTCTCTCTGCTTCCAAAAAACTGAAAATAAATAAATTTAAAAAAATTTTTAATTCAGAACGAAACATGGGCCTAAATGTGAAAGCTAGCACAACAAATATTCTAGAAGAAAACATACAGGAATATCTTCATGACCTTGGGGTAGGCAAAGATTTCTTAGGCATCAAAAGTGCTAAACATAAAATTATCAGGGGGTGGGGAAAAGTGTTCGCGACGGAGGAAACTGTGCGACGGCCCAGAGGAGAGAAGGACAAGGTGTGTTGGCTGAACTGAGAAAAGTCAGGCAGGAGTGAAGGGGGGAGAGGGAGGTGAGATAGCGCCCAACAGGTAGGCAACGGCCAGGCTGGGGGCTTCACCCTGGGGGCACCGGGCAGCCAGAGGAGACTGTTCAAGCTGCAACTGCAGCCACGTGGGGGTTACTGTGACCTCAGCCAGGATTTGTGGAAGCCAGTGTCACCTTTGAGGTGCTCCGACTGCAAGGTGCTGCGTGCACCCAGAGGAGCAAGGGAAGCACGCCCACTTCTCCTTGTTCCACCGTAAGACAGGGCCACGCTGCTGCCTTACAACCCAGACCTTGTTTTACAACTTGCAAAGTCACTTAATCCAGGTGCCAGGATGAGGCGGGGCCCGGCAGGTGGGGACTCGGGCTGTGAGGCCCTGTCCTGCCAGGCCCAGCCCTGGTCTCAGAGCAGCTGGAGACTGCCAGCTCCACCCACGCCCCAGCTCCTCTGAGAGCCCCACCCCGTTCCTGCTGCTGACACCTGGACCTCCTCCCTCCTCCTCCCTCCCCCTGCCTGGAGAAGAAAGAGCCTCCCCTCACTCCCACCCCAGCCCCTGCCCCTGAGCTGGGCTGTGCCCCTGGAAGTTGGGTGCTCAATCACTAGAGGCTGCTCCCTGCAAGGCGCCCGGGAAACACACTGACAGCGGTGACTCCATTCAGTTCAATGGACATTTATTGAGTACCTGCTGCATGCCAGGCACCATGTTGGAGTGAAGAAGGATGGTGTTCCTGCTCCTTAGGGAACTCAGGGAGGTGGGGGAAAGAGACCTCATGTAGCCAACACACTTCCAGGTGCTTCACCGTGGTGCAAGGTGCAGATGGGTATGGAGAGCAAGACTGGAGCTGGCGTTGTGATGTAACAGGGAAAGCCGCTGCCTGCAAAGCCAGCATCCCATCAGTCCCGGCAGGTCCACTTCCAGTCCAGCTCCCTGCTAATGTGCCTGGGAAAGCAGTGGAAGATGGCCCAAGGGCTTGGGCCCCTGCACCCATGTGGGAGACCAGGAAGAAGCCCCTAGCTCCTGGCTCCGGTCTGGCCCAGCCCTGGCTATTGTGGTCATTTGGGGAGTGAACCAGCAGAGGGAAGATCTCTCTCTCCTCTCTCTCTCTCTCCTTTCAAATAACTAAAATCTTTAAAAAAAAAAAAAAAAGGCAAGACAGATTTCACTTGGAGTGCAGTGTGTGGATAACAAGGGAAATTTTCTGCAAGTGACATCTCAGTTGGGTTGTAAAGAATTGCAGTCATTCACAAAAAAAAAAAAAAAAAAAAAAAAAGAATTTCAGTGACGACTGAGAGTGTCAGGTCCCTCTCCTGTGGTCAGCACCTTATGTATTCATTTGAGCCCATGATGATTCACAATGGAAACAGCATTATAATTATACCCACTTTCCAGATATGCTAGCTGAAGCTCCAAGAGGGAAACTGATTTGCTTTCAAATTCTCAGAGCTGGCTGGGTGGCAAAATCCAGGTCTCTTTGCATCTATGCAATTGACTTCCACTCCACAGAGTAGCTGAGGCAAAGGACATGTGACATCTGAGGACTGGGCGGGGGTGGGCTGGGGGAGGCCTGGGTCAGGAGGGCAGCTTTATCCAGGGAGCAATGGGGAGCTGGGTGAGGGTTAAGAGCAATGACACGGCCGGTGCCGCTGCTCACTAGGCTAATCCTCCGCCTTGCGGCGCCGGCACACCGGGTTCTAGTCCCGGTCAGGGCACTGGATTCTGTCCCGGTTGCCCCTCTTCCAGGCCAGCTCTCTGCTGTGGCCAGGGAGTGCAGTGGAGGATGGCCCAAGTGCTTGGGCCCTGCACCCCATGGGAGACCAGGAAAAGCACCTGGCTCCTGCCATCGGATCAGCGCGGTGCGCCGGCCACAGCGCCCCTGCCGTGGCGGCCATTGGAGGGTGAACCAACGGCAAAGGAAGACCTTTCTCTCTGTCTCTCTCTCTCACTGTCCACTCTGCCTGTCAAAAAAAAAAAAAAAAAAAAAAGCCCACTTGGAAGAGAGGTGCTGCAAAAACACAACAGAAAAGGAGGGGTTGAGGCACAGAGAAGAGGGGGTGCACCAGAGGGACATCAGCAGAACCTGGGGACTGACCGGTTCCGGCAGATGGAGACGACAGAGCAGCCAAAGATGCTGTGTGGGGCGCTCGGGGACTTGAGCATTGGTCTTTACCCATAGCCTGGCGCCTGCTTCCCCGACACGTGGCGCCCACGGAACTCCCTCCTGGAAGGTGCTTTATTTCTCTCTGAACACTCATACATATTCAGCACCTGTTTGTGCACGCTTCATCCAAAATCTCTCGGCACCCACTGGATGCCAGCTGCGGGCTGGGAGCTGGGAACACCACAGGGAGTGAGCTGAACTCACCTCCTTAGAAGAGTGATGGTGACAGAGCAGGATCTGGAGTTGAATCCTGGTTCTGCAACTGCCTTGTGGTGCGTCCTGGCTTATTGCAAACCTCTTGTTGCGTCAGTTTTCTCATCTGGGAGATGGGGAGAAGCACAGCCCCTACCATATGGGTTAATACACGTAGAGTCCCCCACCGCCACACTGGGGAAGCCTGCAGAGCCAGCTGCCAGCGTCACAGAGTTCAAATCTTCGTGGGACACAGAGCCATTACCTAATGAACTGTTTAATTACAAGTGGGATAAATACACTGAAGCAAACGCACAGTCAGAGCAAGAATGGCACGGGGGGGGGGGGGAGCACGGCTTCCTTGCCAGAGCCGGCCATGGGCCTGCTCAGCTGAGCAGAGGGAGGTGAGACTGGCCAGCTCATGCAGCAGGAGAGCGAGCGGGACCGTTGAGGCAGAAGTCCTGGGGAGCAGGCGGTGGGAGGAGGCGCCGAACCTGAGTTTCTGTTCACTTCACCTCTTCCGGGCCTCGAAACAGCGCTGAGAAGTAGGTCAGGCAGCTGCTCTGCTCCCATTTCACAGAAAGGGCGCTAGGGCCCAGAGAGGGCCGATGACTTAGCAGGTCTGGGATGGAGGAGGCTCTGGGCCAATGCCCTGCAGGCTGATCCTGGGGGCTGCAGGGCCCGGCCTGAGAAGATGCCTTTGTCCCCTTGCCTGCTGGGGCGGGAGCAGCAGGGGCAGAGCTGCAGCTGGCCACCAGCAGCTGTGGTGGCCAGGGCCACACTCCCCCGCCCCTGCCAACAGACCAAGTCCAGGCGTGTGGAGGGGATGAGAACTTTCTTTTTGTCTTTAAAAAAAAAAATGCACATTGAGTTGTGACTTCCACCAGGCACAGCTTGCGACTGTCCTAGCCCTGGGGTTGTTCCCAGGGTCAGCCCCCTTGCAGCCAAGTGTCCTGGAAAGGTAAGGAAGACTGGACTTGGGAGTCCAGAGACCTTGCAATGAGCCTGGGTTCAGCCCTTGCAATTTGCTGTGTGACCTCAGGCAGGTCACCAGCCTTCTCTGGGCCTGAGTCTGCAAAACAGGGAAGGGAGGATCAGATGACCTAAGTGGGGTGGGGAGCCCAGGAACCAGCTCCAGCCAGCTGCAGCAATGTTGCCTGCCCTCCAAGTTAGAGGCATGGGGGCCCTGGGGGTCCGGAAGCCGAGGACAGGCAGTCTTTCTTCTGCGCTGGCCCAGGGACCCTGCAGGTTGGCAGGCCCCACAGCCTGAGAGCGCCTTTCAGGCTGCAAGGGGCCTTCCTGTGACTTCACAGCGGCCCTGCCCCTGCGCCCCTCCTCCCCAGCCTCACCAGAGGGAAGCAGGCAGCATCCCGCCCAAGGGCACTGGCCGGCAAGTGGCTGTGCTTTGGCCTGCCTTCCCTCCCACCCGCACGTCAGCCCCCACCGGCCGGCCCTGCAAAGCGGCAGGTCTCCTGGGCCGGGAGGAATCTGCCAGGCGAGGCGTGGTCTTTTTCCTCTCTTGTTTCTTGGCTTGTTTTCCCAGTCCTCCAACAGCCGCCTCCTGCAAAAGCCTCCGGGTGCTGTGCGGGAACATTTTTCCTTTAAAAAAAAAAAAAAAAGAGCGAGACGGAGAGGAAGAGAGAGAAAAATGCAGCCATGGTTTGAGTAGAAAAGCAACCAACTCCTTAATCCTCCCCTTGTAACCCCTGGCTCCACAGCGCTTGGCTCCGGGCGCTGGGAGGGAGGCCCGGGCTTGTCCCCCACTTGCCCCCTCCTCACCGCCCCCACAGCCCTCCAGGGTTTGGTCTGACTTTTGGAGCCAGGAGGAAAGTGGTTGAGAAAACTGGGGGTGCAGGCCCTTGGCTGGGGACTTGGCCCCCCCTGCCCACGTGGCTGCCTTCTGCAGGGGTTTCTGGGTCTGGAATGTTCTTCCCTAACCTGCTA
This sequence comes from Oryctolagus cuniculus, assembly GCF_964237555.1. Classification (NCBI taxonomy): domain Eukaryota; kingdom Metazoa; phylum Chordata; class Mammalia; order Lagomorpha; family Leporidae; genus Oryctolagus; species Oryctolagus cuniculus. The sequence goes on from NC_091438.1 coordinate 144,059,328, forward strand.
CCCCTCTGGCAGCATCCAGGCCTTTGTTCCAGGTCCTTGGGAACCCCCACCCACCCACTGTCTCCCATCTCTGTCCCATGGCCCAGCCCAGGGCTCCCCTTCCTTTTTCTGGTGAAAACCGTCCTACTTTTTATCTGTCTGGTGACACTCGTGTCCCGTCCTCGGCTCTGCCGGAAGGACCCTGCATTGTCTGCGGTATGTGCCAGGGCCCCGGTCAGTGCCTGGAGTCTCCTGGGTACTTTGCGTGCCTTTCTTTCTTTCTTTCTTTCTTTCTTTCTTTCTTTCTTTCTTTCTTCCTTTCTTCCTTTCTTCCTTTCTTCCTTTCTTCCTTTCTTCCTTTCTTCCTTTCTTCCTTTCTTCCTTTCTTCCTTTCTTCCTTTCTTCCTTTCTTTCTTTCCTTTTTTTTTTAAGATTTACTTATTTTATTTGAAAGTCAGAGTTAGAGAGAGAAGGACAGGCAGAGAGAGAGAGAAAGAGAGAGAGAGAGAGGTCTTCCATCTGCTGGTTCACTCCCCAATTGTCCCCAACCCCTAACAGCAGGAGCTGTGCGGATCTGAAGCCAGGAGTTTCTTCCGGGTCTCCCACGTGGGTGCAGGAGCCCAAAGACTTGGGCCATCTTCTACTGCTTTCCCAGGCCATAGCAGAGAGCTGGATCGGAAGTGGAGCGGCTGGGTTTTGCACTGGCACCCATATGGGATGCCAGCACTGCAGGCAGAGGCTTAACCCGCTACTCGACAGCGCCTGCCCCTTGCGTGTTTCTTAAATGAATGAATTCAGGCCATGAGCCATGAGCAGGAATATTTAAAACAAGCTCAGGAAGGGACCTTTGGCTATGATAGCCCTGGTAAAGTCCTCCCTGGCTCCCCACACCCTCGGGACCAGTCCCGTCCTCCGTGTCTCCCTCTCCCCTGGCCTCTGGGCCTCTGCCAATGAACTGCCCTCCTGGCCGGCCCTTCCCCACCTCTCACCTGGTGACTCCCTCAGTTGCCCCAGGAGCACAGCAGGCAGGTATTTAGAGCACCAGCAAGGAGCAACCTCCACACTTTTTGTTTTCCAAGAATTTGATCCTTGATAATTAAACAAACATTGAAATAGTATTCATGGGAAAAATCAACTTTTTTGGCATTCCTTCCTCTTATTTTATGAATAGCATTGGGTTTTTCTGTTGAATTTTTACACATTTTTTTCTATCCCCAAACCCAAAATCACTAAGCTGTCTGGGGCCCGATTAATATTGTTCAACTTTCACAGCAGAATCGGGCCCAGCACTGACCCCACACGTGCTGCTCTCCAGCCTTTCTTCACCCAGTGCTCTTCGTAGGGTCTGGGCTACACATCAGATTCTCTGTCCCCACTTAACTGTCCTGAGGAACTCCTACTCTCCCTTCAAGACCCCATCCAAATGGCCCCTGCTCTGTAAGCATGTTCCAGTATCCCGGTAGAGTTAAGTTATCTTAACTCTCTCAACAGCCCCTGCTATAACTGGTGTCTCCCTCTTTGCTTGTAATATTTTTTTCCACTTTATTTATTTGAAAGAGCTTCAGAGAGAGAGGGAGGGAAGGAGGAAAGGAGAGAGAGAGAGAGAGATTTTCTATCTGCTGGTTTACTCCTCAGATGTCTGTAATGGCCAGATGTGCTGGGCCAGGCCCAAAGCCAGGAGCCTGGAGCTTCATCTGGGTCTCTCAAATGGGTGACAGGGGCACAAGCACCTGGGACATCTTCCTCCACTTTTCCCAGGCCGTTAGCAGAGAATGGGATCAGAAACAGAGCAGCAGGGACTCGAACTAGTGCCTACATGGGATGCTGGTGCCACTGGCTGCAGCTTTACCCACTGTGCTATAACACCGGCCCCATAATTTTTTTTAAAGATTATTTTTTATTTCAAAGTGAGAGTTACGAGAGAGAGAGAGAGAGAGAGAGAGATCGATCTTCTATTTCTGGTTCACTCCCCAAATGGCCACAATGGCCAGGACTGGGCCAGGTTGAAGGCAGGAGCCAGGAGATTCCTCCAGGTCTCCCACATGGCGGCAGGCGCCCAAGCACTTGGGCCATCCTCTGCTGTTTTCCCAGGCCACAGCAGAGAGCTGGATTGGAAGTGGAGCAGCCAGGACTCGAACCAGCCCCACATAGGATACTGGCGCTGCAGGTGGCGGCTCAACCCGCGGCACCACAGCGCCGGCCCTGGCCCCATAATTTTTTATGTGTGTAATCTCCCCCAGCAGATTGGGACCCACTGGAGGGCAGAGCTGGGTGGCCTGATCCCTGGCTCCTCTGCCCTCAGCACTTTGCAGGAGTCTGGTCAGAGCAGGAACAGACTGCAAAAATCACAAAGGAGGTACCATTCGGGCAGGGTTTTGAGGGTGAGAGGGAAGAGAATGACACGCAGCTGCTGAGGACATGGAGTCAGTGCAGATGAAGGCAAGTCACCAGGATCATCATGGCAGCTGTCACTAAGTGTACCTCGGTGTGATGGCCAGGGACACAGACGCAGGGCCCGGCGTCGTGGTGTGTGTGCTAAGCCCCCACATGGGACACCTGCATTCCATATTTGAGCACCAGTCGGAGTCCTGGCTGCCCTAATTCTGATTTAGTTCCTTGCTAATGCACCTGGGAAACAGGTGATATCCCAAGCACTTGGGTTCCTGTCACTCTTGTGGGAGACCCAAGTGGGGCTCCTGGCTCCTGGCTTCAGCCTGCGACAGCCTTGGACGTTGTGGCCACTGGAGTAGTAAGCCAGAGGATGGAAGATCTCTCTCTCTCTCTCTCTCTTATTTATTTATTCATTTATTTGAAAGGTGGAGTTAGAGAGAGGGACAGGCAGAAGCAGAGGCAGAGAGATGGATCATCCATCCACTGGTTCACTCCCCAGATGGCCACAACATCCAGGGCTGGCCCAAACCGAAGCCAGGAGCCAAGAGCTTTATCTGGGTCTCCCATGTGGATGCAGGGGCCCAAGCACTTGGGCCATCTTCCACTGCTGCTTCCCAGGCGCATTAATAGGGAGCTGGATCAGAAGTGGAGCAGCCAGGACACGAACAGTGCCCATATGGGATGCCAGTGCTACAGACAGCAGCTTATCCTGCTATGCCACAGCTCCAGCCCCTCAAATAAATACATCTTTAAAAAAGAAGAAAACGGAGCTAGAGTTGTGGCAGAAAGAGTAAAGCCGCAGCCTGCAGCTATGCCAACATCCCATATGAGTGCCGGTTCATGTCCCAGCTGCTCCACTTCTGATCCAGCTCCCTGCGAATGACCTGGGAAAGGCAGCAGAGGACGGCCCAAGTGCTTGGACTCCTGTTACATATGTGGGAGACCTGAATGAAGCTCCTGGCTCCTGGCTTCAGCCTGGCTCAGCCAGGGCTATTGCAGCCATCTGGGCTGGGGTTGGGGGAGGAGAAGTCAGCAGATGAAGCTGTCTCTCTCTGTCTCTGTCTCTGTCTCTCCCTCTCTCTGTAACTGTGACTTTTAAATAAATAAATACATCTTTAAAAAGAAGAATTAAAAACACAGAGATCCAGCTCTACCCCTTGCTGGCTGGGTGAGCGTGGGCAGGTTATAAGATCTCTCTGTGCCTCTGTTTCCTCGTCTGTAAAATGGGGGTAGCAACGGCGTCAGGAACGAGCCAGGTGCACACAGGCGGTCGCTGAGTGCTGTGCCAGGCACGCACGCCCCGGGTGTGTTTGCTGGCCTCCCTGTGCTCACTACTGCGGAGCAGAGCGCTTTCATCTGCCGGCTCCCTCCGTCCTCACAGCAGCCTGAGAGCAGGGGTTGTTGATCCCTCTCACAAAGGAAGGAGGGAGGCGGAAGCCAGCCAAGCAGCTTGCTAAGGTCACTTGCTGTGTAGGGAATGGAACTCGAACCCAGGTCTCTCTGGCCTCGCCGCCCACCCATGTTCCTTGATGGTGGCACCTGCCTGCAGGAGGAGGGGGCGGGGGAGGAGGTGGCACAGTGGGAAGGTGGGGAGGCTTCCCTGAGCTGGGGCCTGGAAGCAGAGCGGCAGGCATTTTTCCAGGGCTTTCAATTCTGTCTGCCTCTTCTAAGCAGGTGAAAACCCCCACGGAGGCCCTTCCCTTCCCTGAGTCCCCTCCTCCTCTCCCCCTCCCAGCGCAGGGGATGAGGGAGGGATGGGAGGGGGAGGTCAGGCAGGCTGCGTGGGGCTGCAGGGGAGGGGAGTGCGGAGGTGGGGAGGTGGGGGAGCATCGCGCCAGATCTTTCCCCTCCAGCAGCTCCTCTTCCCCATCAAAGGCGCTCCAGGAGCAGCGAACATTCCAGGTGGAAGGAATGGCCCATGCAAAGGCTGCAGGCACCGGGCAATGTCGTGGAGGCGGGGAGGCCTGGGGCCCGGCTGGAACCCGGCTCAGCTGCAGCTGAGGTTGGGGCCCCCTGGGATTGCTAGTGAAGAACTTGTTTGACGAGAGAGAGAGAGAGAGAGAGAGAGAGAGAGAGCGAGCCTGAGAGCATTCCAGGATCTGAGCACAGTGCTCTTGAACCCTCTTTGCTCAGATGGGGTGGGGGCCTGATTCTTCACACTCCCCTGCCTTGTCCCTGACCTTGGAATGCCTCAGCTGGCTGGGCCCTCCCAGCTCGGTACCAGGCACTGGCTCATGGCTTTTTACCAGTCTCGCATTGCATTTTCTCTCCAGCTCTGCAAGATGGGTGTTCTTCACTCCGTTTTCTGGATGAGAAAACTGATGGCTTATACAGCATGTCCTGGGTTGGGCGGGGCAGAATGGGCATGCCTGGGGCCTTGGCCCCGTTTCCAGATGCCATTTGCGCCTGCTGTACCCACTCAGCTGCTCTGCCGAAGTACTTGGCATCCCCATAGCAACAGCAAGAGGCACTCTTGTGTGGACGGTGCTGAGTGTATGCGGGCGTCCGTTCTGCTGCTCACAACAGCCTGAGGCACAGCTCTTATCATCCCTATTTCAGAGATCAGGAAACTGAGGCTGTGTGTGTGTGTGTGTGTGTGTGTGTGACTTGGCCAAGATGGCAGAGCCCTCAAGCGGCAGGCCTGGGACTCAGACACGGTTCTGGTGATTCTCAAGGTCTTTTTGCTTCTCATCGCACAGGAAGAGGGTCTGGTGCCTGCTCTTAGCAGGGAGCAGGCAGGGACTGGTTTTCCTGATCCCTAGGGAAAGATCAGGGCTTTGGAACCCGGGGACTTGCGACAGCCCGTAATTTCTGGCTGCAGGTGACACCTCCAACTCCTTGGAAAGCCCACCCCTCGGGGCGGCAGGGTGCCCTCCTCCCCGCTCCACCGCTGACTCTGGATTCCAGCTGCACTGCTTCCTCTCTGTGCGTCCTTCCCCTCTTTTGTGAAATAAGGATGATAATAAAGGCCTCATTTATTGTTTTAAACATTTATTAATTTATTTGAGAGGGAGAGATGGAGAAAGATCTCCCATCCATTGATTCACTCCCCAAATGCTTGCAACAGCCAGGGATGGACCAGGCTAAATCCAGGAGCCCAGAACTCAATCCAGGTCTCCCATGTGGGTTGTGGGGACGCAGATACGTCACCCCTCCTCCTGTGCCTCTCAAGGTGTGCATTAGCATGAAGCTGGAATCAGAAGTGGAGCTGCTACCTGAACTCCAGTGCTCCTGTATGGGATGTGCATGGCCCAAGAGGAGTTGTGAATGCTGTGCCCAATGCTGGCTCTATGAATTTTACTATTATTATTATTTTTTAAAGATTTGTTTTATTTATTTGAAAGGCAGAATTACAGAGAGAGAGAAAGGGAGAGACAGTTCTCTGGTTCACTTCCCAAATGGCTGCAATGGTCAGAATTGGGCCAATTCAAAGCCAGGAGCCAGGAGCTTCTTCCGGGTCTCCCATGTGGGTGCAGGGGCCCAAGCACCTGGGCCATCTTTCACTGCTTTCCCAGGCCATTAGCACAGAGCTGGATAGGAAGAAGACAGCCTGTATACAAACTGTAGCCCATATGGGATGCCGGCGCCACAGAGGTTTAGCCTACTATGCCATAGCGCCTGCCCCTTTGTTTTGTGTTTTCTTTTGTTGTTGTTTTAAGATTTATTTTATTTATTTGAAAGGCAGAGTTAGAGAGAGAGAGGGAGAGAGATCTTTCATCCTCTACTTTACTCCCTAAGTGGCCACAATGGTCAGGGCTGGGCCAGGTCAAAACCAGGAGCCGGAAATTCCACTGGGGTCTCCTATGTGGGGAGCAGGGGCCCAGGTACATGGACCAAGTGCTGCTCTTCCCAGGTGCATTAGCAGGGAGCTGGATCAGAAGTGGAGCAGAGGGACTTGAACTGGCGCTCATAGGAGATATCTGCATTGCAGGGGCAGCTTGAGCTGCTGTGTCACAACACCAGCCCCTAGAACTTGTTTTGTAGGACTTCTATGAGGATGGATGACCTAATGCATGTAAAGCAATTGGCACATGCTGGGCAGACAGTAAGTACTCACTAAATGTTGCTGCTTCCGAATATTACTGTTAACACGCTCAGTCCCACCTCCTCTGAAGGCAACTTGTCTGTCTGTATTGCCTAAAAGGAAGGCTCCTGTTGTCAGACAACCCTCAAACAAAGTTCCAGAATCTTTTTTTTTTTTCATAAAAAAAGATATATTTTTAGGGGCCAGTACTATGGCACAGCGAGTCAACTTGCCACTTACAACACCAGCATCCCATATCCTAGTGATGGTTCAAGTCCTAGCTGCTCCACTTCCAGTCCAGCTTCCTGTTAGTGTGCCTGGGGAGGCAAGAGAAGACAACCCAGGTATTTGGATCCCTGCCACCCATGTGGGAGACACAGATGGAGTTCTTGATTCCTGGCTTTGGCTTGGCCTAGCTCTGATTGTTGCAGCCATTTTAAGAATGAATTCCTGGCCGGCGCCGCGGCTCACTAGGCTAATCCTCCACCTTGCGGCGCCGGCACACCGGGTTCTAGTCCCGGTCGGGGTGCCGGATTCTGTCCCGGTTGCCCCTCTTCCAGGCCAGTTCTCTGCTGTGGCCAGGGAGTGCAGTGGAGGATGGCCCAAGTGCTTGTGCCCTGCACCCCATGAGAGACCAGGAGAAGTACCTGGCTCCTGCCTTTGGATCAGCGTGGTGCGCCGGCTGCAGCGCGCTGGCCTCAGCGGCCATTGGAGGGTGAACCAAAGGCAAAGGAAGACCTTTCTCTCTGTCTTTCTCTCTTACTGTCCACTCTGCCTGTCAAAAAAAAAAAAAAAAAAAAAAAAAAAGAATGAATTCCTGGGGCTGGTGCTGTGGTGCAGTGAGTTAAAGCCACAGCCTGCAGTGCCGGCATCCCATATGGACACTGGTTCAAGTCCTGGCTGCTCCACTTCTGATCCAGCTCTCTGCTATGGCCTGGGGAAGCAGTAGATGACTCAAGAGTTTGGGCTCCTGTACCTGCATGGGAGACCCGGAAGAAGCTCCTGACTCTTGGCTTCAGATCAGCTCCGCTCTGGCCGTTGTGGTCATTTGGGGAGTGAGCCAGCAAATGGAAGACCTCTCTCTCTGGCTCTACCTCTCTCTATAACTCTTTCAAATAAATAAAATAAATCTTTAAAATAAAATACCTTTCTTTAAAAAAAAAGTGAATCAGCAAATGGAAGATGTCTCTTTGTCACTTTACCTTTAAAACAAGCAAATCAATCAATAAATCCTCTTTTAAAATAAAAAAATATATAGATATTTTAATTTGAGAAGCAGAGGTGGGGGGCCTCTCATCCACTATTTACTCCCCAAATGCCCACCATGGCCAGGGTTGGGTTAGTCTGGGAGCCTGGAACTCAGTCCAGGTCTCCTGTGAGAATTGCAGGAACCCAATCACCTGGGCTGTTCCTGCTATCTCTCATGGTCCGCATTAGCAGGAAGCTGGATCCAGGAGCCCAAGTCAGAAACTATACCCAGGCGTTTTGGTGTGGTATGCAGGTGTCTCAGTTGCTAGGTCAAACGCCTGCCCTCACCTTGCCCTCCCCACCCCCACATCTTATTTTCCAGTGCTGGTGAGGAACTGCTGATATCAGCAACATAAGGGTAGGAGTAGGTGTTTGGCCCAGTGCTTAAGCAGCTGCCTGGGGCTCCTACATCCCATATCAGAGCACCTGGGTTTGACTCTCCCCCTTGTGAGCCACACTCTGGGAGGCAGCAGGTGACGGCCCAAAAGTTGAGTTGCATCCACCCACATAGGATGCCTCAACTGAGTTCTAGGCTCCTGGCCTGGCCCAGCCCCAGCCCCAGCCCCAGCCGGGGCAGGCATCTGGCCAGTGCGTTAGCTCTCTCTCTCTTGAAAAAAAGGAAAACAAAAGGTACACTACATATTGAAAATAGCAATAATAATGTGAAGGTACTTCAAAAAGTTTGTGAAAAATGATTAAGCTTGGGAGCAGGTGATTGGTACAGTGGCTAAGAAGCAGCTTAGGGTGCCCACACCCCTCACAGGCGTGCCTAGATTTGAGGCCTGGCTCCACTTCCCATTCCAGCTTCCTGCTGACGTGCGCTTTGGGAGACAGCAGATGAAGGCTCAAGTACTCGGATCCCTGCTACCCACTTGGGAGACCTGGATTAAGATCCAGACTCCTGGCTTCAGCCTGGCCCAGCAGAGACTGTTGTGGCCATTTGCAGAGTAAACCAGAGGATAGAAGATCTCTTTCTTTCTTTCTTCCTCTTTCAGTCTTTTTTTCTCTGCCTTTCAAATAAAACAAAATTAAATACAATTTTAGGGACCGGCCCTGTGGTGTAGCATGGGCACTGGTTCGAATCCTGGCTGATCCACTTCCCATCTAGCGCCCTGCTAATGCATCTGGAAAAAGCAGCAGAGGATGGCCCAAGTCCTTGGGCCCCTGCACCTACGTGGGAGACCCAGAAGAATCTCCTGGCTCCTGGCTTTGGATCATCCCCGTTCCAGCTATTGAGGCCATTTGGGGAGTGAACCAGTCAATGGAAAATCTCTCTCTGTAATTTGGTCCTTTAAATAAATAAATAAATAAATAATTTAAAACACATATTTAAAGTAAAAATAGATGTTTATTTTGGTGCAAAAATTGTGAGGGGCAGGCATTGTGGCACAGCAGGTTAAGCTGCCACTTGGATGCCTGCATCCCCTGTCAGAGTGCCTGGTTCCTCTGCTTCTTGTCTAACTTCCTGCCAATGCCCCTGTGAAGCAGCATACGATGGCTCAACTACTTGGGGATTCTGTGGGAGACCCAGATGAGCTCCTGGCTCTTGATTTTGTCACTGTCCAATCCTGCCTGTTGCGGGCATTGGAGAAGTGAACCAGCAGATGGAAAAATCTGTCTTCTCTCTCCCTGTGTGTGTATGTGTGTGTCTCCCCCTCTGTCACTCTTTCAAATAAATACATAAATAAATCTTTTTTTTTTTTACAGATCTACTTTATTTATTTGAAAGGCAGAGTT